>NC_056728.1:1700087377-1700427377 GCF_019279795.1 Protopterus annectens | reverse complement strand
CTACTCAGATGGAACATTATGGTAAGTACATAAATTCTATTTTTGTGAAACATCTTCAGACAGTTTCAAGGTTTTTCAGTATATAAAATAAATGAAGAAAAAACAAAGGTTAAGCAGTGAACTATGATGTTCATCATTCTTACTGCTGCAGTACCTTTGGCGATATTGTTTGTATCCTGCTCGGGATACAACCATCCAGCTTCACAAAGATCTGGCTCTATCCCACACCTACACTGTGACTGCTGATTGGCTAGCCCCTTGGAGGGAATTCAGCAATCTGAGTGTAGACAATGTCAGTACCCTTTTTTTTTTTTTTTTAAAAGAGGAAACTGCTCTGCGGCTATACAGGATCAGCAGTTGGCTTCAAGTTTCATTTCTAGCAGGTAAATACATTAGGGGAGAGCTTCCACATAAATTAATGCCCTTTTGAAAATATTTATATATTTTATTTACTGATTAGAAGTAGTATCCTTCTCCTGGTATTTTTTACAATATTGGAATTTTTCTGTCAGGGACCACTTTTTTTTTTTCAAAACAGCTTATTTTTAAGTATTTGGGATCTAAGTTTTTAGGATCAGGAAGTGTTTTGCAGAGCAGAAAACGTATTTTAAGTTGAATGCTTGTGTACACTTTCTGACAACTTACCTTCAGTTCTTTCTCTGCCAGGGCACTTCAGCAAAGGGGATTTGAGTTCTGACAGGGATTTTTATGTTTAACTTTAGAAAGGGACTGTGTGGGGAAGTATAAATGTATGTGCGCTGCTTGTGAACAGTTGTCTGACAACTTACTTTCTGACTGACTTGTTTCAGTAGCTCTTACTGTTAAGCAGGCTCCATCCTTGGCTACAGCATGGATACTTAGTGTGGTCCTGCAGGCTCGTCTCCTGCCGTACCTAAAAAGAAAAAGCAACACATTAAGGAACCTTTGCCACCACTCAGACACTGCCTTGGCCATTAGTGGGTGACTCTGTAGTGGCCAACTGTTCATCAGACCACTTTCTTATTACCCTGAGTGTTCATCAGACCACTTTTTTATTACCCTGGGTTCCTCTGATGTAGTCCCTTCAGCCACCATGGACTGGGGATCAGCCACATCCTCAGTGTCTGTTGTAGTCTGTGATCCAGATGTGTGAGAACTGTCATCTTTGGCTCTGAAAGATATCTGTGGAGGTTCTTCTCTAGGTGGCCAGGGAAAGGGACCTCACATCGGGGATGAAGTGCCATCGTCTAGTAAGTCTTCTTTCAGCGAGATCCTTACAAAGAAAAAAAACAAAAGTTCAACATTGTTCATCTACTCTTTGTAAGGATGAATGTTCTTCATATGGATCACTTGTTTTCTACCCCTCAGTGGTTTAGCTGTAGTAGCCTAAACTCTATGGACTAGATCCTGCCAAGGATATAACAACCAGCATCCAAAGCTTCAGGGCACCTTCAATGTGCTCTCAAACCATTAGTCAGCTTAAATTAGATAGGAAAACGTGTTTTTAATGACTGCTATATGGCTTTTAATTTCTTTTAAATGGGACTGTCTTTTTAATTTTCTGGTAAAAAGTTGTTACATCTAATTTTAAACTACTTTCTCTTCAGGAAAAGTTAGTTTGCTTTACTTTTGGGGGCTAGAGTAAGTTTTAAAGTTCTTTTTACTGTGTTTTAATTGGGAGAAATTACCTGTTTTACAGACTGTTGCTGCTTAAGCTTCCTCTTTTTTCAGCATAATCATGATACATCCTACTGGTTCCTCTGTTCTTCAGGGAAGACCAGCCACAAAAAGAAGTAAATTGTTATTCAGCCTTTGCCACGACAACAGGCTGCTGAAATGCTTTAGCCGTAGGTGGGTGACTGCTTTGACCAAAGCTCTGTGGCTGTTGTCAAGGGAGACCCACTCTTTTTGGTCCAGGGATAAGGAGTAAAGAGTGCCACTCTGCCTTCCCAGAATATTATTCCCATCCCTAGTGAAGTTTTATCTGTCTGTACTGTATCTCTTTCTTCAGAAATTCCTTTCAGAAAGAAACATAAACATATGTTTTCTCCTGCATCAGTTACCCTGGACAGGAGTAATTAATTGGGCTTAGTTTGAGGTTTAGGGCAGGCTCTTGATCCTTCCTGTATGGTTGTTTCTAGTAAAAGAAAAGGGGATTCTTCATTTTATGAAGTGATTCAAGAAACTGAATCCCTAAACGAGTGTGAGGGACATACTGCATTTTGTCTGCACAGACTTCTGACTCAGATTCTGGGGAGAGCGTGGTTTTAGCCAGACCATTTGGAGGATTCTCTTTCTGTGCAACTATTTCCAGAATGAAGCAGATGCTATAAAAGGAAAACATTGAATCTGATGTTGTCAATCTTCATCTATTCTTGACAGTTGGGTTACTGTTCACATCTTCGGAACTGGTTCGGCTGTTATACAGCTTGTGCCAGCCAAAAAACTCTCGAGCTAAGCGTTTACCCACAATGGCCGCCTCTACATTACCTCAGATCTCGTTTGCTGCTCTTATACCAAGATCTGTCAGCCAACTCTTCTCTTACAGATAAGTAAAATTTTAAAGTTATCTCCTATCTTATTTTTCTGTCTTAGATATTACCCTTTAATATTCCTTTAGCCTTTATCTACCCACCTTTCTTGTGTGAGTGGTTTATTTCCTGTGATATCTCCCTATACCTTTTGGTATTTCTCTTCTACCATTGTTGGCAGTTCCCCCTCTCTCCTTTCCTAACTACCAATTGGTAGTTCTTTCTGCCATTGCTGGTAAACTTTTTCCCCTTTTCAGTCTCCTGTGAGTGTTTGAGTATGTGTGGTGTATTTTGTTGACTGGGTTTCTGGCTTCCTTTCCTCTAATATGGCAGAAAAGTCTACGAGTACCGCCGGATTTAAGCAGTGCCAGGAGTGCGGCAGAAAAATGCCTAACTCTGACAGGCACGATTGTTGTGTTTATTATTTGGGTGCTCCTCATTTGGATTTGGAGTGCTGTATCTGCCAGGGCTTCAGTACTAGGGCCCTGGTAGAACTTTGTAATAAACTCATACTTAAAGGGCTTCTTAAAGCCCCCTTTGAAGAAGCTTGTCCAAGGCCGATAAGTCTCCTAAGGCCTCTGGTTCCAAAGCTAGTCATTCAGTGCTGATGTCTTCATCAGCACCGACATCTAAGAAACAGAAGTACCCATATGTTGGTTCCTCTTCAGAACCAAAACCAAAGGTTCCAAAACTTACGGAAAGGACTGATTCCTCAGCACCATCTCCTTTGTTGCCATCGACACCTGCTACAGCACTGGCACCAGTAATGACATCAGCACCTGCTTCCTTAGTTTCCATGTCGGTGCCAACATTTCCTGCTGCTGCACAGGTTATACCTCCTACTTCGGTGTTGAACACTGAAACTTTCTATGCACCCAGGATGAGATATTCCCCATCTATTGACCCCTTCCTGGGTCATCTTCCTAGCCCATTTATAGAAAGACCAGAATCTCCCTCTGGACTGTCTGTTTGTTCCTGCAGGAGTCTTTCTGAAGTAGACATAGTGAGGTTGGTGGATCAGCTACTGACAGCTAGGGGTCTTTCTGCTTCTCTCAGCCCTCTCACCCACCTGGAACACGGGAGTATTCTCCCAGTGCTCTAACATATATTCTTCCTCTGACCTCCCCGGAGGCAGTAGAGTTTTCAGTTCCAACCACCAGGCTCCTATGCCCCCAGCACTGACAACATCCTTGTCTTCAGTTCCCCGGCATGGTTCTGACTCTTTATGTACCTTTGGAACTGATGGGACCTGGGATTCTGTCTCCACCGCCGGGTCCGGAGAGTTTGAGTCAACTCCTGTTTTTTATTCGGAGTCATCCTTACCACTTCGTACTCCAGTGGCTGGGGTCTTTCCTCAGCTCCGACTTTAGAGGCGAGTCTCTCAGGGCAGGGTGTGATCCCAGTTCTGAGTTTGTCTGGCCCTGTTCGGGTTCCCATCCCTCCTCAGGAGGGCCTGCCTTTCAGGCTGTGGAGGGGGATTTAGCCACAGCAGGTTCCCAGGTGGCTCCTGTGTTACTGGATCTCATCCCATGACTCCAGCTTACCCAGAGCTTCCACCAACCTCCGTGCCCAGACAGCGAGCTCCAAGGATGCAAGAGATTCTGACTAAGGATCACCCCTCTTCTGAGTCCTCTCCATATATTCCCTGTGAAGAGCATACCTTTCAACCTCTTACAGCAAGAAATCTCTACAAACATTTCCTACCCTGCTGGTAGAGCGGAGGACTGTAGTAATTTCTCAAGCTATCCGTAGGTCACTGGTTCAATTACGGCTCAAAGGAGGTTACCTTTTTTGGACGGTGCAGTAGTAGCATTGTCGACTCACAGCAAGAGGTTCTCCGGTTTGATACTTGGCTGGGGAGCTTTCTGTGCAGAGCCTACATGTCCTCCCTGCATTTGTGTGGGTTTCGTCCAGTTGCTCTGGTTTCCTCCCCCTTGCAAAGACATGCATCTGGAGTGTTTCTCCCCAGGCTTCCACTGAAAATTGGCTTTGTTCCAAGTCGGACTTTCCCGGTTAACAAATGTTAAATAAATAAGTAAAATAAATTCATGCTTATTAACTATGGTAGCATGAGATGTATCTTTTCAGCATAATCATACTGTCAGAGCAAATATTATGTGGTAGACAAGCTGAGCAGGACCAGGACAGACCCTCACAAACTAAAACTGTATCAGGAGATCTACCAAGGTTTGATCCATTTGTGGGGAACACATTACATAGATCTTTTGCCAGCACTCTACTATTTGCAAATTTCTGCTCCCGGTTTCCATCCATGAAGGCCTGGAAGACAGATGCCTTTTTCTTTTTCTTGGACTGGAATTTTCCTGCATGCTGTCTTTCTGAAGATTCAGAAAGACTGTTCGAATATTGTTGTGGTGACTTCTTTCTGGCCTAGGCAACAAAGGTTCTCCCTTCTTTTGGAATGGCCAGGAGCAATTAACACAAGATCTTCACAGACTGGATCTACTCATATAAGACCAGAGGTGTTTGATACATCTTAGCCATAACAAATATAACACACTGGCTGGATCTTAGAATGTTTATAACTTTTTGGTGCCTTTTTTATGAAAATGTGCAGCAGGCATAAAGGAGGTGAATCCTTTAACTAGAACATCATTTATTAATTAAGGGGAAAGGTTTCAGAGCTAGTGATCTCTGGTTTTATATTATTTCTGTGAGTTACTATCCTATGGTCTGCCTCTGCCTTTTTCCTTAGACAAGGTTTATCTCTTGACTATTTCAGCATGCCTGCCCATGGATCACCCTCTTTCAGTACAGTCTCACATGAAAATGTTTTTGAAAAGGTTGTTGCAGCCTTCTAGATTTCAGATGGCTTCTCCTAGGGGATCTTAATTTGCTGTTAATATAACTTACTCTTTCTCCATTTGAACCAGCTCATTGGGCTGTCTTGAGGTTTTTGACACAATGGACAGAGAATTTTCTTTCAAAGGTCAAGGATAATTTTCTCTCTGAGAAGAACAAGGAGGCTTGTTGTGATGTCTGTCATTAACTGTACCTGGTTTGAGACCAGCATTACATAGAACTGAACTCTGGGTACCGCTAGGGGGAAAATGTGTTCTGGTGAAGGGGCCAAGGAATGTACAAATACTCAAATAGGATGAATTTTTGATAGCATTGCCTTTTTGTTGAAGAGCTGCTGTAAATGTAAATATTTCACTCAACTATACCTTCATTTAAAGCCAGTTTTGCAATATGCCATTTCCTCAAATGAAATTAACACAAATAATATTCAGAAAAAAATATGTATCTTACTTTTGCCTTAAATCTTAATCTCCTACACTTGCCAAATAATTATAATCAGCTCTAAATTTACAGTACCCGAGAAGTTACATTTCTTTTCTACATAATACCATAACATTAAATTTTACTTGAAGGAAATTCACCTCGGGGATTACGTCAGTCACCCTGCTAGATAGGGGTCCAGGGAAGTAAATACTGTGGGAAGAAATAGCCAGGGGATTGTTATGGCTAGGCCTGTATAGGTCTTAGGGCTGATAGCCTAGTACCAACCTATGAACCTATGACAAGGAATACGGTGTTAGTCATTGCTCTGACCTTCTGCAAGAAGGGTGTCTGAGTTGCTAGCTCTTATGTTGGGTCACCCTTGTCTCATTTTCCACAAAGATAGGGTGTCATTTAGAACTAATGTTTTATTTATACATATATTGTTAAGTTTCCTTGGGTTAAGCTTGTCCATCTCCATCTATTCCTGACACAACCTAATATAAGGGCGATAAGGATGCTGATGTTTATTAACTGGATGCCCACAGACAACTCGGGTACTATCTTGTCAGAACAAAATTTTGCAGGATCCCTGATCTTTTGTTCTCTGTGCATGCTTTCACAAAGCACTCTGAACTAGATTTCTTCTCAGGTCTTAGGACAGGCTTTGCTAGGACCTTTCTCCGGGTCCCTCCTGTATCCTCCTCCCCAAGTCAATATAAGCTGTGCTAATTTACCCATATAGCTTATGTTACTACAACAGTGATACATATGAAGAACACGGTACAGCTGTGTAAATAAACTTACCATAGGAGTAGATGTTCGAATGATCAGTGCTGCCTTAAATGCTCCCTAACTCCATCAGTCTTGTTTTTGTTTATTTTTACACCAGGGTGTGAACATTTATTCTTATGATAATAATAATAATAATAATAGTAATACTAGTAGTAGTAATAATAATATTGTTTTATTATTGTTATTATTAGTAGTGGTGGTAGTAATTTTATTATAGGTTCATAGGTTAAGTACTATGTTAGCTGCCTTGCATGCTGTTTTAAGCCTAGGCAGTTTCCTTTTTTGTGCTCGAAATAACCTATCCCATTTGATTATAGAGTGGCGTTACCCATCCCATGACCTATAATTATATATTACCCCTAATGAGAAAAACTGGTATCATACCATAGAAAATTGTGTGACCAACACATGGGATAACGCATTTATGAGTTGCCTCTGTCCATTAGTAGTACAGGGGGCACTTTTCTGATGTTCTTCGTGTTTCACTGTTGCAGTCATTACATTTGGGTAATCTGCTGGCAGGTTGCTCTCAGTCGACCTGATTAACAAAGTCTTGGGTCCTGCTTTGGTTGCTGTCCCTTCTTCCATGACATCAGGTCGTCAAGGGTATAAAACATGCAGCTGACGCCATTACATCAGTCTTTCTTGCCGCGCGGTGCCCGAAGCAGAAGCAATTCGCAAGTGCCTGTCGGCCGATTCCTGAAATTTTCGTTTTCGAGTTTCAGAACCGAAGTCTTCAACTAAAAGCTAAGTACCCCATTGGAGAAACATTTTCTTGCTCCTTACCAATGTCAGTAAAAGTTGATAATTGTATTACTTGTGGGAAGCAAATACCTCATAAGGATTTTCATTTGTACTGTATTCCTTGCTTAGGCCTTGACCACGACATACCTTGCTGTCGGTTTTGTGCTTTATTTAATCAGCGCACTATCCGTTGTCGGTACATTTTTGCTTCTAAATATTTCAGTTCACGGTTTAATTATCCAGAAATGACTACTGGAATACCGAAAAAACGCAAAGAAAAAGACAGAGACAGGCCGTTAAGGTCCAAAACTGACGTTGACGCTTCTAAGCCAGTCGCCAGTTCACCGGTACTCAGTGAGACGCTTTCGCAGCCCCTGATACCCGCTAATTCTGATTCGCAGGCCTCTACTGAGACCCATTCGGAGTCCGGTATGCCACGAGGTACTTCACCTATGGAACCTACGGATGTCTCTACCTTGGATGGGTCTGGAGCCGCTGTGCAGGCACCAACTTCTGAGGGTGTATTCAGGCCTACAGATTTTTATATTAAACCGATTAAATCTTCAGCCATTTTGATCATTTATTAATTACTCTAATCAGGGGTAGTCAACCCCCACCTTCTAAGAGGCCTAGGGCTGAACTTGACTATGAATCTTCTGAACAGGACTCTGTTTTTTCTGACTTAGAAACTTCTAATGAACAGGATTTGTCCATACCTACTTATGAGGACTCTGATGCAGAGGATTCCATTCCTTCTGCTTCTCCCCCTGAGGATTTTTCTTTTGGGAAAACTTTACATACCTTAAGGGAGCATTTCCACTCTGAAAGTAAGGATTTTCCTGAATCCAAAAAGAGGCTTAGGAATTTCCTTTTTCTTCCTCAACATAGGCCTTTGGCTATACCTCCTGTACTAGACATTGTTGATGTGTTTTCAGAATCCAATATGGCCCCTGATTCACTGCCTCTGGTCCCTTGTAAGCCAGACAGATACTACAAGGTTCCTGACTCCCACAAATTCCTTTTCAAAAATCCTGTTGTGGACCCTAAAACCATTTCTCAGGGGCCCAAGGGCATTAAGGCTTCTACTAGAGCTCCTATGGTGGGCAGAAGCCTGCCACCAAAACAAGGGACTGCCATTCACACCACTCCCTGCCACCCAAACCCTAACTACAGACGCATCAGACTGTGCATGGGGGGCTCATCTGGCAGGGAAGTGCATTCAGGGCAAATGGAGCCCAAATCAAATGCACCTTTATATTAATCAAAAAGAAATGCTAGCTATACAGAATGCACTGACAGCCTTCAAGGACTACCTTCATCCAGGACAACTAATGGTAAAGACGGACAACACCACAGTTATGTGGTGCATAAACAAGCAGGGGGGTACACATTCATACCCCCTCTGCAGACTAGCCATGGCATTGTGGAACACAGCCTTGAGCTATCAAATGCAACTACAAGCTCAATTCCTGCCAGGAAAGGTGAATATTTTGGCAGACGAACTAAGTAGAAATCTCACGGACCCACACAAATGGAAACTGGAACCACGGATTTTCAGCATATTGACACGCAAATGGGGGAGCCCAGACATAGATCTTTTTGCCTCACCCCAGAACTACCAGTTGGACAAATTTTGCAGAAGAACTCCTCACAAAAAAGCCTGGAAAGTGGATGCTAGGAAAACCTATCAGTCTATGCCTTTCTCCCTCTGCCTCTGCTCTCCAAAGTTCTACTAAAAGTCAAACAGGACAAACCAAAAATTATTTTGGTTGCTCCAGACTGCCCTCACCAACACTGGTACCCACTTCTACGCAGTCTGTCACAAATTTCTCCATGGCACCTGCCTCAGACACCTTCCTTACTGTCACAGCAGAACATCCACATTCTGCACCCTCAACTCCAAACATTGAATCTTGCAACTTGGCTAATCACTTAAATTCCCCCTTAGCATCCCTCAGCAAACCTGTAATGGATGTCATTTTGGAGGCGAGAAGACCTAGTACTAGAAAATCTTATGCTGACAAATGAAAAAGATTCTGTGCCTGGAATCAATCTCAAGGGATGAGCACAACAGTGCTCAATTTACCTCAGATTTTGCAATACTTAACTGAGATGCTTCACAAGGGCCTGTCTTTTTCTTCCATAAAAATCCATGCCTCAGCCATTTCAGCTCATTACAACACAGAACCCCCCCTCTTCTCTCATCCTCTGCTAAAGCAGTATCTCAGAGGGGCCTACAACTTGAGGCCACCCAGGAGAGCTCCAACCCCTGCCTGGGACCTTACCTTTGTATTGGAGAAACTCACTCTCCCTCCTTTCGAGCCAGCTGCTACTGCAGATATAAAATTTCTTTCCTGGAAAGCAGCCTTCCTTTTAGCAATCACTTTGGCTAGAAGGATTTCTGGATTACAGGCCCTTATGGTAGTGGAGCCTTTCATCATCTTTCATGCGGACAGGGTGTCACTCAGGACCAACCCATCCTTCGTGCCCAACGTGGTATCCAGTGTGGCTCTTAATCAGTCCATTCATTTGCCAACTTTCTTTCCCAATCCACAGAACAAGGGGGAGTTGATTCTGCATTCATTGGATGTACACAGACAACTTAGATTTTACTTGGACAGGACTAAATCCCGAAGAAAATCTGAACAACTGCTGGTAGCATTTGCTGCAGGGGTAGAGGGAAAGGCTATTTCAAAGCAAACCATTTCCAAATGGATAAGTCATTGTATTCATTTCTGCTACAAGCACTATGGAAAACCTATCCCCCAGGGGATCAGATCCCATTCCACCAGGGCTGCATCTACTTCTACAGCCTTTCTCAGAGGTGTTCCTACCAGGGATATTCTAGAAGCTGCTACCTGGAGTTCAGTTCATACTTTCACCAAGCATTGTCACTTACCAATTTTCTCTAAATCCAGAGCTGGCTTTGCCACTGCTGTTTTGCAGGGCCTTATAGCCGGTCCTAATGCTGTATAAATCCATCCTCCCAACCATAGCTTTGGGAATCTACCCAAATGTAATGACTACAACAATGAATCACGAAGAACATAGTACAGTTGTGTACACTTACCATAAATGTAGATGTTCGAGTGTATTCACTGTTGCAGTCCTGGTTACTCTCCCTCCAGCCCCCTGTTTTTTCTCTAACTATGCCTCTACTTTCTTTTACTACACTTAAAAGCCTTTTTGGTGTATTTGCTTTTGTTTGGAGGTATATTTTTGTGTTTTAAATTATTTATATATATATTGCTCCCCATTTGGGGGGCACCTGACATCTGGGGCAAGAAAAACTGATATAATGGCGTCAGGTGCATGTTTTATATCCCTGACGTCATGGAAGAAGGGACAGCAACCAACGCAGGACCCAAGACTTTGTTAATCAGGCCAACTGAGACAAACTGCCAGCAGATTACCCCAATGTAATGACTGCAACAGTGAATACACTCGAGCATCTACATTTATGGTAAGTGTACACAACTGTACTTTTACATGTCATCCAGAAAGGGAAAATGTCAGTATGGGAAGCAGGTTCCCCATAATGATCATCACGAACAGTGTCTCCTGTTTGGGTGCTTCTCGCAACCATCCTCAGTGTTCTATTTGCCAAGCGTTTGTCCCCAAGACTGTGTGTAGTCACCTTTCCTCCTTGTCTGTTTATCTGGAAAACCGATGTCTAAAGTTGTTGTCACAAGGTGCTATGACAGAGTCTTCTGGTCCTGAGGATCACTGCTAGCCAAGAAGATGACCAAAAAACTCAGGTCTGATACAGGTCTGTTGAGGCTGGTGAAGGCCCGGAGGGTCATTTGGTTGTTGTATTGGATTCCTCTGCTATGACCCGGTTGGAGGCTGGTCTGAATCTGACTTCTTGCAAGTCCTAGGAGGTTTTTCAAACATCTGTTCCAGATGTTGAGGAGGAGCCTTGGCTGATTATATCCAAGGGACCTAGAGGGATTCCACAGATTTTAGTACAGAAGATCTCCACTGCGCTTATAGAGTGTTGGTAAGGGTCTGAACTGCCCAGGATTTTTCGTGCAGACATCCTGCAGAAAAAGTGTATTTCCCTGCAGTTAGACATTCCCAATGTGAATGGCAGAATTTTACTCAGGGGTTGTCTTAACACTTTAATGGCTTCAAAACCTCCTCGGGTGTCTCTGTGCCTGCCCCACCATGGTCTTCTACTCCTCTAAAGAGTACAAAGGAGCAGGATTCTTCTGATGAGGAGCAGGATTCTGAGGAAGAGTCCTTAGCATGTTCTTCTTAGATCCCTTCCCCTTTGGGCTGTAGGTTTGAGGAAGGCGATTCTATCAGTCCAGATCTTCCTTTAGAAGAACTCTCCTTTTTTTTTTTTTTTGTTTCTTATATGATGGAATTCTTTAAGTGGGATTGTTCTCAAGTTTCTGATACCCAGAAGAGGTATTATGAACTCCTCCAGATGGAGTCTCCCAAACCTGCCATTCCTCCACTCCTGGCTGCCCTCCTTGAATAACTTTTCAGCAACTTCTGTAGCCACCGATACTCAGCCCTAAGCTCCGAAGAAAACCTTACAGATTTTATAATGTGGCTGATGATTGTAAGTTTCTGTATAAATGTCCTTTTGCTGATCCTTCTGTGGCATCTGTCTCCTCTGACAACCTGTCCAAACTGTTGCCTACTACTAAGTTGCTTCCTTCAGATAAAGATAGTAGGGCCATGGAATGGCTGGGCGAAAAGGTTTGTATTGCTGCCACCCTGGCATTTAGGGCTATTAATTACAAGACCCATATAATTAGGTACATTTTTGCCCTTCTTTGTCAAGTTTCTCAAGTAATTTTTGACCTTCCTGACTCCGAAAGAAAGGTCTCTTCTTTTCTTGTTGGGTTCTACCCCTCAAGTGGCTCACCACTCCATTAAATGTAGTTATGATGCAGCTAATGCTTCTTTCAGGGCTGCTGCATTTGGTTCTATTATGAGACATTACTCTTGGCTTCGTCTTCAAGCTTTGCCTGATGACGTTAAGACCGAATTATTGAATGCTTCTCTGGATAATAAAAATCTTTTTGGCTGTGCTGCTGCTGAGCTTTTTAAATCCCTCCAGCCTTGCAGCAGTTGAAACATATCATTGATGTTCTTCGTGTTTCACTGTTACAGTCATTACATTTGGGTAATCTGCTGGCAGGTTGCCCTCAGTCGGCCTGAATTCCAAAGTCTTGGGTCCTGCGTCGGTTGCTGTCTCCTCTTCCATGACGTCAGGTCATCAGGGGTATAAAACAAGCAGCCGACACCATTTTCTTTAGTCTTTCTTGCTGTGTGGTGCCCGAAGCAGAAGCAGTTCACAAGTGCCAGTCGGCCGACTCCTAAAATTTTCGAATTTGAGTTTCAGAACCAAAGTCTTCACTAAAGCTAAGTACTCTGTTGGGGAAACTTTTTTCTTGCTCCATACCGATGTCAAAAAAAGTTAATAATTGCATTACTTGTGGGAAGCAAATACCTCATAAGGATTTCCATTTATACTGTATTCCTTGCCTAGGCCCTGATCATAACATGCTTAGCTGTTGGTTTTGTGCTAGATTTAACTAATGCACTATTAAGCATTTGCCTCAAAATATTTTGGAAACAGATTTAACTATCTTGAAATGTCGTCAGATAGCAATCCGACTATCGGAGTACACAAAAAACGCAAAGAAAAGGACAGAGACAGACCGCTGAAGTCCAAAACCAATGAAGCTTCTCCTAAGCCAGTCGCCGGTTCACTGGTACTCAGTGAGGTGCTTTCACAGCCCCTGATACCCGCTACTTTCGAGTTGCAGGCCCCTACCGAGACCCATGTGGAGTCCGGCATGCCGCGAGGTTCTCAAAGTATTGTACCCGCGGATGTCTCTCCCTCGGATGGGTCCAGAGCCGCTGAGCAGGCACCGGCTTCTGAGGGTGTATTCAGGCCAGAACATTTTTGTATAAAACCGACGCCAGCTTCAAAATCAAAGACAAAAGCAACTTCTAAAGCTAAAAAACTAACGCATGAGCCACGTGCACAGGCCTTGATGCCCAAAAAAACAGATGATCAAAATGGCTGAAGACCTAATTACCTTGATCAGGGGTTCCCAACCCCCTCCTGATAAGAGGCCTAGGCAAGACACTGATTATGAATCTTCAGATCAGGTTTCTATTTCTTCTGATTCATCTTCTGATCAGGAATTATCTATACCACCCTATTAGGATTCTGATGCAGAGGAATCTATCCCATCTGCATCTCCTCCTAAAGATTTTTCCTTTGGAGAAACCTTGCATACTTTGAGAGAGCATTTTCACTGGGAGAGTCAAGATTTCTCAGAATCAAAAAAGAGGCTCAGGGATTTCCTCCTTCTCCCTCAGCATAGGCTTTTAGCCATACCTCCTGTTTTCGACATTGTGGATGATGTATTTTCGGAGTCTAGCTTGACTCCAGACTCCTTACCTTTGGCTCCTAGCAAGCCAGACAGATATTACAGGGTTCCTGACTCACACAAATTTTTATTTAGAAACCCTGCTGCTGACCCTGAAACTATTTCACAGGGTCCAAAAGGTGTTAAGGCCTCAACAGCAAAAAATCCTACCCCCTCTGACAGACATTCAAGGGCACTGGATAGATGGGGAAAGAAGGTTTATACATCTGCAACCTTGGCAATTAGGGCCTTAAACTGCCAGTTTCATATGCTCAAGTATCAACAACATGTTATGGGATTACTGAAACAGAAAATTATGTTGATTTCTGAATGTGCAGAAAATAAAGAATTGCAGGAATTATTGCATGCAGCAGAACGGGTGGCCACAGTGGTGCAGCGGTTAGCATTGTCGCCTCACAGCAAGAGGTTCTCCGGTTCGATCCTCGGCTGGGGTGCCCTCTGTGCGGAGTCTGCATGTCCTCCCTGTGGTTGCGTGGGTTTCCTCTGGGTGCTCCGGTTTCCTCCCACATCCCAAAGACATGCTGTAGGTGGATTGGACACTCTAAATTGTCTCTAGGCATGAGTGTGTGCATGTGTGCGCCTTCTGTGGAAGGTTGGGCGCCGGCCTGGCAACTCGACACCGTAAAACTCCACTGCCACTCATGAGCAGACAAGTGATCCGCTGTGGCGACCCCTAACTGGGAAAAGCCGAAAGAAGAAGAATTGCATGCAGCAGAACAAGTTAGAAAGCATACTTTGCAATGTGGTTTTGATTCCTTAGAGGCCTCCTGCAGGGCCGCAGTTATTGGATCTGTGATTAGGAGGCATGCCTGGCTAAAAGAGCAAAGTTTGCCTGATCATGTTAAAGCTAAATTGCTGGATGCACCTTTACAGCATGATACTCTGTTTGGTATTAAGGCAGAAGAGGTTTTAAAGAAAATGGAAGACAAAGCTAAGTTTATGCAAACTGTAAAAGCCTTCTTACAAGTGCAGTTACCAAGATTCAGTAGACATTGGCTTACAAAAAAATTGGTCCTTGCCTGTGTCCGACAGAGCTCAACGGGGCAAATCCAGACGCCCTAAAGGTTCTAGATACCACTCACAGGATTCTTACAGGTCAAAGCAATGGGGTGCTTCTACCTCCAAATCTGGAGGAAATAAAGCGCAACCCTACAGTAAACCGTCTCAATGACTTCCCTCTGCCATCACCAAGCACTTATCTTTTGGCAGCACCCTTAGGGGGAAAATTAGCACTTTATGCTCACAATTGGCAGTTAATAACCCAGGACAAGTGGGTGTTAAACATAGTATCTCAGGGTTACAGATTCCTCTTCCACACTCTGCCAATTGCAAATGGTTGGCCAGATCTGCCAAAAAATCAATGGGCAGAGGCACAGAAACAGGTTAAGTCCCTCATGGATATGGGGGCTATTCAGCCAGTACCAGAACAGGAAAAAGGACAAGGTTTTTATTCAAGACTGTTCTTGGTACCCAGAAAAGACAAGGCCTGGCACCCAATACTGGCTTTATCAATTTTGAACACATACCTGGACATTCCAAAATTCAAAATGCTAACTTTGCAGCAGCTTCTGCCCATGCTGGGCAAGAACGCTTGGCTGGTGACATTAGACCTAAAAGAAGCATACCTGCATATCCCAGTAAGGGAATCGTGCAGAAGATACCTCCGTTTCAAGGCTGGCTTTATGCATTACCAATTCTCTGCACTGCCCTTTGGCTTATCTACTGCGCCCAGGGTCTTTACAAAGTGCCTGGCACCAGTAATTGCATTTTGCAGACAAAGAAGTATACAAATATATCCTTACTTAGACGACTGTCTCATTCAAGCAGAGAACAAGGACATTCTTCTTCAGCATCTGGCGTTTGTGAAAAGGCTTCTAACATGCCTAGGGTACACAATAAATGAAAAGAAATCACAACTGGTACCCTCTCAAAAGATAACATTCTTGGGTGCAAGCTTGAATACAACTGCCCAGATGGCTTTCCTCACGCCAGACAAACAAAGGCAACTGACTACTTACTTCAAACGGATGGCAACAAAAACCCAGTTATCTGCAAGACACTTTGCAGGCTTTGGGGTTCATGGCATCCTGCATTCTACTGATTCCATATGCAAGACTGCATACGAGGAAACTACAGTGGTACCTAAAAACTTTATGGAGTCAGCATAGTCACAGTCTGGAAACAATGATTCCTCTCATTTCCTGCCTACAACAGGAGTTTCTATGGTGGGCACAGGCATGTCACCAAAACATGGGACGAGCTTTCACTCTACCCCTGCCAGCCAAACCTTAACAACAGACGCATCAGGTTATGCATGGGGGGCCCACCTGGCGGGAAGATGCATTCAGGGCATGTGGACCCCAAAACAAATGCATCTGCATATCAACCAAAAAGAGATGTTAGCTGTTTAAAATGCCCTGACAGCCTTCAAGTACTTACTTCATCCAGGACAACTACTGATAAAGACAGACAACACCATGGTTATGTGGTGTATAAATAAGCAGGGGGGCACGCACTCATACCCCTTTTGCAGACTAGCCATGGCACTGTGGGACACAGCCTTGACTTACCAAGTACATCTTCAAGCTCAATTCCTGCCAGGAAAGCAAAATACTCTGGCAGATGATTTAAGCAGAAATCGTATGGACCCTCAGGAGTGGAAACTAGATCCACAAGTCTTCAGCATGATAACAAAGAAATGGGGGAGCCCGGGCATAGACCTATTTGCCTCTCCTCAAAATTATCAACTGGAAAAATTCTCCACAAGGACTTATCACAGACAAGCATGGAAAGTGGACGCCCTATCCTTCAGTTGGAAAAACCTATCAGTTTACGCCTTTCCTCCTCTGCCTTTTCTTCCCAAGGTCCTATTAAAAGTCAGACAAGAGAAACCAAAGATGATACCAGTTGCCCCGTACTGGCCCCGGCAATACTGGTACCCAATCCTAAGGAACATGTCTCAATTCCCAGCTTGGTACTTGCCTCAAATACCTCACTTACTGTCCCAGCAAAACAATAAGATCCTGCACAATCAGCTCCAAACACTGAACCTGGCAGCATGGCTGATCATGTAGTTATTCAAATAACACCTCTCAGTAAAGCTGTGATGGATGTCATTTTGGAAGCCAGAAGGCCTAGTACTAGAAAATCTTATGCTGATAAATGGAAGAGATTCTGTGCTTGGAATCAAGCACAAGAAACTGACACAGCAGAGCCAAATATTCCTCAGATTTTACAATACTTGACTGAGATGCTTGACAAAGGCCTATCTTTTTCCTCAATAAAAATCCATGCCTCTGCCATCTCGGCTCGTTACAACACAGAGCCACCAATCTTTTCTCATCCTTTACTAAAGCAGTATCTTAGAGGGGCCAAAAATTTAAGGCCTCCCAGAAGATCACCAATTCCTGCATGGGACTTCAATTATGTGTTGGAAAAGCTCACCCTGCCTCCATTTGAACCAGCTGCTACTGCAGATCTAAAGTTCTTATCATGGAAAACAGCTCTGCTGCTGGGAACTACTTCAGCAAGAAGGGACTCAGAGCTACAGGCCCTCATGGCTGTGGAGCCTTTTATCATATTTTACCCAGACAGGGTGTCCCTCAGGACCAATCCTTCATTTATGCCTAAGGTGGTTTCCAGTGTGGCTCTTAACCAAACTATTCATCTGCCAACTTTTTATCCAAATCCACAGAACAAGTGAGAGCGGATTCTGCATTCCTTGGACGTACACAGACAACTAAGATTCTACTTGAGCAGGACTAAAGCTCTAAGAAATACTGAGCAGTTACTACTGACATTTGCTGCAGGATCAGAGGGAAAGGCTGTTTCAAAGTGGATAAGCCACTGCATTAATTTCTACTACTTACACCATGGCAAACCAGTGCCCAAAGGCATTCAGTCTCATTCCACCAGGGCTGCAGCTACATCAGCAGCTTTTCTCAGAGGAGTACCAACCAAAGACATTCTAGAGGCTGCTACTTGGAGTTCTGTTCACACTTTTACAAAGCATTATCATTTGCCTCTCTACTCCAGGTCAAGGGCAGGCTTTGCCACTGCAGTTCTGCAGCGCCTTATAGCTGCCCCTAATACAGTTTAGCTCCAGCCTCCCATCCATAGCTTTGGGATTCTACCCAAATGTAATGACTGCAACAGTGAAACACGAAGAACATAGTACAGTTGTGTACACTTACCATAAATGTAGATGCTCGAGTGTATTCACTGTTGCAGTCCAGGTTACCCGCCCGCCATCCCCCTTTTATTCTGGAGTTTCTCTTTCCTTCACTGTCTTCTACAACCTTTGTGGTGTATTTGCTTGTAGATGAAGGTAAAGTTTGTATTGTTGCATGTATATATAGTTTATATATATATATATATTTTTGCTACCCATTTGGGGGGCACCTGACATCTGGGGCAAGAAAAACTAAAGAAAATAGTGTCGGCTGCTTGTTTTATACCCCTGACGACCTGACGTCATGGAAGAGGAGACAGCAACCAACGCAGGCCCCAAGACTTTGGAATTCAGGCTGACTGAGGGCAACCTGCCAGCAGATTACCCAAATGTAATGACTGCAACATTGAATAACACTCAAACATCTACATTTATGGTAAGTGTACACAACTGTACTTTTCTCCTATCCCTAAGTTTCTGAAGAATTATCATTCCAAATCTGCTTTTGTTCACAGACAGTCTCGCCATCCACCCAAAGGTAAAAAGGATCTGATATTGTTAATCCTCATTCATTCCTTATGCCTGGGTTATTGGTTCCGACCTCGGAACCGAGCTGGCCATCTTCACAAACTCTCAAGCTAAACTCTTACTCACAATTCCCCTGTCCCTGTTACCTCAGATTTTGTTTGCCGTGTCACCATTCAGTCATGTAAAGCCACTTCTTGAGCTAAGTAAAACTTCTTTGATAATACCTAATCGTATTACAGTTCTTCTCAGTTCAAATCTTGCTAGTCATCTTTTTCCCTATTGCATCTAGTGACTCTATTTTGTTTTTTTTCTTCTTACCGTGAGGTAACTCCTTTACCATTGTTGGTAAAATATTTCCTTGCATTACCTTCGGGTATTTCTCGTACCATTGTTGGTACCTTCTTCCTTCCTTTTCCTTTCTTCCTCCTTCCTATCATGGCAGAGAAAAAAGGTGGTCTGGGATTTAAAAGATGTGTGGATTGTGGGCATAAATTGCCTATTTCGGATGCACATGCGTTATGTGTTTACTGTTTGGGTGTGCCTCACATGGCTGTTGACCCGCCTTGCGGGATTTGTGCAAACTTTTCTAACAGGCTTTTGATGGAAAGGAAAAATAAACTGATTTTAAAGTGACTACTTAAATCTTCCTTTTCAGAGGCTATTTCTGGGTCGGAGGCTTCAACCCCTCCTAGTTCCCATAAGAAAAGAGATGAACACAAGAAGGCCAAATCTCTTCTGTCGTCCACTGCTGGGGACCACCTTGAACCGAGACCTAAGAAGGCCAAACTTTCTAGTTCGGATTTGACTTTTTTGGCCCTGAGGCTTTCGGTGCCTAGATTTTCTGCACTGAAGCCTTCGGCACCATCTGTTACTTCAGCACTGAGTATTGTGCCCTACACCTCATTGGAACCGAGGGGCCCCTCAGTTCAGACTTCCTTACTGGCACTGACTTTTTCTTCGATGCAGACCTTTCCGGCATTGATGACTGTTCCAACGCCTCTCCTGCTTCGACTCCCTCAATTTATACAGCACCGACTATCCTCTCAGTACCGACCACCTCGTTTTCCACACAGACTCTTTCGGCACCTACCATAGTGCCAGCTAGCACTTCGGCACCGACCTCGTCGGTGCAGACCTTACCTTTGGCACCGATGATCTCCTTGGTGCAGACACCAGTAGTACAAGCCTTAACGGCTCCATTGTTCTCGGTGTAGACACCTATTTTCGCACCATCCAAAGACCCCTTTGTGGGCACCGAGTTTCTTTCATCCTTTGATAGACTCCCCTTCAGCTATGTCCATGAGATCCACTAGAAGCCTCTTGGAACATGATGTGGTGCGTCTTGTGGATCAATTGCTTTTGGCCAGAGGTATCCAACCCTCCAAGACCTACTCTTCCTTCGGAGATGAACACCCTACTCCAAAGACTCCTACCTATTCTCTTCCTTCATTGCATTTGAAGCCTCTTGCTGTAGCACAGACTTCCCTCACTTCAGCTCCTTTCATGGACCTCACTAAGGAGCTGCAGTTGCCTTTATGGCAGGAGAGACTTGTCACTCCAGTCACTGCTTAGGATGCTAGCTGTGGCGTATGTACTCCTGTTTTTCACAGCCATCCAGGGACTCCGAGTCGGTGGGCTGATTTGCTTGAGCGAGGTGTGACCTCTTCGGATGGACCAGCCTTCCAACTCATGGAGAAGGCTCTTGCATCTGTTGACGATGCTGTGCTATCAGTGCCCCTGTCCTCCTCTGGACCGCAATTTACACAAGCCACCTCTGGTGGACACCAGGCACAAGGGCCTCAGGACACACTCCCACAGGAGGCCCCTTTTGTGCTGTCTTCCCCATATTCTCCCCCTGAGGAAGTTCTTCGCAAGAGTTCATGTAAGAGGAAGCAGGTGGACTCCCCAGAGGAGTCCCTCACGGAAGGCATAGACTTTGATGATGGGGAGGGGTCCCCTCAGTCACCTTCTGAGGTATCCTTTGGAGATATCCTCGAAGTACTTAAGCAGAGAGGTGAATGGCGGCCCTCTAACCCGACCTCTGAAGAGTCTGTGTTCCTGCAGGCCTTTCGTGCCCGGCCCTCTACCTTCTGGGTTACTCCACCTGCCGACGACCTTGTCCGGCTCGTTATGCAGTGTGCATGGAAGGCTCCTGACACTGTTGATGCCATTCCCCGCAGACCAGATAAAATCTTGTCCCCTCCAGATAGTGAGCCTCACTAGTCCAAAGGTCTTCCTGTAGATGCCTTGGTGGTGGTGACCACAACAAAAAAGGATCTGGATGAAGAAAGCCAGACTGTCCACTCGCCCAACAAAGAGTCCCCGGGCACTGGACAGATTAGAAAAGCGTACTTTTGCATCAGCGACCTTTGCAGTCGGGTCCCTGATTTATATGGCACATTTTACCAGGCTTCAAAGAGACTTAATTTCTGAGCTCTCTGAAACTTTGGCCGGTGCTGTGTCTGATGAAGTCCAGGACAAAGTGGCCTCACAGTTAGCCACCCTTGAATCGATCTCTAACTCTTCCATGCATCTGATTTCTCACACATCAGAAGGAGCAGCTAGAGCAACAGGTGCAGGCATAGTCATGAGACGGCATGCCTGGATGCCCTTGTGTGATTTCGCGGAACCCTTCAAGGCTTCCTTTCTGAACGCTCCCATTGAAGCCTCTTCGTTATTTGGACCCAAGGTAAAAGACACACTGGCTAGATGTGAACAGGACGATAAGACCCTTTCTGCCGTGGTTGTCCATTATTCTTCCCCTCAACGGGCTTTTTCCAGAAACCAGAAGAGTGGGAAGATGTGGCACAAAAAGTCTCAAGGTTCTTTCCGTGACACACGAGCCGAGTTTTCCCCTAGAGGCAGAGGGGGAAACTCATATGGAAGATGCCCCTTTCGGGCCAGAGGAGGTCCGCATAACCAGGGTTCCAGAGATTCTTTCTCTGGCCAGTCCTACCAGCGCTCCTGAAGAGCGGCCCAACTGCTTTCCTCTGGAAGCGGTTGGGGGTCGTTTCTCTTTGTACCCTTCTGCCTGGCTAACCATTACCACCGATTCTTGGGTACGAGAGATAATAACCAGAGGTTATCATGTTCCCTTTGATCTTTGTCCCACCCCCCTAAGAAACTTACCCGAAGTTCCACCCAGTCACAGGGAAGAAGCAGCATTAGAGATTTCAAAGCTGCTAAGAAAAAGTCATCCAAATAGTCCCACCAGACCAGATAGGATCCGGATTCTACTCAAGATTATTTTTGGTGCCAAAAAAGACCGGGGACTGGAGACCGATTTTGGATCTCAGTGTGCTAAACAAATTCGTAGAGGTACAGAAATTCCGGATGGTCACAATATCCTCCCACTCTTGGAGGCAGGCGATTGGATGTGCTCTATAGATCTTCAAGATGCGTACTACCACATAAAGGTGGACAGACCATTGAGAAGATTCCTTTACTTCCGTGCGGGAGCCAGTCATTACCAGTTCTGAGTACTGCTTTTTGGACTCTACAGCCCCCAGAGTGTTCATAAAGTGCATGGCAGTTGTCACAGATCACCTGCGACTGCAAGCATTCCGGGTGTTTCCATACCTAGACGACTGGCTCATCACCGCCCCCACCAGACATCTATTGGAAGAAGCCTTGTCATACTCTCTTCACACAGCAGAAAGGCTAGGTGTAACTATAAACTGGAAAAAATCCAACCTATCGCCATCCCAATCCATAGAATTTATTGGGATCCTGTTGGATACAAAGAACTGAACGGCATTGATTCCAGAACACAGAATTGTAAGGATAAAACAATAACTCATACCCATCCTCTCAAGGGAAAGATCCACAGCACATTCTGTTCTCCAGCTGTTGGGTTCCATGGCAGCTTCCGTCACCATTGTCCCCCTTGCGAGATTCCACATGAGGCTTTTACAATGGTTACTACTCACCCAGTCGTACCCTTTTCAGTTTCCTTTATCATCCCAGATTCGGGTGATTCAGAGATGCAGACAAGACTTGATTTGGTGGATGTCGCAGAACCTGGCACAATGGTCTCACCCTTCACACCCCAATAGCCCAAAGCCACAGTGACCACGGACGTCTCCCTGATGGGATGGGAGGCTTTTTCAGCGGAAGACAGTCCAAGGCACGTGGTCGGAACTAGAGGCCCATCTGCATATAAATGTCCTAGAACTGAGGGCGGTGCTTCTAGTGTTGCAAGCATTTCATCCCCTCCTTCTGTCAGCGACTATTGCAATACAGTCGGACAACATGGCTGTAGTCTGGTGCATCAACAAACAAGGCAGAACCAAATCCTACCCACTTTGTCGAGAGGCCATGAGGATATGGCAATGGGCGATGGCTACCAACCGCTTTCTGATAGCAATGCACATTCCCGGGAGTTCTAATGTGATAGCAGACAGATTGAGCAGGTGCATTCTGCAACCACACGAGTGGTCTCTGAATCCTCTTATAGTGATGGAGATTTTCAACTGCTGGGGTCTCCCTTGCTGCGACCTCTTTGCATCCTCAACCAACTAGAAATGCAGCAATTACTTCGCCCTGATTCCCCCTTGGGGACAGTCACCCAGGGATGCTCTAGTCCACGATTGGCCCTCGGGTCTGCTTTATGCCTTTCCCCCTCTTCCTCTCATTCCCCAGTTCCTGAAGAAAGCCTAACGGTTGAAGAGCAAGATAATCCTCATAGCGCCATATCGGACTCGTCAAATTTGATTCCCCTTCCTATGGCCTCACCTGCTAGATCAACCATGGATTCTTGATCCAACTCCGGACTTGATCTCCCATCCGCAGAACCTGATTCACCCCAACCTGAACAGCCTGAAGCTCACAGCTTGGCTCCTCCACTTCCGGTGATTGCCAGGCAGACAGATCTTTCTTCCCCAGTACGTGACATTCTTATTGCATCTCATAAGTCTTCCACCAGAACTACTTATCTCAGCAAGTGGAAAAGGTTCACCATTTGGCTGAAGGAAAAACGGATAGACCCTTTTTCAGCACCACTGCTGGTAGTACTGGAATACCTGTCCAGTTTATTCCAATCTGGCCTATCTGCTTCTACCATTCGAGTTCATTTGGCCGCAATATCTAATTTTCACAGTGGTGTCCATGACTCTTCCCTTATGTCACACAAATTATGCAAGACCTTTCAAAAAGGCGGAAATCATTTGAAACCCCCTTTTTAGAGAACCTCTCCAGCCATGGGACCTGTCATTAGTCCTGCAAGCTTTGACAACGTCTCCTTTTGAACCAGCTTCTTCATGCAACCTCAAGTTTCTTTATTGGAAAACTTTGTTATTGGTCGCCGTTACTTCTGCCAGACGTATCTCTGAACTTCAAGCTCTATGCATCAAATGGCCTTACTTGATCTTTCATAAAGATAGAGTGTCATTGAGAACTAATCCTTCCTTCCTGCCAAAAGTGATCTCTGAAATATCCATTAATCAAACCATTGAATTGCCAGTTTTCTTTCTCAATCATTCTAACAGAGGAGAGTATTGTCTACATACCCTAGACATTCACAGGCAAATACGTTTCTATCTGGACAGAACTAAGGCTTCTCGCAAATCAGATCAGCTATGCCTGGCCTATTCTGGTCCTAGACTTGGATGCGCTGTTTCTAAGGTCACATTGGCTAAATGGTTAAAAGACTGTGTAAGATGTATTCACAAAACTCACGATATCCCTCTGACTACAGCCGTAAGGGCTCATTCCACTAGATCAGTAGCATCTTCTGCTGCTTTCCATGCTAGAGCTTTTTTACCTGACATTTGTGCAGCTGCAACTTGGGCTAGACCTCATACCTTCATCAGCCATTACAAATTGGATTTGGCCTCCAGAGGAAGAGCATCCTTTGGTTCAATGGTGCTCAGGAATGTCCTTCCATGATAGCCTCCCAGGAGTAAAAGTGGCTGGGGACTCTGTCCCAGGCATAAGGAATGAACGAGGATTAAGAAGTTATGTCTTACCATAATGTTCCATCTGTATTGTTGATCCTCGTTCAGTCATTATGACCCTCTCTCCTTCCCCCTCCTGGGGCTTATAATGAATCTCATCATCTTTTTCCGTTAGGTCCTTTGACCAGAGGTGGCCTCTACTTTCTTTGACTTGCAAAGTCAATCTGAGGTAACAGGGAGAGGGGAATTGTGGATAAGAGTTTAGCTCAAGAGTTTGTGACTGTCACGAGCTTGGAAAATGACTGGCTCGGTTCCAAGGTCGGAATCGATAACCCAGGCGTAATGACTGAACAAGGATCAACAATACAGATGGAACGTTATGGTAAGACAGAACTTCTTTTTCTAGACATGTGCCTTCTTCTAAGTCTATTCAGATACCTGTTTGTCAGAAACCTCCTTTTCAAGACAAACCAGGTTCCATTTGACAGTTTGCTTCTTTTTTTTCCCCCTTGACCAGATTCCCTTGTCCCTTCCAGATTGGTTAAGGATCACAGACTCTTGAGTTCTTTCCATCATTTGCCAGGGGTATTTCATGGTTTGGAAATCTCTTCCTTCCTTTCTAGGCATTCCTAACCCTCCTTGAGAACAACTTCCTCTCTTTCCAGAGGTGCTTCATTCTAATTTGGCCCAGGGCACCTTTCAGATTGTGTTCCCCCTGTCCAAGAAGGGAAGGGTTTTTATTCCAGAATATTTCTGGTTCCCAGGAAGGAAGACACTTGGAGGCCAATTAGCCTTTCTCAGCTCAATACCTTTCTAAAGATCACATCTTTCAGATGCAGTTCCTTCAAACTTTGTTCCCTCTTCTTCTTCCCCCCGGCATTTCTGATCTGTCTACATGTCAAGGATGCCTATCTATCAACATCATCCTCTTTTCAGGAAGTGTAGGTTTCTTTTTTCTTCCTTGCATTTTCAGTTCTCTGCCTTGCCATTTGCCCTCTCGATTGTCTCAAGGGTATTCACTAAATGCCTCATTCCTATCTTTGCCTTTTGCAGGATGAGAGGGGTTCAGAGCTTTCTTTATTTGGACAGTCTGCACATTCAGGCCTCATCCCCTGAGATTCTGATTCACGACTTCCAGTTTACTGTTTCCCTGCTGCAAAGTGTGGGGTCCACCATAATTTTCAAAAATCAGTCTTGGTTCCTTCTCAGGATCATGTTTTTCTTAGGTACAGGATCCAGACCATTTCCATGCTGGCATCCCTGCCTGCTCCCAAGGCCCTCTCTCTCTGATTGCTTTTTCCAGTCTCTTCTTCCTTTGGCTTCAGTTATGGCCACGGACTTTCTCAGTGTCCTTGGGTTTATGGGTTCCATCATTCCTGTGTTTCAAATCTCTGGCCATGCTCCATATCAGGAAGCTTCAGTAGTACCTCAAGTCAGTATGGCTTTAACACTGTTAACCCCTCAACTTCCTAGTTCCCTTCCTTGCTTCCTTGTCTCAAGCCCGAGCTTCAGTGGTAGATTCATCAATTTTATGTCAACCTGGGGCTTCCTTTCTAACCTTCAGTTCAGACTCAGGAGCTCTTTTCAGATGTCTCATACAGGGAAGTGGGGTGCTTCCTTCTCTCAAGGTCCAGGGTCTCTGGCCTATGCATCACAAGTCAGACCACATCAACATGAAGGAGACGAGGTCTCCTAGCACTTCAGATATTTCATACTCTTTCAGACTGGGCCCCTCAAAGTTTTCACAGATAATACCACAGTGATGTGGTATGTCAAGAAATAAGATTGTACAAGGTCCTACTTTCTTTGCATGCTCACTCTTCAGGTCTGAGATCTAGCTGTCCAGTATAAGTGCCATTTCAAGCTGTCTACATTTTGACAAAGCTAAATATAGTGGCAGACTCTTTGAGCAGGTCCAGCACACAGGCTCACGAATGGATGCATCATGGAGATGTGTTCTGGACATTGTCCATCAGTGGGGTATTCCTCAGGTAGATCCTTTTCCCTTCCCTCTGAACAGACAACTTCCTGTCTTCTGTTCCAGAGTTCTGAGTCCTCTAGCTTGGAAAGTGTATTCCCTGTCTTTTCCTTGGAAGGGGATGCTTTAATACACCTTCACTCCGTTTCCTCTGCTTCCAAGGGTCTTGCACAAAATTAGGCAAGACTCCCCCAAAATCTTGCTGTTGACACCTTTTTGGTCCAGACAGCATTAGTTCCCCCTTCTCTCTTATTTTCCAGGGGCAGTCACTATAAGATACCTCACTGACTGGACTTCTCACACAAGACCAAGAGATCTCTTATCCTTTCTCACTTGTCCACTCTTCAGCTGATGCTGTGGGCGATTGGGTTTTGATCCCTTTTAGGCACATCTTTTCTGAGAATGTGCTTTAGG
Source organism: Protopterus annectens (assembly GCF_019279795.1). NCBI lineage: Eukaryota > Metazoa > Chordata > Ceratodontiformes > Protopteridae > Protopterus > Protopterus annectens. The sequence goes on along the minus strand of NC_056728.1, from coordinate 1,700,400,681 downwards.
TCATGCAGGAGGCCAGTAAACCTACTACCAGGAAATCATATTTGTCCAAATGGAAGAGATTTTCTGTCTGGTACCTTTCTTGAAACCCGGATCCCTTTTCAGTGCAGGTTCCTATAGTTGTCTTATTTATGTGATCTGTTCCTTGCTAGGTTGGCATATTCTTCAGATGAAGCTCATTTGTCAGCAGTTTTTGCTCATCTGCTCTTAACTCGTCCTCTGGCCTCGAGATTTGAGGTCAGATGGTTTCTTAAAGGGGTCCTTCATATCAGGCCTCCAAGTAAGCCTATTCTGCCTTCCTGGGACCTCAGTTTTGTCCTTGAAAAATTGGCTTAGGCTTCTTTTGAGCCTGCTGCTTCAGCTTCCCTACAGTATTGTACTTGGAAGACTGTTCTTGTAGACCTTACTTCAACTAAGAGAATATATGAGCTTCAGGCTGTCCATGGCTGTTCATCCCTTTTTAGTTTTTCAGTGTCTCTTTGTACTAATCCTTCGTTTATGCCCTAGATGGTCCATGAGTTGTCTCTTAATCAGCCAGTTAATTTGCCTTCCTTTTTTACTTTCCTTTTTTGCAGTCTGCCAGTTGGAAGGTTCTTCATACCTTGGATTTGCATAAGACAGCTCAGATATTATTTAGATAAGACTAATGATATTCATAAATCTGAGCAGCTTTTTGTTTCCTTTCATCCCTGGTCTTTGGGTTTGGCTGTAGCAAACCATCTGATCCTGGATATCTAAGGCCATTTCTTTTTCTTTTCATGGTAGATGTCTTTCCTGTTCTGTAAAGGCTCATTCTACCAGAGCTGTTGCTTCTTCTGATGCTTTTTTTTAAGGCACTGGGTACCAATTCCATCCTTGATCCTGCTACTTGGTTTTCTGTGTATACCTTCACTAAATGCAATATGTTGAATGTAATTTCCAGAGCCAGGGCTGGCTTTGCCAGAACTATTCTGCATAACTTTGTAGAGGGCTGTTCAGTGTCTTCCTTATCCCAGGTTTTTCTGTTGAGCTTTTGTACTTTCCTTCAAGTAAGGAATACTTTAACAGTGATATGGAAGGACATGGTACAGTTGGATAAAATCTTACCATAACAGTAGATGCCCTTCTCTTCACTGTTGCAGTATTCAGTCCCTCCCTCCTACCTCCTCTGCTCTACCTTATTCTTCTTGCCCTCTTGACCTGGGATTCTTTTCTCTTTCCTCCTCCTGGATGCACATGTTCCTCCTGGGACTTTTCACTTCTGAAGTATGTACATTTGTTCATCACCTTTATGCCCAATGCCTTGTGCGAGCAAATCTGTGATATACGATGCCTGTAAACACTAAAGGCTTTGGTATACTGACTGGACGATGGGCTATCCTTGGCAGGAGATCCCTTACATAAGGAATACAGCAACTGTGAAGAGAAGGACATCTAGTGTTCTGGTAGGAATTTACACAACTGTATTTTCCGACAATTCAGGCCTTCAGTCCCCCAACCAAGAAAAACTGCTGGCCAAAAGATTCATCCATATAGTCCCCCTAGACCAGCAAGGATTCTTAACTTTTTGGTGTCAAAGAAAAACGGATGCTGACAATACCACAGTGATATGGCCTGTCTTGGATCTCAACAGTTTAAACCAGTATGTGAAACATTGCAAGTTCTAGATGGTCACGATTCAGTCCATTCTACCTCTGTTCTGCAAGGATGATTAGATGTACTTCATAGATCTCCATGATGCATACTATCACATCAAAATAAATAAGTGATCCAGGAGATTTCTTTGCTTCTGTCTGGGAGCCAGTCATTACCATTTCAGAGCTCTGCCTTTTGGCCTCACCACAACCTCCAGGATGTTCACCAAATGCATGGCAGTGGTCGTAGCTCACCAGAGACTGCTGGTATTCTGGGTGTTTCCGTACCTTGATGACTGGCTTGTCTGTGCTCCCACCAAGCCTCTACTGATTCAAGTCAAGGACTGCTTGCTCCAGCTATGTCTTTAACTGGGCATCACAGTGATCTACTCCCAAGTCTCAGTTCTCCCCTACTCAAGTCTTGTAGTTCATTGGCGCTTGTCTGGGCACAGTGACTCAAATTGCAAGCTTATGTAATAGAAGAATAAACACTTTACAGAGTCAAGCATCCCACATCCTTTCTCTTCCTTCCCAGCCAGCAAGGTTGGAATTACAACTCCTGGGATCTGTGGCAGCTTCCATAACTCTGATGTCCTTGGGTCTATGTTCGGCCATTAAATTAATGTTTCCTCGAATAGCTGTTAATCGAACATTACTCTTGAACTTTGTTTTTACTGAACAGGCATATCTTCAGAAATAAGGAGAAAATAGTAATAATCCAGAAGGCAGCATTCGCAAGAAACACACAATTTTAAAAGACACCTTTTAAAACTTTATTCCATTTATAATTTTAATTCACAAGAAATAGACACTACATCATTTAACCCTGGATAAGCAGATACATTCAAGTGTAAAATCTACCACAACTCTCCATGTTCTACAAAAATACCCCATGGTCCCCCCTGGGTTTTTTTGCAGCTGTTCCAGTATGACAAATTTAAAACTGTGGCTTGGGAATTCCTTTAAGTGTTTAACTAAAGCACTGGTCTCTGTGTATATGCATATCATAAATGTGTTCGTCGTTTAGATTTTCGCTCAGTCTTTCCCACATAATGTGAAGGAAAAGAGCTGCATTTTGCAGTATAAACCACTCCTGTTGTTTGGCAAAAAAGTGACCAGAAACCATAATACACTTGGAACCCAAGTGCACTTGGTTACATTCCAAAATAAACTTGCACTGTGAACACATTCCACACTTTGTCATTTCCTGCACAGGCTGCATATGTAATAGAGGTAAACTGTCACACCAGTGTTTAAGGTTGCTATCCCTCCTAAATACAAAATCAGAAAAATTACCATTTTTTTCCATTAGCTGTTTATCTGTTCTAATAAATGCCCAATTTTTATTAATAATATCCATTATATTTTTACTATGGGCATTAAATGTAGAATTAAATGCATTTTTTGTATTTTTTGCTTATTGCACACCACTTTCTCTTTGTGGAAAAGGTGTCACCCTATTGCCTGATGCCATTCCTATAGTTTCATTTTGGATACCATTTGCAGAAGGAGGAAACTTCTCCATAAGCTGCACGAAATGACCTGGTATGATGGTTTTGTAATAAAGGAATGTACTGGCCTTGATAGTCTCTTCTTAATGATCTCAAATTTTATATTGTTAACCATCTGCACCGGGTAACCCCTATTCACAAACGTGTTGCCTATAAAGTGTACTTCATTTAAGAAGTCAAGCATATCAGTTACCATTCTGGCCCATACCATCTGTCCCTTTATAACCACTTTTTTGACATGGTATGGGTAGTTACTTGTAAAATGCAAGTATTTATTTGAATGTTTTTTCCTAAAAACACATGCTTTTAAACCAGCTTCTGTTCCAGTTAATTCTTCATTCAAGTAAGATAGAGTTCACACCTAACTGGTATGTAAACTTCAAAAACTCAGTTGTAGTATTTAAAGATTGTACAAAGTCTGGTATTAAGTCAACAGGACCATCCCAAGCAATAAAAATCATCTAAAAAACAGATATACATCCTAAAATACTTGAAAAAGTCACCAATAAATAAATAACGTAATTCCCATACTAACATAACCACGTTTGCATATAATGGCCCACAAGGTGAGCCCATGGCTACACCTGCCACTTGTTTAAAATACTGGCCATCATAATACAAAAAGTTGTTGTGTAAAACCATTTCAAGTAAATGTGAAATTGTGTTTATCTTATCCTGTTCAACATGTTCATAGTCAGTGAAATATTCAGTAAACCATTCTATCCCAATATTGTGGGGAATGCAGGTAGTAAGTCTTTTACATCAATTGTCAGAAAAAATCCCTCACTGAATTACATTACATTTCAACAAAAAATCCCAAGAATCCCGACAGAGATGTTTAACAGGAACCAAGTAATGTTTTAGTTGTCCATCAATAAATTTTGCTATATAATACGGGTTTGAGGAAGTACCATCAACAATGAGTCGAGGGGGGGGGGGTTACATAAGTCTTTATGTAATGTTAGCACACCAAAAAGTGTGGCCAACTTAGGAGCTGTATTACAAACATAATTGTATTGTTTCACAGACAGCTGTGACCTTGGGTTAACTACTTTATTATATGAAGTACTGACTTCGTTCAGGGATGCCTCAACATAAGCGTCCTCATATAACAGTTGGAGCATGCGTTGGTTATAGTCCACCTGGTCCATAATGATGATACCCCCTCCATTATCAGGCTGCATAAATCGAAGAGAACTTGATTTTTTTAATGTCATCCATTAAATTACGTTGCACAAATGTTAAGTTAAAGGAAATAGGTAGGGTATTATTTTCAAGCAAATGTCTCAAATCCAGTTCACATGCATCCTCAAAGGTTGTTAACACAGGATGCAAGTCATGGTTGAAAGTGCTGGGGATGCGTAATTTTGTTGGTACAGAATAACTGTTGTTAAAATAAACAGACAAGTTCAGCTTTCTCACATATAAACTTCAAGTATATTAAAGTTTTAGACACATCAACTCTTCTCATAGGTAGAAATATCAGGCCTTTACTGAACAAGTCTGCATGAGCCTGAGTTATATTGTAGCTGCTAAAGTTATACACGCTGAAATCCCCAGTACAGTTTTTTATAATAGACAAAGAATTAGATACACATAAGTCACCTACCAGTTTCTCTGGTTCCTGTCCAAGGAATGGGACATCCTCCTCTGTTGTTGGTTTGTTGGATAATTTGCAGACCTATAGTTGTAATTCACCCTCTTGTTCCAGATTCGTTCTGACCGTCGCACCCCAAGCTGGTCCAAAAGGGCCTGCTGATTAGTGAAAACCTGGCCATTTTCATCTCTGCATTCGGTATTCTGATTGTCGGAGAAATAAACAGTCCTTTGTTGCCCCTTAGGTGGACTGGGGTATGCTTTATCATTTAAATAATCTAGTCTGTCCCTTTCCAACTAGCAGTTTTTCCGTTGGTTTATGGCTTTGCTTATATTGTCTATTTTGGAAAAACTTCTGTCATACTGCACTTTATAGGTTCATAGGTAGGTACTAGGCTATCGGCCCAAGGGTCTAAGTAAGCCTAGCCAACAAGGTTCCCTGGCTTATGCCACCCAAGAAAGTTAATTTCCTGTGCCCCTGTCAAGCAGAGCCACAGCCCGTCGTTTAAATTTTCGCTCAGTCTTTCCCACATAATGTGAAGGAAAAGAGCTGCATTTTGCAGTATAAACCACTCCTGTTGTTTGGCAAAAAAGTGACCAGAAACCATAATACACTTGGAACCCAAGTGCACCTGGTTACATTCCAAAATAAACTTGCACTGTGAACACATTCCACACTTTGTCATTTTCTGCACAGGCTGCATATGTTATAGGGGTAAACTGTCACACCAGTGTTTAAGGTTGCTATCCCAACTAAATACAAAATCAGGAAAATTACCATTTTTTTCCATTAGCTGTTTATCTGTTCTAATAAATGCCCAATTTTTATTAATAATATCCATTATATTTTTACTATGGGCATTAAATGTAGAATTAAATGCATTTTTTGTATTTTTTGCTTATTGCACACCACTTTCTCTTTGTGGAAAAGGTGTCACCCTATTGCCTGATGCCATTCCTATAGTTTCATTTTGGATACCATTTGCAGAAGGAGGAAACTTCTCCATAAGCTGCACAAAATGACCTGGTATGATGGTTTTGTAATAAAGGAAGGTACTGGCCTTGATAGTCTCTTCTTAATGATCTCAAATTTTATATTGTTAACCATCTGCACCGGGTAACCCCTATTCACAAACGTGTTGCCTATAAAGTGTACTTCATTTAAGAAGTCAAGCATATCAGTTACCATTCTGGCCCGTACCATCTGTCCCTTTATAACCGCTTTTTTGACATGGTATGGGTAGTTACTTGTAAAATGCAAGTATTTATTTGAATGTTTTTTCCTAAAAACACATGCTTTTAAACCAGCTTCTGTTCCAGTTAATTCTTCATTCAAGTAAGATATAGAGTTCACACCTAACTGGTATGTAAACTTCAAAAACTCAGTTGTAGTATTTAAAGATTGTACAAAGTCTGGTATTAAGTCAACAGGACCATCCCAAGCAATAAAAATCATCTAAAAAACAGATATACATCATAAAATACTTGAAAAAGTCACCAATAAATAAATAATGTAATTCCCATACTAACATAACCACATTTGCATATAATGGCCCACAAGGTGAGCCCATGGCTACACCTGCCACTTGTTTAAAATACTGGCCATCATAATACAAAAAGTTGTTGTGTAAAACCATTTCAAGTAAATGTGAAATTGTGTTTATCTTATCCTGTTCAACATGTTCATAGTCAGTGAAATATCCAGTAAACCATTCTATCCCAATATTGTGGGGAATGCAAGTAGTAAGTCTTTTACATCAATTGTCAGAAAAAATCCCTCACTGAATTACATTACATTTCAACAAAAAATCCCAAGAATCCCGACAGAGATGTTTAACAGGAATCAAGTAATGTTTTAGTTGTTCATCAATAAATTTTACTATGTAATACGGGTTTGAGGAAGTACCATCAACAATGAGTCGAGGGAGGGTGTTATATAAGTCTTTATGCAATGTTGGCACACCAAAAAGTGTGGCCAACTTAGGAGCTGTATTACAAACATAATTGTATTGTTTCACAGACAGCTGTGACCCTGGGTTAACTACTTTATTATATGAAGTACTAACTTCGTTCAGGGATGCCTCAACATAAGCGTCCTCATATAACAGTTGGAGCATGCGTTGGTTATAGTCCACCTGGTCCATAATGATGATACCCCCTCCATTATCAGGCTGCATAAATCGAAGAGAACTTAATTTTTTTAATGTCATCCATTAAATTACGTTGCACAGATGTTAAGTTAAAGGAAATAGGTAGGGTATTATTTTCAAGCAAATGTCTCAAATCCAGTTCACATGCATCCTCAAAGGTTGTTGACACAGGATGCAAGTCATGGTTGAAAGTGCTGGGGATGCGTAATTTTGTTGGTACAGAATAACTGTTGTTAAAATAAACAGACAAGTTCAGCTTTCTCACATATAAACTTCAAGTATATTAAAGTTTTAGACACATCAACTCTTCTCATAGGTAGAAATGTCAGGCCTTTACTGAACAAGTCTGCATGAGCGTGAGTTATATTGTAGCTGCTAAAGTTATACACGCTGAAATCCCCAGTACAGTTTTTTATAATAGACAAAGAATTAGATACACATAAGTCACCTACCAGTTTCTCTGGCTCCTGTCCAAGGAATGGGACATCCTCCTCTGTTGTTGGTTTGTTGGATAATTCGCAGACCTATAGTTGTAATTCACCCTCTTGTTCCGGATTCGTTCTGACCGTCGCACCCCAGGCTGGTCCAAAAGGGCCTGCTGATTAGTGAAAACCTGGCCATTTTCATCTCTGCATTCGGTATTCTGATTGTCGGAGAAAGAAACAGTCCTTTGTTGCCCCTTAGGTGGACTGGGGTATGCTTTATCATTTAAATAATCTAGTCTGTCCCTTTCCAACTAGCAGTTTTTCCGTTGGTTTATGGCTTTGCTTATATTGTCTATTTTGGAAAAACTTCTGTCATACTGCACTTTATAGGTTCATAGGTAGGTACTAGGCTATCGGCCCAAGGGTCTAAGTAAGCCTAGCCAACAAGGTTCCCTGGCTTACGCCACCCAAGAAAGTTAATTTCCTGTGCCCCTGTCAAGTAGAGCCACAGAAGTGATCCCCGGGGTGTATTTCCTGTTTCCCATCCACTCATCAAGATTTTTCTTGAAGAGTGCTAATGAGGAACTTTGCTTGACATAGATGGCTAGCTTGTTCCAGAGTATAGGAAGTCTCTGGGACAGGAATCTATCCCTCCAGCATGTCCTGTTTATTGTGGTGACAAGGTTTAGGTCGCTAGAGCGTGTAGCACAGAGAGATTGGGATTTTTATAGGTGCAGCATGTCCAACAGCTCTGGGTTTAACATAGCTTTATATGTTAGGCAGAGAACTCCTCGGAGTAGGCGATATGCTACAGAGTAAAGCTGAAGTTTTTTGAGACGGTCAGTGTAGGGCATCTGTTTGAGGCCAGTAATCCTCTTTGTGAGGTACTTCTGTGGCCTTTCCAGCTGCTGCAGATGTCTTGTGAGGTACATTCCAAAAGGGGCATTGTACTCTATAATGGGTCTAATGAGTGCTGAGTAGAGGGGAACAATGACCTCTTTTTTCGTGGATGAGAACACTTTTGTGATGAGATGTGCCACATAGAAGGATTTCTTGACTACTGTGGCAATGTGATTATCAAAGGTGTGACTACTGCCCACCTGGGTCCCAAGGTCTCTTATCACACATTCGGCGTTAAGTAAATTGGCGTTTATGTGGTAGTTCATGGGTACAGAGTCTTTACCAAAGGGGATGACAATGCACTTTTTGGCATTGAGCTTGAGACCATGCCTCTGACACCAGGCATCTGTCTCAATGAGGCCCTTCTGTAGGATGTCCACATAATTTGGGGACTCGACTATGACTCCTAGTCTGCAGTCATCTGCGAACTTTGTTAGCCATAGGCCTTCTGTGTTATCCTGTACTTCAGAGAAGTAGATTCCAAACAGGAGAGGTCCCAGGACTGAACCCTGTGGTGCTACACTTGTCAGTGGTTTGTAGTCAGATAAATTGATGAAAAGCATTATTTTGAATAATAGTTTCATCCATGGCCTTAATTGTTGAATACAGCTCATCCATTTCTTTAGAATTATAACGAACCAACAGTTCCATTAGTTCACAGCCATGTCAGTCATACATACTGAGTAAATCTTTATGTAATGGTGAATTCTCCACTAAACCAATAGGGTTCTTCAGTACCGCAGGCCCTTTGGGACCTGCCTGCACTTAATGCATTCTCTAAAATACACATTTACATGAAAAGGTTTATGATATCTGGTTAAAAGTTCATGATACAGCGTTAAATTACCTTCAATAGCTGTTTGGTGGGTCACATCCCCTGGAGTTGAAGGCACTGCTGAATTAAGCCACTGTTCCAGCCTCGAGTTATTTGTAACATTTGAAGTTTCAGATGAATCAGATACATTGTATCTTACTGCAGTCTGGGCTTAAAAATGTTCCTGCCCAGGTGGAACACCATCAAAAGATTAATTGGAAGGTTGCGTATGTGAATTCAGCTCTCCTGAGCCATTCTGCAAGCCACCATTTACTGTGTTTTGCGAATGTTGAGTCAGCTGCTGTATTAGCAAAATTAAGTTATTAACAGAAGTTTGCAATTGATCAAACTCTGTTCTTGAGACATGCCTTGTACTCATCTATGGACTGTCTTCTGCCATATTAACAACCAGCAACAAACAAGAACCAAAAACTGAGAAAATAGTAATAATCCAGAAGGCAGCATTCGCAAGAAGCACACTATTTTAAAACACACCTTTTAAAACTTTATTCCATTTTTAATTATAACTCTCAAGAAATAGACACTACATCATTTAACCCTGGATAAGCAGATGCGTTCAAGTCTAAAATCTACCACAACTCTGTATGTTCTAAAAAAAATATCCCATGGTCCCCCCCCCCCCCCCCGGGGTTTCTTTGCAGCTGTTCCAGTATGACAAATTTAAAACTATGGCTTGGGAATTCCTTTAAGTGTTTAACTAAAGCATTGGTCTCTTTGTGTTTATGCATATCATAAATGTGTTCATACACCCTGTTTAAATTTTCGCTCAGTCTTATATGCAGGATAAGAGCTGCATTTTGCAGCATAAACCACTCCCCTTGTTTGGCAAGAAAAGCCAAACAACGTATCTTCAAAAATAAATGCATTGAATGGCCATAGTTGGCCAACATAAAGGAACTGTGACCTACAACTTACTGGTAACTTAGCTATAACAGAACCTGCCCTTTCCTCGATTAAGTGCGACCTCGGAGTTGGTATACATAATTAGTGGGGGTTGTGGGGGGTTTTGTCCAGTGTTCACCAAATCCTTCTGCTCCCCCACACCCCTCTAACTATATATACCAACTCCGAGGTCAATGTATAATGTTCGATGTGCAGCCATTCAATGTAATATTAATTCAATGGCTGAACATAGACCCTGTGCCCTCAACAAGGTATTATGTGACGGTATTACAGTGGATGCTCGCAGTACAATGGTCTATAAGATGACAGTCCCTATCTACACCAATACTGAATACAAGAATTTGCAAGGAACATTTTACCTGGTGAATCAAAGCAAAAGAAGTTTCTCAGGGATGCCCTTTTAGTCTTTCACCACCCACAGCCACAGTGACTATGAAACCCTCCCATCTAGGGTGGGGGAGCATTACCTGGGAAGGATGGTCCAAGGCACTTGGTCCCATTTGGAGGTCAGTGTTCACATCAGTGTACTGGAAATGAGATCAGTCTTATTAGCATTGCAGGCTTTTCAAGATACTGTCCCTCCAGGGATGATTGCCATCCAGATGGACAATATGTCAGTAGTCTGGTACATCAACAAGCAGGTGGGAACCAGATTTTACCCCCTACATCAAGAGGCTATGAGACTTTGGCAGTGGGCAATCTCTTCCAGCCACTTTCTTTTAGGAAAGCTTATCCTAAGTATGTCCAACTTGCTTGCAGACAAACTGAGCCAGGTCCACCTTACTCCCCCATGAGTGGTCTCACACCCCCTATGGTGGCAGAAATTATTTTCTGTCAGTGGGGGTCATCCATGCAGCAATCTCTTTCCTTCCCCTCTGAATTACACGTACAGCAGGCACTTCACCCTGATTCCCTCCACAGGGAAGTCACCAAGAGACTCTCTAGTTCACAGTTGACCCCCTGGACTCCAGTACACTTTTCCTCCTATCCCTCTGATAAACTGGAACTGGAAAGTAATCCTCATTGCTCCATTCTGGCCTCAACAAGTATGGTTTCCCTTCCTGTGACCTCATCTGCTACACACCCCCCTTAGGTGCTGGATCCAAACCAAGATCTACTCTTTCACCCATCGGGAATAACTCACCCAGACATTTGGATCCTAAAGTTGACAGTCCAGGTTTTCCTTTCTGGTCAAACACATTCTCATATTCCCTCAGAAGGATTCATCTAGAAAGGTGTATTGGAGCAAATGGAAGAAGTTCTCCCTTTGGGGTGTCTAGAGGCATTTAGACCCCTTTTCGGCACACATTCCGGCTATTCTAGATTTTCTTGCTTCCACATTTAACAGTGATGCTAGTTATTCTACCGTAAAGACTCAACTTGCAGCCATCTCGAATTTTCATGTAGGACATAGTCATTTCTCTTTGGCATCATCTAGATTATGCAAAACTTTTCTCAAAGGTACCTTTTCACTCTGACACCTCATTAAGGATCCTATGCCACCATGGGATTGAGATATACTCCTTCAAGCCCTGACTCAATCCCCATTTTAACCAGCTGTAGTATTTAAAGATTGTGGAATTTAAATTTTTGCTCTGGAAAGCAGTCTGGTCATGATAACATCAGCCAGATGAGTATCAGAACTCCAGGCTGTCTCCTCTAAGCCACCGTATCTAATTTTTCACAAGGAACAGGGTGTCTCCCCGTACTGATCTTTGTTTTGTACCTAAGGTGGCTTCAGAGATAGATATGAATTAGTCCTTCAGCCTCCCTGTATTCTTTCCAAATTTTTTCAGCAAAGAAGAGTATATGCTGCATCTTTTAGATGTGCATCGGGAACTTCAGTGCTATCTCTACAGAAAGAAAAATTTCAGAAAATCAGATCAGCTGTTTATTTCCTTTTCCAGAGCCAGACTGGGGAAATCTGTCTCAAAGGTGACTCTAACCAATTGGCTGACTGATTGGATTTCTTTTTCTTTAAGAAAAATAGATTGACACTTCCTAATTCTCCTAAGGCTCATTCCAGTAAATTTCTGGCCACATCCTCTGCCTTCAGATCTAGATCTTCTGTAGATGACATTTGCTGAACTGCCTCTTGGTTTAAAATTCATACATTCATTGCTCATTGCAAATTGAATATTCTTTCTAGAAACAGAGCAGCGTTTGGCTCTTCTGTATTCCTGAATATCCCTTGTTTAGGACCACCCTGGGGTTTTCTTTAGCTGGGGACTCTCCTCCATTGGTTGAGGAATGAACAAAAAGACAACATCAGATACAAAAGCTATGTACTTATAACTATGCAGCTGTGTTGTCTGTTTTCATCCTTCCTCAACCTCCCTCCCTCCAACCCCCTTTCTACTTAAAAAAAATATTTCCTGGTCTTATAGTTCGACCTGAGGAGTGTTATATTGCCTGACTGTTGATGGTCTCCAGCTCTTTCCTCCTCCTTTTCCTTCCTTTATGCAGTCTTACTGGGATGTTATTGTCAGTTTTGCTGTATTATTGCACGTTTTTAGGTGCTGTAGGTAGTGGTGTAGGCTGAAGGGAGGGCATATTTGATCTGAGTTAGTTCTAGATAGAGAGGAGGATTATGGGTAAGGGGAGGAGCTCAAGCTATGGAGCCAAGTCTTTAGATGTGGCCGATGTCAGATCTGAGACCCTATTGGCTGAGGAAGGATGGAAACAGACAACACAGACTCATAGCTATGGTGAGTACATAACTTTTGTTTTTTTTAATTACCATACCATTATATCCTTGAATTTCTAAATCCCTTATTTTCTTTGCCAGTGGTTTAAAGAATGAGATTTTAAACACTACTTTAGATAATCAGGTTTTATTTGGCTCTTCTACTCAAGTCCTCAAACAATTTTATGAAAGAGGTAAATCAATTCAGGGAGTTTCTAAGATTTTTAAAGTCTCCCATTACAAATCTCTCAAATGCTATACTCCATTTTAAAGGCAAAATAAGCAATCCCTACCACCTCCTAGCCTACATGGAACAAAAAGAGTTGGCATAGAGGAACAATAAAAACAGTGATTATTTCAGTAAAGGGTCTAATCCTTAAGTATGACAATGCCAGCAGCCCCCGCTAAATCTGTCTGAGAAATTGGCTCTCATTACCTCCCTTTGGCAACAGATTGTATCAAACACTCGGGTAGTAAAAGTGGTTGCAATTGGCACTTGATGCACATATCTCCTATCAGGGGAATTTCTCCCCACCTTCCAAACCAAACAAAGTTTTTTCCTCAGGTTCTTCAGCACTAGCTGATCCGAGGAGTCATAGAACCAGTACCTTTAAATCAAATGAGGAAAGGTTTCTACTCCAGAATATTTCTGGTTCTAATGAAATAGCTTTCATGGGGACCAGTTCTAGATCTTTCCTTTCTTAACCTGTTTGTGAAAGTTCCAAAATTCAAAATGTTAACCTTTCAGAGTATTTTAATTAATCTTTCTCTTTTGAGTTTTATGGTAACATTAGCTGTAAATGATGCTTATCACACCCCCATAGCCACAAGCTTCAGGAAATATCTTAGCGTCTCTTTCTGGATCACATTGCGTCTGCATTACCCTTAGGGTTATCTGCAGCACCAAGGGTGTTTACAAAGTGTCTAGCTCCAGTGATTGCTCATTGCAGACTGCAAGGCATTTACTTATTTCCTTATTCAAACTACTTACTTATCTTTACAGAGTCTTTTGCCAGATGTCAGGTTTCTTTAGCATGGATTTCTTCTCTTCTTAGCAATCTGGTGTCCCAGATATATGTCCATAGGTTCATAGGTAGGTACTAGGCTATCTGCCCGAAGGCATTTATAAGCCTAGCCAGAAAGTGTTGGCTTTCGATGCCCCCTTGGATCAGTTCCCTGTGTCTCTGTCCAGTAGAGCCATTGAAGTGATCCCAGGGGTATACTTTCTCTTTCCCATCCACTCGTCAAGGTTTCTCTTGAAGAGGGTTACAGAGGAGCTTTGCCTAATGTAGATTGAAATCCTGTTCCAGAACATGGGAAGTCTCTAGGACAGGAATCTATCCCTCCAGCACATCCTATTTATTGTTGTGGTGAGGTTTAGATCCCTAGAGCATGTGGCTTGAGAGGATATGGTTTTCTTTTGGTGGAGCATCTCCATCAATTCTGGGTTGGATATGGCCTTGTATGTTAGGCAGACATCACCTCTGAGTAGGCGGTATGCAACCAAGTACAGCTGGAGTTTCTTCAGTCGAGCTGTATAGGGCATCTGTTTGAGGCCAGTGATCCTCTTGGTGAGGTACTTCTGTGGTCTTTCCAGCCATTGCAGGTGTCTTGTAAGGTACATCCCAAATGGGGCGTTGTACTCTATGGTGGGTCTGATGAGTGATGCATAGAGGGGCACAATGACCTCCTTTGATCTGGGTGCAAACCCTTTTGTGATTAGGAGGGCCACATAGAAGGATTTTCTAACCACTTTGGCAATGTGATTATCAAAGGAGAGGTTACTATCTACTTGGGTTCCCAGATCCCTTATTACATCTTCCGTATTTAGGGGGCTACCACCTATGTGGTAGTTTGTGGGCACTATGTTTTTTCCAAAGGGGATGACTATGCACTTTTTGGCATTTAGCATGAGGCCATGGTTTTGACACCAGGTATCTGTCTCCGTGAGACCCTTTTGGAGGTTGTCTGTGTCAGCCAGAGAGTCAATTATAGCCCCTAGTTTGCAGTCGTCTGCGAACTTGGTCAGCCATAGTCCTCCTGTGCTTGCCTGTACCTCTGAGAAGTATATGCCGAACAGGAGGAATCCTAGGACTGAGCCCTGGGGAATTCCACTTATAACCGGTTTAGAGTCAGACCTAGCTCCTGCAACTCTTAACCATGTGGTTTTTGTCCGTGAGCCAGTTGGCAACCCATCTTGTGATGTAGGGGTTTATGTTCAGGCTGGTGAGCTTGTCTATAATACCAGAATGGGGAATGGTGTTGAAGGCCTTTGCGAGGTCAAGGTAGGCTGTGCGGACCACCTTTCCCTCATCTATAGCCTTGGTAACTGTCTCAAAAAAGTCCACCAGGTTTAGGAGGCATGATTTGCCCTTAACAAAGCTGAACTGGGTAGGGTCCAGTGTTTGAAGGTTCCCAATGTCTCTGTTAATGAGATCCATGATGATACGCTCCATAGCCTTGCAGAACAAGCTAGTCAGGCTTATAGGGCGATAGTTCCACGGGGTCTGTTGTGGAGTGGCTCTACCTTTGTGGAGCGGAATAACCGTTGCTGTGCGCCACTCTGTGGGCATGTAGCCTGTGGAGAGGATGAGTTTGAACAGTGTGTTTAGGTGAGGGGTTAGTTCATCTTTAAGCTTGTGTAGGACGCAGCCTGGGACACCATCCGATCCCATTGATGCTGTGTTTTTGGCTTTGGAGAGGGCGGTTTTAACTTGAGTGTCTGTGATTTCAGGGGTACTACATACTTTTGGTATGGTTATGGGCCGTTTTGGGGGTGAGAGGGAGGGTTAAGTTTGCACTAAACCTGTCTGCCAGGATGTTGGCGATATCGGTCGGTTCGGTGTATTTTGTACCATTCTGCACTAACTCCGAGCAGATCTGAAAATTGCCACTTAGATTCTTGACATAGCTAAAGAATGCCTTGTGGTTATCTTTGGAGTCCTTGGCAATTTTTCTTTCAAAGCTATCCTTGGATGATTTTTTGAGGGATCATAGTTTCTTGCTGATACTGACCAGGGATGTCTTCCCTTCTTGGGATTTAACTTTTTTCTGTACTAGTTTTTTCCTCCTCTTGTATAGCTTGTTTATGGCAGGGGTCCACCAGACTGGTTTCCTTTTCTTGGAGGAGTGAGTCTTGGTTTTGCTTGTGATAGCACAATCCATGCATTCTTGTAGGTGCCCGAGAGAGTGCATTTGTACAGGATTTTGCAGCTTGGACAGTGTTCTCCTTTAGCATGGGGGCTTTGAAATTTTCCACCTCGGTCTTAAGTAACGTGAAGTTTGCTTTTGAAAATTTTTTCACAGTGGTTTCTTTGACCGGGGGTGGGGGCGGAATGTGGATATCCAGAGTGATTAGTTTATGGTCAGATCTAACCAACGAGGGGTTGACCTCCAGTGTGGAACACCGGTCACCCATGTTGGTGATGACCAGGTCCAATATGTTGTCACCGCTGGTGGGGGTGTTGACCAGTTGATCCAGGGCATTAGAGTTTATAAATTCTAGGAAATGTTGGGCAAGAGAGTTAGTACTTGAGTAGTTCTCCCAGTTAATGTTTGGGTAACTGAAATCACTCAATATCAGGGTGTTTGGTAGGATCTTTGTTTCCCAGTGATTCCAGAAATGCGGAATGGGGGTCCTGGGACATGGTGGGTGATCTCTAGCAAGCTACAATTTGGATTGCAGTTTTGCCCATTGATAGTTGCACATGGATGATCTCTGAAGCATTGTGTTGTGCCACTAACCTGGAGGTGTGGGTATCCTTGATGAATATGGATACACCCGCGCCTTTTGTATTTCGGTCCGGGTTTTGTGGCTGAAATGTATGGTAGTGCTGGGTGCTCTCTGGAGCCTTAAACCAGGTTTCTGTTACTGCACATATATCGATTTTCTCCATACTGAGGATTGCCTTGAGTGCATGCATTTTGTGGTTTAGACTTCTGGCATTGAGTAGCATTTCCCTCAGTTTTTTGTTACTTGTGCTATTTACGGTGGTGGATTTGTCTTTTGAGCCTTGCCAAAAAAGGCACTATGGGGGTGGCAAGAGCCTTGTTCAGTATTCAAAAGCCTAAGGGTGACAGGTACAAGCCATCTCTAGCGAAGCAGCATGGCTTGTCGAGCATGTCATCCCAGGATGACAGACATTGGATCCCCTTTGAATGACACCAAAAGCTTAGCCAATTGTTGAAATTGATAATTATTTCTTTATACCTTGGTATCATTCTTAGTGAGGGCAGAATGCTACTCAGGGTTAGGGTCATACCGGCCTGGGCTACGTGATCATAGAGCTCCTCCATGTCTCTTTTCATGTAGTGCAGGGAGGTATGGCTCCGGTCATTCACACCAACATGGACAATGACAGAGTCGTATTTGTACTTCTTCTGAAGTGACCTGAGTGCTTGTGTTATGTGGCAGATCCTGGCACCCGACAGGCAGCTAACAGTAACCTTCTCCTTGTTCAGCCTAGTGAGTGGGACGTCAGTGTGCCTGACTATAGAGTCACCTATTACTAGTGTATTGGGTATGTTATTTCGCCTTAAGGGCTATGATTATGCGGCACACTGGTTTTGTGAAGTATGTCTTTCATGGTTTGTGCTGTGGGGGGTGGGGGGTGGAGGTTGCTTGGATGTTTGCTTTGGAGGTCTCTGTTGCTTTTGCAGATTTTTATTTAGAGCCTCCGAATATGTTTTCGTATATTTATGTGTGTTTTTTGCCGGTGCTGGTTTCATAGGTCTATGTGAGACTGGTGGTGTGATGCAAGTAATTCCCTTCTCCTCTTGACTGCCTGGTCCAGTCTTGGGCTGAGAGAGCTTAGCCTCCAATTTGGCTGTATAATTGCATCTCTCACATGTATTAGTGTTTGGTGGTAGGAGGAGAGGGTTGTCTGTGTACATGAGGCAGTTGTAACATTGCCTCAAAATGCCCAGATTCACCAGTTGGACCGGCGAGTGCACTTGAAACTGCCCTTTGGACATGCCTGGATAGGTACAGTGAACTGTTTTACTGATTGGCTGGTGAGGTCGAATAGAGAGCATTGTCCTTCTCTACAGTGTAGGTGGGTCTAGTGCTACGGTTTATTAGTGATTGCTATGAGATTTGAGCAAGTGCTGGGCTGAGAAGTGAGCAGTTTGAATGCTTAAGTTGAAAGTTTGTCTAGTTCCAAGGGAAAAATTGAAGAGTACACTTTGTGGAGCCGGGAATAGTTATACCCCCAGTTAACTGCCTTAATTCTGTCACATAGGATTGTGCTTTCTCAGGAAAAGGTAGATTTTTATCTGGAAACTACTTTCCTGAGCTACTCTAGTCAGTCTCACACTTCTGAAAAGAATATCTCAGTATATCATGGCTTTTATGATTTCATGATTCCCCTCACCTGGTTACACATAAGAAAAATTCAGAGAATTTTAGAAATATGTGGATCCAACATTCTCATCCTGTGGAATTTCCTATTCCAGTTTCTGGCTTTGTCTTTACTTCTGTCCCAAATCAGTCTATTTTGCTAGAAAGTAGTTGGGGTGAAGATGCATGGTGTGTGGAACTCTTCAGACAGACCAAAGCACATAAATGTCAAAGAGAGAGAGAGGTTAGCTGTGATCCATGCCATAAAAATCTCTTTTATCTGTTGTCTCCAGGACCTCTACAAGTAAATATAGACAACTCCACATTAGTGTGGTACATAAACAGGGTTGGGGGAACCAGTCTTACCCTTTGTGCAAGCTGGCCATGATGGCTTGGGAGGGTCTAGATTATATTATCGAAGTTTCAAAACTTTGAATCTGATATGGTTGACACCATATAATCGAAGTCTTGAAACATCGAAAATGTAATAAAACATAATCTACAAAAACAAACCCAAGTAAACACTCTAAGCAGGGGGGCAAGTCCACCTGCATCCCCCACACCCACCGCTACTTAAATATACCAACTCCAAGATCGCACTACAGTGCAGAAAAAGGAAATCTTCCCTTTCCGAGCTGTTCAGAGATCTCCGTTAAAAGATTCAAAGTTTCAAGACTTTGATCATATGGTGTCGACCATATCAAATTTGAAGTTTTGAAACTTCGATCTTCTGATATAGACCTGCTTGGGAGGTAGCGCTTCATCATGGTTTAACCCTCCATGTACTGTACATTACATCAGACCAAAATTTAGTAGCAGCCAAGCTGAGCAGGACCAGGACACAGACCCTCATGACTACTTATTGAACAATGGGGTCTTCCGGGAATTGATCCAGTTGTGGGGAGCACCTCAAATAGATCTGTTCACCACTTTCCAATAGAGACAATAAACAAATTCTGCACCAGGACTCCTTGCATGCAGACCTAGAAAATAGATGATTTCTCAGTCCTGTTTTCAGGGATTTTCCTTTACGTATTTCCACTCTTTTTGGTAATTTCCAAGGCATCTCTAAAGATTTAGAAGAACTCTCCAAAAATCACTTTGATGACTCCCTTTTAGCCCAGACCACATTAGTTCTGCCTTCTTATGGAATTACCCAAAGGAAATTGCCACAAGCCTCACAGATTGAATCTGCTCACACAATACAGTGGAAGTTTGATACATCCCAGTCTCAAACAACTTCAACTAACTGCCTGGATGATTCACTTTTGATACATTTTAGGCATTTCTTTCACGATGCAGCAGGCACTAATGTCTGCTACTAAGAAATCTTATATTGGCAAGTGGAAAATATTTTCTAGTTGATGCCTAGCCAGTAACCAGGGTCCTCTTGGGGATTATGTACCACTGGTTCTTAAATATTTATGTGAGTCACATTCATGTAAGCTTTCTTATTCCTCTGTCAAGGTTCATCTAGAGGCCATTTCATCATGTCTGTCCATGGATCCACTTTTTCATCTCTGTTTTTGTTAAAACAGATTCTGAAGGGGGTTTTGCATTTTAGGCTACTTAGAAAACACGTGGCTCCTTTTTACGATGTTAACTTTGTGCTGGGAAAATTAACTATGTATCCCTTTGAACCAGTTCATCAGGCTGATTTAAGGTTCATCATATGGAAGACTCCACCTCTTATAACTGACATCTGCAAAAAGAGTATGAGTGGCAAGCACTCGTGGTGGGTGAATCCTATTTGGTATTCCATACATATAGGGTTACATTAAGAAAAATCCTTTGTATATATGCCCATAGTTTTTTCAGAGCTTACCTTGAATCAAGCCATCAGTCTCCCAAGCATCGTATCCAGATTCCCAGGACCTGGGAGAAAGGATTCTGCACACTCTTGATGTGCATAGGCAGCTCAGGTACTATTTTGACTAATTCCTTTATTATTATCTGTTTATTTCTAATGATGGAACAAATAAAGTACAGCCATTGTCAAAGTAGTCTATTTCAAGATGGTTGTCCTCACCTGTTGCTTTTTGTTATTCCCATCATGGCAAATCTACTCCAGGCTGTATTAAGGCTCATTCTACTAGAGCCTTGGCTTCTAAGGTGTTATACTTGAAAGGGATGCACTGTAGAAGCATTGTAGAGGGAGCTTTATCATCCTCTGTACTTACTTTTACAAAGTATTAAAAATTGGATTCTCTTTCCAGGTCCAGGGCTGGCTTTGCTAGAACCATTCTCCAGTGGCTCCAGGACCTTTGTCCTTCCTTCTCGCAGGCTTTATGGGCTTTAGTAATCAGCCCATATAGCCAAAGGCTACTGTAGTTATGAGAATGATGAATATAGTACAGTTTTGTAAGTTGCAGCTTACACAGCTGTACTTTCCCACACACAAATTGGTTCACTAATACCCATATTTATGAGGACATGTTAAGATGCAGTATTTGAGTTTGGATTAAAAATTATTCAGTTGTGGGAGCCAAGGATATATGGGAAGAAGCTAAACAAAAGATAATACAAACAAATGAGAAATTGGAAGCTCTTGTCTGTGGATATGGTTAGTGTAAGGTATGAGCAATGAAAATGTTTCTAGTCCCTTTAATACAATGTATAGGTCAGGCACATTTTTATCAACCAGAGGAGTAGCTGTGGACCATAATTAATAAAGAAGTGAAGGCATTTATTTGGGAGTGAAAGAGGGTAAGAGTTATGTGGGATAAGTTGTTTGGAACAAAAATGATTTCAGATTACCAGATTCAAAGAAGTACTATAGAGCTTCACAGTTAAGGCACATATACATAACACAATGGTCAGAGTGGAGTTTACATAGTAAGGACAGAGTGGGATTTTGGATGCAGGCCCTTAAGGAGAACAATAGCAGCCATACAGAATGTTATATTTACAAGTTAGCACAAAGTTGTGAACTAAGCCAACAAGGGAATTGTGAAAGGAGATTTTACCAGTAGGAATGCCTGTAAGTTGAAATTTAGAAAATAGGCAAGAAAGAGCTGGAATTTATTGGAGAAAAAATAGCAGAGGAACCAAGGTATTGGGTAGAAATAACTAGGAAGGAAAAAAGTCATGAAGTGGGATGAGGCCAAACAGAAGCTTGGACTCCAGGTTGGAGCCTGCCTTCCCTACCACAGGGATTGGGAACAGAGTAAAGACAAATGGAAAGAGACTGGGGAGTGCCAAATGAAAGTGTTAAACGAGTTCATAATTGCCTAGAATAGAAGCAGTGGTTAAAAAGTGATAATTGGTAGAACATATAAAATGTATCTTGGCTACAAGTATCAATCAGAACATATTAGAAAAGACTGGGAATTGATATTGGAAAGGCAATTTTCAAAGAAACAGTTTGAGGATATTTGTATGGCTCCCAAGTATGAAGCAAACTATAGAAGGCTTAGGATTTTTGTATCAAAGTGTTTGCTTATGTAGGTGTCAGAGAAGTTTTCCATAGATAGACAGCAATTGTTGGAGGTGTGATGGGAAAGATAGGAATATTGGCAAGATGTTTTTTTTTGGAAATTAAATGATTTAAAAAATTCCCTACAGGGTATTTTGCCAGAAATGCAAATTATCGCATCTAAGGAAATTATTCTTTTGATTTGGGACATAGAAACTGAAATGCCTAGATGTCACAAGGCCTAGTAAATTTAATGTTTTTGGCTGTTAAAAAATATTAGAAAATGGAAATCAAAAGCTAAACCAACCATATCAGAATTATTGAAAATTTTAAAGGAGATAAATAAATTGGAGGCGGGATCTTTAGAAAGGGAAGGAGAAAATTACATAGAAATAAATAGAATATGTGGAAACAGTACATGCAGAATAATGAGGAGGAGTAACATTTCAGGGAAGGCAAGATTTGAGTAATATAAAGTTAAACTGAATAATAATTTCTAAGAAGTAAATTGTATTATCTATATAATAGTTTGTTTTCTTTTTTATAAGTGTATGCATATCCACGCCACTGTGTACTATGTGACATTAATAAAGGTGTTTGGGGAAAAGAAAACTTTGCATCTGTGAGCTAGGTGGGGCCTTTATTGCTGCATGTGTCCAGTCTGTGACACCCATTACCTCTGGAAGGTGAGTGGTGTATTAGAAGGCATGCATGGTATTAGCTGTCCATGTGTATTGTACTAGGAAAACATTTATGCACACATAGAAATGTTATGATGTTCATCGTGTTACACTGCTGCAGTCATCACACTTGGGCTATCCTGCCGTCAGGCGGTCCCGCAGTCGGCCAGAGTTCCAAAGTCTTGGTCCGGCGTCGGTTGCTGCCACTTCTTCCCTGACGTCAGTGCTCCAGGGGTATATAAGAAGCATCCGACGCTATTTTCTTCAGTCTTTCTTGCCGCGCGGTGCCTGAAGCAGAAGCAGTTCGCAAGTGCCGGTCGGCCGACTCCTGAGATTGTCGAAGTCGAATTTCAGATCTGAAGTTTTCAATAAAGCTAAGTACCCCGTTGGGGAAACTTTTTTCTTGCCTCAGACCGATGTCAGAAAAAGTTAATAATTGTATTTCTTGTGGAAAGCAAATACCTCATAAGGGCTTCCACTCTTACTGTATTCCATGCCTAGGCCCTGATCACGACGTCACTAGTTGTCGGTTTTGTGCTAGATTTAACAAACGTACTATAAAAAGGCGTTTTGATTTTGCTTTGCACTACTTTGGCCGAAGGTTCAATTATACTATGCCGTCGGATCAACCGACGACCGCAATACCGAAAAAACGCAAGGACAAGGATAAAGACAGACATCCGAGGCCCAAAACCGATGACGAAACCTCTTCTAGGCCAGTCGCCGATTCTCAGTGAGGCGCTTTCGCAGCCCCTGACACCCGCTACCTCAAGAGCCACAGGCCGCCTCCGACTCCCACGTGGAGAAAACTAGGCCTCTGGATACTCAAGGTATTGGGCCTACAGAAATGAATCCCTCAGATGGGTCCGGAGCTGCTGAGCAGGCATCGGCTTCTGAGGGTGTTTTCAGACCTTCACAACTTACTATTAAAACAACAGCCAAGACAAAAGTACCACTAAAGACAAAGAAACAAGTACAGCATTCTCCTGGACAAACCACCATGCCTAAGAAACAGATGCTTAAAATGGCTGAAGACCTCATTACTCTAATCAGGGGTTCCCATCCCCCTCCTGAGAAAAGACCTAGGTAGGATACAGACTATGATTCCTCTGATCAGCTTTCCATTTCCTCTGATTCCTCTTCAGACCAGGGGTACTCTGTACCCCCCTATGAGGACTCTGATGCTGAAGAGTCTATCCCTTCAGCCTCTCCTCCTGAGGATTATTCTTTTGGGGAAACTTTACATACCATGAGGGAGCATTTCCATTGGGAAAGTCAGGATTACTCAGAATCTAAGAAAAGGCTCAGAGATTTCCTTTTACTGCCTCAGCACAGGCCCCTGGCTATTCCGCCTGTGCTAGATATTGTGGATGATGTGTTCTCTGAATCCAGCTTATCTCCTGATTCTTTGCCCCCTGCTCCAGCCAAGCCAGATAGGTACTACAGAGTCCCTGACTCTCACAAGTTTCTTTATAAAAACCCTTCAGCTGATCCAGAAACTATTTCCCAGGGTCCAAAAGGGGTTAAGGCTTCCATTGCAAAAAATCCAGTACCCTCTGACAGAGATTCCAGAGCTTTGGATAGATGGGGGAAGAAAAAGTATACACTTCTGCAACCTTAGCAGTAAGAGCATTAAATTGCCAGTTTCACATGCTTAAGTACCAACAATATTTAATGGCTCAGTTAAAACAGAAAATGGTTGCAAGCTCAGAAGCTCCTGATTGTAAAGAAATGCAGGATTTGTTGCATGCAGTTGAACAGGTTGGAAAACATACTCTGCAATATGGTTTTGATTCTCTTGAGGCCTCTTGTAGAGCCGCAGTTACAAGTTCAGTGATTCAAAGGCATGCTTGGTTAAAAGAACAGAGTTTACCAGATCATGTTAAGGCAAAATTATTGGATGCTCCTTTACAGCATGATACCTTGTTTGGTGTTAAGGCAGAAGAGGTGTTAAAGAAAATGGAGGATAAAGCTAAATCTATGCAAACAGTCAAGGAATTCTTACAGGTGCAACCACCTCAATTTAGCAGAAATTGGCCTACAAAAAATTGGTCCTTTCCAGTGTCAGACAGGCCACAGAGAGGCAGATACAGACGCCCAAGAGGCAGATCTCAACCCCAAGGCGCAAACAGACAAAGACAGTGGTGCACCTCAACCCCAAAAGGAGGTGAGGACAAGTCTCAACCTTACAGGAAACAGTCACAATGACTTTCCCCCTCATACGCCAAGCACTTCCCTTTTGGAAGACCCCTTGGGGGGAAAACTAGCACTTTTTTATCAAAACTGGCAAGCAATCACCCAAGACAAATGGGTTCTGAATATTGTGTCTCAAGGTTACAGATTCCACTTTCATACTTTACCAAGGCTAAAAAGAATGCCAGACCTGCCACAAAATCAATGGGCAGAGGCACAAAAACAAATTTCAGCCCTCATGGACATGAGACCCATTCAAAAAGTACCACAGCAAGAACAAGAACAAGGATTTTACTCAAGACTATTCCTGGTTCCCAGAAAGGACAAGGCCTGGAGGCCCATACTAGACCTTTCAATTCTAAATACGTACCTGGATATTCCGAAATTCAAAATGTTGACTCTACAGCAGCTTCTTCCCATGCTGGGCAAGAACGCTTTGCTTGTTACTCTGGACCTCAATGAGGCATACCTGCATGTCCCTATCAGACAAAATTGCAGAAGATACCTCAGATTCAAAGCTTTTTCAATGCACTACCAATTTTCTGCACTGCCCTTTGGCTTATCTATTGCATCCAGGGTCTTCACAAAGTGCCTGGCACCAGTAGTTGCTTTTTGCAGACAAAAGGAATTCAAATATATCCATACCTGGACGACTGCCTCATTCAAGCAGAGACAAAGGACATCCTTCTACAGCATCTGGCGTTTGTAAAAAGGTTGCTAACTTCTCTAGGGTACACAGTAAACGAAAAGAAGTCACAACTAGTGCCCTCACAACAGATTACATTCCTGGGTG
Organism: Protopterus annectens; assembly: GCF_019279795.1. Classification (NCBI taxonomy): domain Eukaryota; kingdom Metazoa; phylum Chordata; order Ceratodontiformes; family Protopteridae; genus Protopterus; species Protopterus annectens. The sequence goes on along the minus strand of NC_056728.1, from coordinate 1,700,375,646 downwards.
CCAGCTTAAATACAACGGCCCAGATGGCTTGCCTCATGCCAGACAAACAAGTTCAACTAACTCAATATTTTCAATTACTGGCAAAAAAGTCCCATCTCCTGTAAGAAAAATTCTGCAGGCCCTGGGATTCATGGCATCCTGCATACTACTAATGCCATATGCCAGACTGCATATGAGGAAAATACACTGGTACCTAAAAAGCGTTTGGACTCAGCACTCTCACAGTTTAGAAGCAGTAATACCAATGATCCCCTGCCTACAACAGGAGTTTCGATGGTGGGCACAGGCATGTCACCTAAACAAGGGTCAGCCTTTCACCCTACCCACAGCCAGGCAAACTCTAACAACAGATGCTTCGGATTACGCCTGGGGAGCACACATGGCAGGAAAATGCATTCAGGGCAAGTGGACCACAGACCAGATGCATCTACACATCAATCAAAAAGAGATGTTGGCTGTTGAAAATGCCCTAACAGCTTTCAAGGACCTTCTGCATCCAAGACAATTATTATTAAAGACAGACAACACCACAGTAATGCGGTACATAAACAAGCAAGGGGGCACTCATTCTTACCCTCTATGCAGGCAAGCCATGACCTTGTGGAACACAGCTCTAACGTACCAAGTACACCTGCAAGCACAATTCCTGCCAGGAAAGAAAAATACTCTGGCAGACGATCTAAGCAGAAATATCATGGACCCTCACGAATGGAAATTGAACCCACAAATCTTCAGCATGGTAACACAAAAATGGGGATGCCCAGACATAGATCTTTTTGCCTCCCCACTGAATTGCCAACTACAAAAATTCTGCACAAGGGCTTATCACAAACAAGCACGGAAAGTGGATGCTCTTTTGTTCAGCTGGAAAAACCTAAAAGTTTATGCATTCCTGCCTTTACCTCTCCTTTTAAAAGTACTCTTAAAAGCCAGGCAAGAGAAACCACAGATGATCTTGATTGCTCCAGACTGGCCATGCCAGCACTGGTACCCTCTCTTAAGGAACCTAGCTCAAGGCCCACCATGGATTTTGCCTCAAATTCCACACCTTCTGACTCAACAAAACCATCAGATCCTGCATGGTCAGCTCAAAACCCTAAACCAGGCTGCATGGCAGATTCATTAGTCAAACAGGTAACACCTCTCTCTAAAGCGGTTATGGATGTCATTTTGGAGGCCAGGAGGCCTAGCACCAGGAAAGCTTACTCAGAAAAATGGAAGAGATTCTGTGCCTGGAACCAGGCTCAAAGCCTTGACCCTCTTGTTCCAAACATTCCTCAGATTTTACAATACTTAACTGAGATGCTGGACAGAGGCCTATCCTTCTCATCAATTAAGATCCACGCCTCTGCCATTTCAGCACATTACAACACGGATCCTCCTTTGTTCTCTCATCCCTTGCTAAAGCAATACCTCACAGGGGCTAAAAACATAAGACCGCCCCGGAGAGCACCAACACCAACTTGGGACCTAAATTTTGTTTTGGAAAAACTGACCCTGCCACCATTTGAGCCAGCCAATACAGCCGAACTAAAATTTTTATCATGGAAAACAGCTCTGCTTCTAGCACTAACTTCAGCACGAAGAGTCTCAGAGCTACAGGCATTAATGGCAGTGGAACCTTTTATAATTTTTCATCAGGATAGGGTTTCTCTAAGAATAAACCCTACCTTTATGCAAAAAGTGGTATCTAGTGTGGCTCTTAACCAAACCATCCATTTGCCAACTTTTTATCCAAACCCCCAGAATAAAGGGGAGAAACTTCTGCATTCTTTGGACATACACAGGCAGCTAAGCTTCTACTTGGACAAAACAAAAGCTATCAGGAAAACTGAGCAACTGTTTGTAGCATATGCTGCAGGATCACAGGGCAAGGTTATCTCAAAGCAGACTATATCCAAATGGATAGGACACTGTATTCAGTACTGCTACTCACAGCATGGAAAATCAATCCCAAAAAACATTAGGTCACATTCAACCAGGGCTACAGCCACTTCAACGGCCTTTCTCAGAGGAGTACCTACCAAGGAAATTTTGGAGGCTGCAACTTGGAGTTCAGTGCACACCTTTACCAAGCATTACCACCTGCCTCTTTACTCTAAATCCAGAGCAGGATTTGCCACTGCAGTTCTGCAGGGCCTCATAGCCAATCCTAACTCCTTATAGACCAGCCACCCAACCTTAGCTTTAGGATTCCACCCAAGTGTGATGACTGCAGCAGTGTAACACTATGAACATAGTACAGTTTTGTACCTACCATAAATGTAGATGTTCGAGTGTTCACACTGCTGCAATCCAGGTTACCCTCCCTCCATCCCCTCTGAACTAGCTGGCCTTATCTACACCTTTCTATCCTATACAACCTTTGTGGTATATTTGCTTGTGACTGAAGGTATTGTTTTTAGTTAATATGTATTGCCTACCTACTTGGGGGCACCTGACATCTGGGGCAAGAAAAACTGAAGAAAATGGCGTCAGATGCATCTTATATACCCCTGGCGCACTGACGTCAGGGAAGAAGCGATAGCAACCGATGCTGGACCAAGACTTTGGAACTCTGGTCGACTGCGGGACCGCCTGACAGCAGGATAACCCAAGTATGATGACTGCAGCAGTGTGAACGCTCGAACATCTACATTTATGGTAGGTACAAAACTGTAGTTTTGGTAACATTTTGAGTATTCTGAAAATGGAGGCCTTTGAAGTACTCACAGTTTCCTGGATGACTCTGAAAGGTACCAGTAGGTAAAATAGAATGAGCTGTACATTAGCTACCTAATCTAAAGTGATCATTAATTGTCTGATTAGAGAATTTGTGATCCGATGTTGTCTTTTCCGTCTGACTCAGCTGATGGGTCATCAGATCCAATTGGCTCCAACCTTGGCACATTATTTCAAGCTCTTGAATCCAGGGTTCAGGATCCTCCCCCGCCAATAATTCCCTCTCATCCATACAATACCTCAGCTGCCGTTTGCTATGTGTTAAGTGAAGATGTGATCCTAAGGGCTCAGCACTTATAGCAAGATAAGTGGCCTTGTCTGATTTTAGCGTCAACATTTCTACATATTTTCTTCATTAGATACTTTCCTTAGTAATTACTTACTATTGTCACGTAATCTTTGACTTTATTTCCCTTTTCTCTTCAGTCTTTCAAGAGTGTTTTTCCCACTTTTTCTCTCCTACTATAAAAAAACTTGTGTATCCTGCTGTTACTGTTTTTTTTCCTGATAAAAGTGTTTTTGTCTTACAGCTGGTTTTGCCTGTTTAAAGTACTTTAGAGTGTGGTAGCTGTTGATATTTGTCTAATTGTGTCTGGTGCTTGTTTGTTGTGCTTTGATGCCTGACAAGGTCCTTGGCTTTAAATAGTGTAGTGCCTGTGGGCAAAAGTTTCCCACCCCAAAATCCTCACATCTTGTTGTGTATTGCCTGGGGGTAGACCACTTGGATATTCAATAAGAATCCTGCATTTCATTCTGGGCCAAAACCCTTAACTGACAAAGTATATAAAGTGGTGTTCAAAAGTCTCCCCCCTGTCCAAGTAGGGGAGTCTACCTCTTAGGCTTCTACATCTTCTTTACTTTCTTCAAAGAAGCTTGACAAATTCAAACCTTATAAGGATAAGGAAAGAAAGAGATAAGAATGAAGAAAAACAAAAGAAGAAGAAATCTCAAGCGAGAGATTCCAGACAAGTTAGCCTTTTTTGGCCTGGTGCTGAAGATTCCTACACTTTCAGATCCGGTAGTAGGACAAGAGCAAGTTCAGATCTGATCTCCTTCTCTGCTGTGTCATTTTTCTTGGATGTTGTCCAGTCCTTTGCTCTGTTCTCCCATTTGTCAGCACAGTCTGCAGACCACCTTCCATGGCATTTTCATTCAGGTCCTTTTCTTTGTCAAGAAACCTTTCTGAAGTCGACTTTGATAGGATGATGCAGAAGTTTCTTAAGATGCAGATTCAGATAGTGGTCCTCTGAGTGTCTCACCTCCTGGGAGTTCAGGGTCATGCCCCATCAGTATAAAACAACAATCAGCAGACCAGGTCACCAACTTTAATAGTAGGTATACACTCTAGCGCCTCGGCTAAAAAAAAAAAAGCCTTCTAGGAGTCATGCCCCATCAATACCCTTATTGGTCTTTTCTCCTGTCTGCCGTTTGGAGCTTGTGCCTATTGTTCTGAGTGATGTGTGCAAGAGTACATTGTCTGGACTGAGAGCATGGTTTGCTTTGACTCCAGCAGTATCCCTCAGACTTTTGACTTTGTGAAGCCATCAGATCAAAAAGGGTCTTAGACCTTGGGGATTGGGTTCATCTCCAAGATTGTTAGAGCCATCTTTGCCCTTAGATGCCTCTGCTTTAGACAGCACAGCTCCGATGTTGAGTTTGGAACAGAGTTGGGGCGGGGCTGGGGACATTCCTTCTGTAGACACTTCAGATCCTAAGAGGTCTTCCTGAGTACGGGTCTCAGTTTCAGAATTTCAGGAATTTGAGAGGGTTCTTTCCATATCATGAGAGGACGTCTCTGGCATCCACTCAACACCATACCTACCCGCTTTGGATCCTGTAGTGCCTTCCTTACATCTTATCGGTGAGGGACTGCCAACTTCGATAAGCCCAGAGAGTTCTTGCTTCGCAAGTTTCCTCTCTGATTGTGAGTCTTCTCTGGAAACTTCCATTGGAGAAAGTCACAGCAAACAGTTATGCAGGAAGAGGCATCTAGCCAATTCTCAGGAGTTGCTCACTGAGGGTACTGACTTTGAGGAAGGGGAAGGGTCCCTAAGGTCCCCCCCTCCATGATGTCTCTTTCAGACATACTCTTGAATTGATAAAGCAAGGAAGTGGTTGGTCCTCCAAAGCCCCCTCCCAAGAGGAGTCGTTACTCCTTGAGGGTGGCTTATCTACTTTTTGGGTAGTTTCACCTGCCTGTGAGCTCATTTATTTGGTTTTGCAGTGGGCTTTGAAGGAACCCAATGTGATGGGGCCATTTCCAAGAAAACCTGACAAAATTGTTGTATCTCCAAAAATAGTCCACAATGATGCAAGGGTTCCCCCTGAAGATGCCATGTAGGTGGAGGCAGCAGCCACTAAAAAGGAGTTTTCTGAAGAGAGCAACTCTTTCCATCCCCCTAACAGGTAGATCAGTCCGGACATATTTGGGAAATGGACTTGTACTTCAGCAACTTTTGTTCTACACGAGACGAACTACTTTGCTCAAATAACTGGGTCTATATCATAACATCGAAGTCACACAACTTCGAATGTTATAATATCGAACCCAAAACCCCGAAGACTGACAACAGCGAAGCTGCGGAACATCGAATTCTTTCCCAGGGAAAGAATTCGGTGTGCCGTTTCCGCGGCTTCGCTATTTCCTCCACTGTGGTGTGAACTTGGAGTTGGTATATTTAAGTAGAGGGGTTGTGGTGGGCAAAGCCCCCCCACATTAGAAATAGTTTGTAGTGTTTTTGTGTTTCGTGTTTTGTGCTGGAACAGCAATTTTTTTTCCCAGGGAAAAAAATCGCTGTTCTCAGCTTTTGGAGTTTTCAGATTTCGAGATTACCAGTTCGATGTTATTGTATTACTCACTTCCAGAGGGACTTCACTAAGGAACTTTCCAAGTCCCTCTGTGGCAGTTTGCCTTCTGATGTTCAGAAAAAAATGTAGATATGCAGCTGTTTAATGTCCAACATGTCCATGTGCTTACTTTCTAATGCAACTGATGGCACATAGAGAGCGGCAGGCACTGGCTTTGCTATTTGCTGGCATACCTGGATGCATCTTTGTCATTTTGCAAAGAGCTTCAAGACATCTTTCATTAATGCTCCTTTTGATGATTCAACATTCTTTGTACGAAAACTCAAAGATATGCTCATCAGAAGTGAGCAGGAGGACAAGAGTTTGTCTGATGTAGGCATATGTCTTTCCACCCCCCAGCCCAACAAAGACATTTTCCCAGAACCAAAAGGGTGGAAAGAAGTGATGGTTTCACAAATCTCAGAATTTTGTCCAGGACACGTCTGGTAACAGAACCTACCCAAGGTAGAGGTGGGAATAACTTTAATGGACATTGTCTAAGGGGCAGAGGAAGTTTCAAGGTCTCTCTACAAAAAACAAAAACCCTTTCAGTGCTCTTGAGTGGGTTGCCCAACTACTGCAGTCTAGAGGCAGATGGGAGAGGTACTTATTTTTGCACCCTCATGCCTGGCTTGCCATTAGTCAAGATTCATGTGGACAGAGGATAATCACCAGAGGCTGCATTATTTCCTTTGCTTTCCCCACTACATGCCAAAAGAAAATGCCCAACATTCTACCCAATAAGACGAAATTGGCAGCAGCAGAGTTATCAAAGCCAACAGAAAAATGAGCATCCAGGAGATGCCAGCAGACCAGCAAGGATTCAGAGTCTATTCAAGATGTTTTTTGGTTCCGAAAAAGACCAGGGACTTTAGGCTTATTCTGGGCCTCAATCTTAATCAGTTTATGAAAGACAAAAGGTTCTGGATGGTCATAGTTCACTCCATTCTGCCTCTTCTGAGGAGGGTTGACTGGATGTGCCTGATAGACCTTCAGGGTGCCTACATCCATGTTAAGATAGTGAGGCAGTCCAAGAGGTTTCTCTGCTTTCATCTGGGGCCCAGTCATTTCCAATTCAGAGCACTGCCCTTTGGTCTCACCACAGCCCCCAGGGTGTTCACCATTTGCATGGCTGTGGTGGCAGCGTATCTAACAGTATAAGGTTTCTGTGTATTCCCCTATCTAGATGACTGACTCCTCACCATATTCACAGGGGATCTGCTTATCCAATGCAGGGACTTCTTGCTGCAGTTGTCTCATCCCTTGGGATCACTGTAAATCTAAAGAAAAGCCAGCTGACACAGACTCAAACAATAGAAGGTGTAGGTTGCCAACTAGACTCAACATCCCAGACTGACAGACTTCTAAATTTGAGAGTTCTCTCACTCCATCACCAGGCTTCTGAAGTCCTCTTTCAGTATCTGCATCCAGTGTGCTGGTTCTTTAGGTACAATATTACATGAGGGTGTTGCAGTGGACCCTTTCTGTTCAATAATCAGTGTATACCAGCAGCTGCACTTCCTCATGTGTCTCATGCCAATATGCAGACACCACATTATTTAATGATTGACCTCTCCACTGGTCAAATGGGGTTGACCTTTCGACTTTCTACCCACGATTGCCACAGTGATCACGGATGCCTCTCTTGTGAGGTGGGCGGGGGGTCATTTCAAAGGGAAGATGGTTCAATTCACATAGATGACAACGGCCAAACTTCACATCACTGTCTTGGAGATGAGGCAGTCCTCCTAGATTGCACGCCTTTCAGAACTCCTATCCCAAGGGTGTGATATCCATCCAGATGGACACCATGGCAGTGCTCTGGTATATCAACAAACAAGAGGGAACCTGTTCATAGTCATTATGTCGGGATGCTATGAAGGTCTGACAATGAGCAATGTCCTCCCATTGCTTTTTGGTGGCAACACACATATCCCAGGGATTTCCAGTTTGCCATTGGACAAGTTGAGCAGATCAGTCCTGCTACAACATGAGTGTCCCTCAACCACTCAGTGACAACTATGATATTCAGTTGCTAGGGACAGCCAGGATGTGACCTTTTCGCTTCCCATCTGAACACCAGGTCAGCAGCTACTTTGCCTTGATCCCTTCAGAGGGTTAAGCACCGAATGATGCTGTAATCTACAGTTGTCCCCTTGTCTCCTTTATACATTTCCCCCTTTCCCCATGTAACCAAGCTTCTGCAGAAAGCCGTCAGGTGGAAGGCAACAGTTATTCTTATTGCACCCTTCTAGCCATTGCAGGTCTGTTTCCCTTTTCTTTGGCCTCACGTGAAACACCTTAATAATTGCTGGATCCTCTTCCAGACCTCGTATCTCCTCTTGTCTGGCCAGCCTCACTGAGACTTGAAAGCCCTGAAATTAATTGTATGGTTCCTGTAGTTCCAGTAATGGCCAGAGATGCCATTCTTTCAACATCATTTATTTACATTCTGTCTTTGTCACAGAAACTAAACACGAGAAAAGTCTGTGAAAGTAAGTGGAAAAGGTTTGCTATATGGGCTTCTGCTAAGGACTTAGATCATTTTCAGCACCTTTGCCATCTGTTTTAGATTTCCTGGTGGCATTGTTCCAACAAGTTGCTAGTTTTATGACAATCAGAGTTCAGCTAGCAGCTATATCTGATTTTCACAGTGGGGAAAACCAGAGCACTGTTGCCACCTAGAAACTTTCTAAGGCTTTTTTAACAGGAACTTTCATTTTTAGACCTCCTGTCAGAGATCCAGTTCCTCCTTGGGATTTTACCTTGTTATTTCAGGCCCTAATCCAACCTCCCTTTGAACCAGCAGCTTCAGTAGACCTGAAATATCTGTTTTGCTAATGGTGTTACGTCAGCTAGGATAATTTTTGAATTTCTATCCTGTAAACCTTCTTACTTGATTTTTCATAAGAATTGAGTATTTGTATGAACTAACTCAAATTTTCTTCCAAAAGTGACATCAGAGGCTGCTGTTAACCAGTCTATTAATCTACCAGTTTTATTTTCTAATTTTTCTAATAAAGGGGAATATACTTTGCATTTGATGGGTGTTCACCATCAGTTATCTGTGTTGTACCAAAGATATTAGGTAGACAGATTAGCTTTTTCTTTCCTTCTCAAAGGATAAGTTTGGTCATGGTGTCAGAAAGTTTGACAAGGAGTCCAGGATGTTTCTGTGTTTATGGGTTGGAGTCAGACACTATCCGTTCCAGTTTCACTCTATCTTTAGTCTCATCCTGAGCCCCTGAGGTGCCCACCAAATGCATGTCTGTAGTTTAGTGTATTGTAGGCTGTAAGGGGTGAAAGTATTTCCATATCTGGATGACTGGTTTCTAGCTGCACCGCCACATATCAGGTTGATGTTTGCTTGAAAACCTGAGTATCTCCTAGTCTTCAGAAGGTATGGTGAACACTGCAGAGTCCCAGCTGGAGCCTTTTCAAAAGGTAACCTTCAGAGTACGCACCTTAGACACACTGTACTTCAGGGCCCGTCTTCCTTCAGACAAGATCCTTCCATTACAGAACTTGGTATTTTATAGCTTTCAGTCTCACACAGTCACAGCCTTTTTATACATAACAACAGTGGGGATAGTGGCTGCAGTTATAGGTTCATAGGTAATTATTAGTCTGTCTGCCCTTGTGGGCCATTTTAAGCCTAGCCAATTTCTGTTTTTGTGCTTGAAGTAACCTATCTTATTTGGTTATATATACTGGCCTTACCTATCCCATGGTCGATAATTTTATATTACCCCTAATGAAAATAACTGGGATCATACCATAGATAAACTGAGAGGACCCATTCATGGCATAGAGCATTTAGGCACTTCCGCTGTCCATTATTAGTACAGGGAGCAGTCCTGGGCTAAATTTTCCCTTTCCCATCAATAAATCCAAGTTGTGCATGAAAATGGACAGAGATGAACTTTGTTTTATGTGGATGGGAATCAGAGCAGCGGTATTCTCTGTGAGATATACCTGTCCCTATAACTGTTCTGTTGATGTTACAGAAGAGGTTTAGATCCCTAGACCAAGCGTTTCTGATGCTGTTTGACTTGCTGATATGCAATAAATCCATCAGTGTTGGGTCTAACGATGCCTTGTAAGCATACCTCTCAACTCTCCAGATTTTTGGCTCATATTTTTGGTCTGTTTCTCATAAAATCAGTTGTTTTCTGGCAAATTGCTAGGGTGATCTGAGGACTAAACATCAGTCCTTTGGAAAATGTGTGTTAAAACAAACCCAGTTACTCTAGCAACCTTCTAAGCACAATATTTAAAATATGTCCCTATTTTGGGTCTTTGTCCCCCCATTTATATGGGCTTTGTCCAGATTTCTTGCACTAACAGATTGAGAGGTATGCTTGTAAGCCAGATGCAGGCCACCTCTTAGCAATCTGTAGGATACCAAGTATAGTGACATGGTTTGAGTTGGTCTGTGTAGGACATGTTGTTTAGGCCTTGTATCCTTTTTAGGTGTTCCATTTGTTGCATATGTCTGTACAGATACATGCCAAAAGAGGCATTATATTCAATGATTGGCCTAATTAGGGCTGAGTAAAGGGGGACAATGACATCCTTAGATCTAGACACAATCCCTTTGTTTATAAGCTGCACATTATAGAATTACTTCTTACAACAACGGGCACATGTTGGTCAAAAGTTAGGTCACTGTCCACATACGTTCCCTAATCTTGAACAACTGGGTCAACTCTTAGGGGTGTATTGTCAATGTGGTAGTTTCCTGGGATAGATGGCTTCCCCAGGGGCACAATAATGCATTTTTTGGCATTTAGTTTCAGTCCATGATTTTTCACACTAGTTATTTATTTGGGACAAACTTTTCTGCAGGATGGCTAAGTCATTTGGGGATTCATTGACTGCTCCTAGCTTGCAGTCATTTGCAAATTTAGACAGAGCCCTTTGGTACATGCTTTTACTGCCAAACAGGAGAGATGCCAGCACATAACCCTGGGGTACCTCACTGGTTTCTTTGTGGAGGTAACTTCCCTTGTTTTGATTTCCTACATTCTGTGTGTGAGCCATTTGGCAGTCCAGCAGGTCACATAGGGGTTTACTCCCAGTTTATTTAGCTTTTCTGTTATGCCTGTCAAAAGCTACTGAGAAAGTGGGGATGCCTTGGCAAAACCTTCCCTGGCTCATTAAATGACATCCAGTTTGTAATGTTTAGTGAATGTTTGAACTGATGGAGTTGGCATCTAAACCCTTGAAGAAAGGCCCCAAGGAAGCCACTGCACTGGTGGAATGAGTCCTAATAGAAGCAGACATCTGTTTGCCATGAAAAGAATAACAAAAAGAAGTGGCTTGGAAATCGAAGAGATGATTTCTGTAGAAACTGCCAAACCCAATGTCCTGGCTTTTGTATTTTCTCAGAGTTGGTAAATTCTGCAGCAGTGATATGGAAGGACATAGTACAGTCCATAACAGTAGATGTCCTTCTTTTCACTGTTGCTGTATTCACTTCCTCCCTGCTACCCCCTCTTCTTTTTTCTCCTTGTGCATGGGTAGTATTTTTTCTTTCGGCTGAGAGGTTCTTCTCCACCTTCCTTCCTTTTTCTGGATGTACATGTTCTCCTTTCAGCTGGGGTCTTGTTCTCCTGGGCCGCTTCATTTCTGGGTCGGGAGCATTCATACATCACCTTTATGCTCTACACTCATGCCAAGCATACATGTGACAATGTTCCTAGGTAATTAAGGCTTTGGTATACTGGCTGGATAGTGGGCTTCTCTTGGCAGGAGATCCAAGAGGTGATGACTAGACATCTACTGTTATGGTAAGATTTTACACAGCTTTACATTCCCTTTGAAAAGCTGTGTATGCGGTTTATACAATGGACATTTGAAGTTCAGTAGTTTCATTTAATTGATCCAGTGACACAACATGTCGAAATTTCCAGGTCTTACAAGTCAGATCTCTAGGGGTGGCATCACATTCCAGGCTTTTCTCTGTGCAACCCTTTCCATGGCATCACTCTTATAGTGGCTGTCATGACAGATGTCTCTGCACTAGGAAGGAGGAAAGATTATCAACAGCTGGCTTTCCAAGTTGCTTGGTCACAGAGGTCAGCCTATACATAAGTGTTCTGGAGATGAAGGCAGTCTTTCTCAAGCTGAAAGCCTTTCTGGAGTTCTTGCCCCAGGATTTTATAATCATCCACAAGGACAACTTGCCAGTTTGTCTGGAGTATAAATAAACAGGAAACAACGTACTGCTATCCCCTCTGTCAAGAAGCAGTAAGGGTGTGGGAATGTTTGGTGTCAACAGAACACTTTCTGATTGCTAGTTTCATTCCTGGATAAACTAGTTGTCTAGCAAACAAACTCTGTTTGTTGCTTACCGAAGCCTCATAAGTGGTCCTTCAGTCCTGTGTGGGGGAAAAAAATTTATGTTGATGAGGGAAAACTTTTTGCAACCGGTTTGCTTCACTGACCAACACCAACCGCATGTACTCCAGTGCTTGCTCATTTACGCTTTCCATGCTTTCTATTGTTCTAAAGTCTGTAGAGATGTCAAGGCAAAACAAGTACCCTGTCATTTTCATAACCCTATTTTTGTCTCATCAGTTGTGGTTTACTCTCCTCAGGAAGAAGTAGAGAAGTCTCCTGACTCAACTGTCTGGCAAACCTGACCCAGATGTTCACCCCACCCCCCGCCAATCCACTTCCAATAATTATTCGGCACTCTTAACACCCCACCATGGTAGTTCAGATGCTTATCTTTGTCATGATGCCTAATACTGAAAATAACATGTAAGAATAGACGGACACATTTTCTATATGCCTTACTTAAGATTTGAAGCCCATTCACAGCTTCAGCACCAAACATGCTAATAAAAGTTTGTCAGACATTTGACACAGAATTAAGCTGTTTGTGCATCTTGTTGCCATTTCAGACTTTCTTCAAAGCTCTGTCAGCATTATGTTTGGAAGCATGTAAAACCTTTTTGAGATGTACTTTCCTTTTCTAATCTCCTTTCAAATATTCCATTCCTCCATGAGATGTGTACTTTGTTTTAGAAACACTGACTTTTGCTCATTTTAAATCAGCATTTGCTGCAGAGTTGGAATGTTTGTCATGGAAAAGTTTTCCAATTGAGTAGTTCTTCAGCTGGAAGAGCTTCTCTGAGTTGCCAACATTGTGCATTAATTTTCCATACTTAATTTTCCACAAAGATTGTATTATTTCAGACCGTCCCAGTCTTTGTATGTATAAGAACACTGTCTAGTAGCTACAGTTATATACATGGTTCCCTTTAAAAATTATTTCTTATTTTATGCCTGAGGTAGCCCGGTAGTCACTAATACAAACCTCAATCTGTTAACCTGCCTGTATTCTTTCCCAATTGTTCTTCCAGAAACAAATATTTGTTACATTGTATAAATGTTCGCAGCTAAGATTTTATAAGGACAAGACCTGTTTTTTTTTATAATTGTTTGCATCATTTATGTAAATTAAAGTTTTTAAAATTAAATTATTCAGATGGATGACACATTGCATTAAATTCTGCAATGAAAAACTCAGTAAACCTTTGCCTTCTGTTCCTAGAGATCACTCAGCAAGGGTAGTAGGTACTACTTAGGCAGTCTTCAAAAATGGATGCATAGATGTACCTATGCAGCAGCTATATGAGCTTCACTGATTACCATCACCCTGCACTACAAGATGGATGTGATTTCTAGGTCTACTTCTTCCTTCAGGGCCATAGTTACTAGATGAAGGTGACCACTCAGGAGGATAAGCAGAGGACTCTGTTGTGCTGTAGACAAAAATGGACCTCCTTATACAAGATACAGAACTTTGTATTTACCTTAACATTAGCGGTGAATGAGCACGTCTGTCCTCATCAGAATACTCACACTTCTTCCTTGCTGACATGGTCTAGAAATTGTTTAGTTTTCATGGCATTTATTTCTGAGTTGCCATACTGCATCATTACTAGAGAGGACACTGTTTTGCAGAGCATTACAGGTGAAAGAGAGGTGTGGTAACCTGGGAGTGTTTCATAAATGGAATTGAATTGGTGCTTGCTAGCCTTAGTCTTAATGTTAATAAGGATGGACCTGTTCATCCATGTCTGATGTTATGGTAAGTACATAACTTTCAGTTAGAGTACTACATGCTTATTATTTTTATTATAGTTCTGTTACAGACTGTAATTTATTGCAGTCAGTATTGTCTATAAGTGCAAGGATGGTCTCAAAGAAGAGAACACTGTTAACATTGCTGGCTGTATATAATTGCCTCATGTACTAACAAGGCTCCAAGGAAAGCTGGTATAAGATTAGTGTGTGCCTTTGTGTTTATGTAAGCAAAATGTATAACATCTGTGGCCAGGAGAGAAGAACATATATAGTGGTAAGCCCTAGTGTTGTGATTTACTGAACAAGTGACACCTCCTTGAAGATCTGCTGTTATGGTGACAGTAAAGCTACTCTCTCACCGTCATCCTAAAAAAATTGAACATAATTTCATGATAACTGTTTTATTATACTACGCTGCTGAAATTTTTAGACATCAGGCACTTTTGTGTTCTGTTGTTCATTTTGCATGTAGTGTTATCCTTTCATTTTATATCCATATTTAGGTGAATCAAACTTCCTCTGGTGATACTGATCAGGAACCTCAACCTGCTAAACCAAAGCTGAAAGCAAGGAGTATAGATCTTCCGGTTCTCACCAACTTGCCCAGGCATTTCAATCAGGAAGTTCTGAACTGCTTTACAGAAAATGAGGTAGGCACTGTAGTAGCAATGTGATATACAGAGACATACCAATTAGCTTACTGTCTATGCTTTCATGTATGTGTTTGCATTAATGTGTAAAATCCTCATGAGAATGAGATATTAAATCTGAATGTGCTTTATAATTTATGTAGAATAGATTAAACTGCATAACTAAATATATTTTCTAGCACAACAATTACATTGCATAATATACACTTTCATTTTTATTTGCTCAGTTTTTCCACTGTGGATCCTCTGTTGCACACACACACCATGGCTTTATGTTTATTTTTTATGTAAATGTGCATTTCCCTTTTTGTAATAAGTTTCAATTTATGTTTAACTCAAGAATAATTAACAATGTCATGATTATACAGTGGAAATTAGGTGCAGAAGCTTTATTGCTGGAAAGGACTCTAGAGTGTCGCTCATTTGCTTTTGTGCTGTTGTTCACTAATGGCAATGTCTAAGACAATACCGCTGTGTTACTCGTTACTGATGCTAGGTATGTAGAAGACAAAGTTATTATCTGTTGCTGATAGCACTTTTTGATCACTGGTGGTGTTGCATTTCTGTTTGTTGCTGATAACTGTACTGTAGTGCATGGAGTACCGTGATTATGCTCCAATTTCTGGGAAAAAGGCAAGCTAGTTAAGTGCAGCTCTAGCACGAGCCTCAATATTAACAGCACCTAGAAAGGTGCTTAACATTTGTTACGCACCTTTCTAAGCACTGATAATATCGGATGTCACACTAGAAACTAAATACTGGCTATGCTAGCCAACAAATGACAGTGGCAGAAGTAAATAACAGCTTCATTTCTGCCTGCACTGAATACTTCTCAATTGTCTCTGACTTCATCTGGTATTTTGCCCTGTCCTTAATAAAAGTATTTTCTTTTGTGCAAAATCACTGAGAATTACAGTATGTTAAAAATGCCAGAAACAGAATGTCACAATTCTTATTGTTCAAACGCATATTAATGTAAAACTTGTTTTATTAATATTTTAAGTCAGTTAGAGCAGTATTTAAAAACTTTCCCAATTTTTGATCCTTTGTCCCACCCACTGATGATACATCTGATTGTTCAGCTACTGTCTGTTTTGAAAGTGTTCACTAAGGGCTTCACCAGCTTTCAAAGCCAGTAAACACATTATGCTTTTTTTTCTCTTTTCTCTGTAACTAATAGTACATAAAGCAAATAAAGCTCCATGCACTTCAAATAATTATGATCGGATCTCTTGGAATCTATGTCTCAAACAGATAATAATGTAGTTACAGCCTGAAAGCCTGACCATAATCTTCTATGTTAGAACATTTAAAGCTATTGCTCTGCAGTACTGCACATGAGAGTAGACCTTACCTATCGTGATGTACTTTTATTAACTGTCTGACTGCAGTACTGATACTGTACCAAAACTGTTTACACTTACTGCCCTTGAAACTACTCCGCTAGATTGTCTTAGCAATTCCATTAATTGTACACAGATCCATTGGGTTAGAATATCTATGGCTCATTGTTTTTACTTGTTAGAGACCGTATTAGCCTACTGGGTAAATTTATTTGATTTAAATTTTTCATTTGTTATGGGATAACGTATTGCTCTTACATATTTATATCAGTTTTATATATATGTATATATATATATATATATATATATATATATATATATATCATTTTTTGTTGTTTTTTGCATTTGTGAATACTTCAGTACTCAGCTCATATTCTTGTGTCCTTTAGCCATATCCCAAATTGCTGCCTTTTTCTATCTTTGTCTTATAGGTTCATAGGTAGGTACTAGGCTTTCTGCCTGCGGGCATTTATAAGCCTAGCCAGTGTGTGTCAGCTTTCGCCGCCCCATTGATTAATTAACTGAGCCTCTGTCAAGAAGAGCCAATGAAGTGATCCCAGTGGTGTATTTTCTGTTACCCATCCACTCGTCAAGGTTTCTCTTGAAGAGTGTTAGTGAGGGGCTCTGCCTAATGTAGTTAGGAATTTTGTTCCAAAGCATGGGGAGACTCTGTGACAGGAATCTATCCCTCTAGCATGTTCTATTTATTGTTGTGGCGAGGTTTAGCTCACTAGAGTGAGTGGCTCACAGTGACTTGGATTTCTTTAGGTGTAGCATGTCCATCAATTCTGAGTTGGACATGGCTTTGTAAGACAGGCAGAGATCACCTCTGAGTAAGCGATATGCCACTGAGTACAGCTGGAGTTTTTCCAGTCGGGCTGCATAGGACATATATGTTTGAGGCCAGTAATCCTCTTGGTGAGGTACGTTTGTGGTCTTTCCAGCTGTTGGAAGTGTCTTGTGAGGTACATCCCAAACAGGGCATTGTACTCTATGATGGGTCTGATTAGTGACGAGTAGAGGGGCACTATAACCTCTTTATTTCTAGATGTGAACCCTTTAGTAATTAGATGGGCTACATAGAAAGATTTCCTAACTACTTTGGCAATATGATTGTCAAAGGAGAGATTACTATCTACCTGGGTCCCCAGATCTCTTATTACCTCTTCTGTATTAAGGGGGCTGCCACCTGTGTGGTAATTCATGGGTGTTTTGTTTTTCCCAAACGGGATGACTATGCATTTTTTGGCATTTAGCTTGAGACCATGACTTTGACACCAGGTGTCCGTCTCAGTAAGGCCCTTTTGGAGAATGTCCGTGTCAGCCAAAGAGTCAATTATGGCTCCCAGTTTGCAGTCATCGGTGAAGTTGGTTAGCCATAGTCCTCCTGTGTTTGCCTGTACTTCTGAGAAGTGTATGCCGAACAGTAGGGGTCCCAGGACCGAGCCTTGTGGGACACCACTTGTGATTGGTTTAAAGTCAGACCTGGAGTCCGCTATTCTTACCATGTGAGTTCTGTCTGTAAGCCAGTTAGCAACCCATCTCGTGACATAGGGGTTTATTTTCAGGCTGGTGAGTTTTTCTATAATTCCCAAGTGGGGAATGGTGTCAAAAGCCTTGGCGAGGTCAAGGTAGGCTGTGTGAACTACCTTCCCCTCATCTATGACCTTGGTGACTGTCTCGAAGAAGTCAACCAGGTTTAGTAGGCATGATCTGCCTTTAACAAAGCCGAACTGGGTCGGGTCAAGTGTTTGGAGGTTCCCAATGTCTTTGTTAATGAGTTCCATGATGATGCACTCCATAACCTTGCAGACCAGGCTAGTCAGGCTTATGGGGAGATAGTTACCAGGGTCATTTGTGGCCCCTACTTTGTGGAGTGGAATAACCATTGCTGTGCGCCATTCTCTGGGCACGTAGCCTGTGGAGAGGCTGAGGTTGAACAGTGTGTTTAGGTGGGGGGTTAGTTCATTCTGTAGTTCATGCAAGACGCAGCCTGGGACACCATCTGGCCCCATTGATGCTGTGTTTTTGGCTTTTGAAAGGGCTGTTTTCACCTGTGCGTCTGTGATTTCCAGGACACTACACTTTTCCGGTATTGTTGTGGGCCCTTTTGGGGGTGAGAGGGGGGTGAAGTTTGCACTGAATCTATCTGCCAGGATGTTGGCAATATCAGTAGGTTCAGTATATTTTGTGCTATTTTGCACTAGCTCAGAGCATATCTGTGAGTTGCCACTTAGATTCTTAACATAGCTAAAGAAGGCTTTGTGGTTATCTTTCGAATCCTTGGCTCTTTTTCTTTAGAAGTTAGCCTTGGAGGATTTTATGAGGGACCTTAGATTCTTACTGATACTGATCAGGGATGTCTTTCCTTCTTGGTATTTGCTTTTTTTCTGAACTAGTTTCCTCCTTCTATTGTATAGCCGGTTTATGGCAGGGGTCCACCAGACTGGTTTCTTTCTCTTAGGGGAGTGAGTCTTGGTTTTGCTAGGGATGGCACGATCCATGCATCCTTGTAGGTGCTCATAGAGTGCATTTGTAAAGGTTCCTGCATCTTGGACACTGCTATCCTTTAGCGTGGGGGCTGTGAAACTTACCACCTCTGTCTTAAGTAAGGTGAAGTTTGCTATAGAAAAGTTTTTCATTGTGGTTTCCTTGGTTGGAGGTGGTGGTGTGGTGTGGACATCCAGAGTGATTAGTTTATGGTCTGATCTAACCAGTGACAGGTTGACCTCGGGTGTGGAACACCTGTCACACATGTTGGTGATGACCAGGTCCAATATGTTTTCACCTCTGGTAGGGGAGTTTACCAGCTGATCCAGGGCATTTGAGTTGATAAATTCCAGGAAGCGCTGGACCTGGGAGTTTGTACTTGAGTAGTTTTCCCAGTTAACGGTAGGGCAATTGAAATCGCCCAATATCAGGGTGTTCGGTAGGACCTTCATGTTTTCCAGTGTCTCCAGAAAGGCAGAGTGGTGGTCCTGGGACATGGAGGGTGATCTGTAGCAGGCCACAATTTGCATTGCAGATTTGCGTGATGTTAGTTGCACATGGATGATCTCGGAGGTATCATGTTGCGCCACTAACTTGGAGGTGTATGTATCCTTGATGAATATGGATACACCCCCTCCTTTTGTGTTTCGGTCCATGTTCTGTGGCCGAAATGTGTGGTATGAGTTGTAGCCTGGTAGTGCTGGGGTGCTCTGTGGAGCCTTGAACCAGGTTTCAGTTACTGCATAGATTTCGACATTCTCCATACTGAGGAGTGCTTCGAGTGCATGCATTTTGAGATTTAAACTCCTGGCGTTGAGTGACATAACCTTCATTTTTTTATTTGTGCTGTTTACAGAGGTGGGTTTGACTTTTGAGCCTTGCCTAAAAAAGGCACTATGGGGGCAGCAAGAGCCTTGGCCAGTATTCGAAAGCCTAGTGGTGACAGGTGCAAGCCGTCTCTTGCGAAGCAATGAGGCCTGTCGAGCATGTCGTCCCAGGCTGACAGACACTGGATCCCCTTTGAATGACACCAGAAGCTTAGCCAGTTGTTGAAATTGTTCATTTTTTCTTTATACTGCGGTATCATTTTTGGTGAGGGCAGGATGCTACTCAGGGTCAGGGTCATACCCACCTGGGCTACATGATCAGAGAGCTCTTCCATGTCTCTTTTCATGTAGCCCAGGGAGGTTCATCTCCGGTCATTCACACCAACATGAACAATGATAGAGTCATATTTGTACTTGTTCTGGAGTGACCTGAGTGCTTGTGTTATGTGGCGGATTCTGGCTCCCGACAGGCAGCTAACAGTAACCTTCTCCTTGTCCAGCCTAGTGAGTGGGACGTCAGTGTGCCTGACTATAGAGTCACCTATTACTAGTGTGTTAGGTATGTTATTTCGCCTTAAGGGCTGTGATTGTGTGGCACACTGATTTTGTGTTTTATGTGTTGTCTGGTGTGTGACGGGAGTTGCAGGTTTTTTGGGTGTCTGCTTTGGAGGTCTGTGATGCTTTTGCAGCTTTTTATTTAGAACCTCTGAGTATGATTTTGTGTATTTATGTGTATTCTTTGCCACTGCTGGTTTAGTATGTCTATGTGAGGCTGGAGGTGTCGTGCAAGTGTTAACCTTCTTCTCATGACTGCCTGTTCCAGTCTTGGGTGGAGAGAGCTTAGCCTCCAATTTAGCTATATAATTGCATCTCTCGCATATGTTAATGTTTTGTGGTAGTAGGAGAGGGTTGTCTGTGTACATGAGGCGGTTGTAACATTGCCTCAGGATACCCAGGTTCACCAGCGGGACATTGAGAGTATACCTGAAATTGCCCTTTGGTCATGCCTGAATAGTAGGGTGAGCTGCTTAGTCGCTTGGTTGGTGAGGGGTGAATAATGAGCCTTGCCCTGCTGGGCAATCAAGTGTCAGGGTATATTAGTGCTTGCTATTAGGTCTGAGCAAGTGCTGGACTGTAGGATGCTTTTTAAGAGTATGTTATTAAGTTGAACTGGATAGGCATAGTAGGACCTTATTGTTTAATTATTATTAGCTGCCGAACAAAAAAAATACTAGAAAATGGAAATCAAAATCTAAACCTAACAGAATTTGAAGTATTGAATATTTTAAGAGAGAGATAAAAGACCTGGAAGTGGGATCTTTAAAAAGTGTAGGAGCAAATTACATTGAGATAAATGGAAATTGTGGGAACAGTACATGCAGAATAATGTTCAGGAGGAGGAGGAGGAGGAGGAGAAGGAATCGAGCAGTTTATATGATGTTGAACTGAATGGCAGTTGTTATAAAGGAAGAAAATGTATATGTAATGTGTAGTATATGGAGATGAAAACATGTTAATATAGTTTGTTTTCTTTTCTATTAATGTATGTGTGCTTGTGTCTAAAGTGATCATTTAATAAAAAAAAGAGCAAGTTATAAAGCTGTCCTGTTTTGTTATGTACCTTTGTCTGAGCTGGCCAGTGTGGAATCTTAGTCAGCTTTTGCTCCTTCTATAGCCATCATGATAGCACTGGGCATTTTTAGGCCTTGTGCATACCAAACACTGTTTATTGCTATTTCACAATGATTCACTGTATGAAAAGTGTAAGTATTTACATAACTTGTAGGCTGCATTCTCACCACAGAACAGAAACAGTAAGCACAGCGCACTTGCACACAAAGCACAGAGCATTTTCACAAAAGCAGTTTATGATTCTGTTAAGAGAACACTGCCTAAACATCGCAGGCTAAAAGCTAAAAAAAAAAAACCTGACATTAATTCACTCAGCAACACATGTCCCTTCAGCCTTTATGCTCACAAACCAATACTCTTGTCTCTAAGAATCACAAGGGTACAGCCTTCAAGCTCTTACAGCCTACTTGGACTGCATCTAATCATTCTAGTGTTTTAGCAATAGATGACTGTGTTATCAGACATATAGACACTACCCTTACCAGGCTGGATGAGAGTAGGGTAACGGCTGTCTTTTTGAAGTCTGGATTTAGGACATAAGGGTTTTTAGATCACTTCATCTTAAATATAATTATGACCTTTTAGTGATCTTCGTAGGGGTGATTGACTTTTGGTGCTCTACCTAGAGAGATGGGCGGGGGGGATAAGACTGAAATAACTATGCATGTATCTGAGACAGGAAAAGCACTCATCTTGAGCCATCACCTAGAATGATGCTGAGATTCAAAGGCAATACAATTGGCTGTGTAGCTGGTGTTATTCTAGGAGGATCCAGTATGTGTCATCTTATGATGAGATGGCTAACACGTCTTCCTACTTTGCCAATGATAGTCTGTATCTCTCTTGCCAAGGCTTAAACATTCTGGTTAAAACATTTAATGACCTCATAATTTTTTTTTTTTCCAAGACAAGATATTCCAGCCTAGTAAATTCTAATTGGAACACATTAATAGGTTCATAGGTAGGTACTAGGCTATCTGCCCGAGGGCATTTATAAGCCTAGCCAGAGTGTGTCGGCTTTCGCCGCCCCATTGATTAATTAACTGAGCCTCTGTCAAGCAGAGCCAATGAAGTGATCCCAGGGGTGTATTTTCTGTTGCCCGTCCACTCGTCAATGCTTTTCTTGAAGAGTGTTAGTGAGGGGCTCAGCCTAATGTAGTTAGGAATTAGTGGCATATCGCTTACTCAGACGTGATCTCTGTCTGACTTACAAAGCCATGTCCAACTCAGAAATTATGGACATGCTCCACCTAAAGAAATCCAAGTCACTGCGAGCCACGCGCTCTAGTGAGCTAAACCTCGCCACAACAATAAATAGAACATGCTGGAGGGATAGATTCCTGTCACAGAGACTTCCCATAATGTGGCTCTTCTTGAGGCCATGGGTCTTAAAAAATGCCTTAACTTGAAGCTATCCTGCAACTTGAACACATTCATATATATGTTGATGTCCTTCCTTATCACTTTTGCAGTATTCATAATATGTGGGATCCCCTGCCAAGTATAGCTCTGCATCCAGCCAGTATAACAAAGCCTTTATGTCCCCCTAGCATCGTACATTAGGTGTATGCTCCCCATAAAGGTGTAGGGTATAAAGGTGACTTGCATGCATTCCATACTCTGATCTTCTTTGCTTCCAGTCCGATCGCCTAAGTTGAACGTCTGAACTCCCTTCGCTGAGCTGTTTTTTTACCTAACCATTTACAGATAAGTGCCCTTTTGAGGGTTCTGCTTTTCTTCCTTTTTTATATACTTAGAGTTCATGTCATCCAAGAAGGAAAAATGGCAGTGTGGGGGGCAGATTTCCCATAAATGGTGTTACAATAAATTTTTATTCTGCTCAGATGCTTCACATATTCATACCTGGTGTACCATTTGTCAGGCTTTTGTTCCCAAAATGCTTTACAGCTTTACATCTGTCCTCTTTATCCATTTATCTTGAAAACCAACATCTCAAACTTTTGACGCAGGGTATCATGACCAAATCCGCCTGCCCCTAGATACAGTCATCTCTTAAAAAGAAGACCAACAAGTCTCAGTCTAACTTTGCTGCTGTCCAGCCACTGCCTGACATCTTTGAGGTGGATGAGTACTCCAAAGACTGTCTGGTGTTGACACAGTTTTCCTCTGCCACAATACTGTTGGGAGCCAGCATGGAACTGGCTTCTTACACATCCTGTGAGACAATGCAGACATCTGCCACAGATGTTGAGGAGGAACCATGGCTTATCATTTCTTAAGGGCCTGGGGAAATCCTCAGATTCTGGTTAGGGAAGAGGTTCCTGGTACCCTATTGAGCCTAGGCATGGCTCAGAGCCTCCTAGGTTGGTCAAAGCTGATATCCCACTAAAGAAGAAGCAGAAAACTAAACACATTACTTCCATTGCTAAGGATCCTTAGAGGGAATGGCAGCACTTTACCCTGGGCATGTTCAATGCCCTGATGGCCTTGAGACCACCTCAGGAGGTATCACTTCCTGCTTCTCATTGGTCATCTACTCTACCCAAAAGGACTAGGGAGTCTTCAGATGAATAGGTAAATTCAGGAGATGAATCAGTGGCCTACTCCTCACAAATCACCTCACCTTTGTACTGTGGGTCTGAGGAAGAGGAGTTCTTGAGTCCTGATTATTGCTTTAAGGAGTTTTCCTTTGGGGGACACAGTAGTTCGTATGATGGAGCAGTTTAAGTAGGATTGCTCAAAAGTCTGTGATATTCAAAAGAGGTATCATGAGTTGTTGTAGATGAAATCTCCTAAACCTTCTGCTGTTCCCCTTGTATTGGATGCCTTGTTGGATGCATTTGCCTTCTGATTCCCAACCTCCAGCCCCTAAGAAGTCTGACTGTATTCATAAGTTACCCAAGGCCTTTTGAGTACCACTACAAGTGTGCTTATTCAGACCCTGCTGTGGTCTCTGTTTCTGCTGACAAG
This sequence comes from Protopterus annectens, assembly GCF_019279795.1. Classification (NCBI taxonomy): domain Eukaryota; kingdom Metazoa; phylum Chordata; order Ceratodontiformes; family Protopteridae; genus Protopterus; species Protopterus annectens. The sequence continues at coordinate 1,700,352,105 of NC_056728.1, read as the reverse complement.
CCATCCAAGCTTTTGCCCTCTTGCAAAATTCTTTTTTCTGATAAAGACAGTCAGGCTATGGAGAGTGGGAAAAAAAGATGTACACTTCTGTCTCTCTGGCCTTCACGGCCATAAATTATCAAATCCATATAACCAAGTATGTTTTGTCCATTTTGTCACAACGTGGGGGGAGTGGGGTTGTCAGACCTTCATAACTCTGAAGGTTAAACTGTTGGTGTCTGCTTACTGAGTTCACTTCTCATGTCACCCATCACTCCATCAGATGTAGATCTGAAGTTGTCTTTTTGTCTGTTCCTCAGCCAGTGGGTTTCAGATCCAACTTCACCCACTTTTCAGACTTAAGATCAGTAGCTCAAGCTCTTTACCTTACCCATAATCCCCACGAAAGCCCTTATTAACTCAGATCTCGTTTTCCACTGTCTGTGTTCAGACATGGCTGAAGTAGCTAAGAAGCTAAAGAAGCGGTCACCTGACAACTTTCCTCACTTGTTTCTGGCTTCGGCACCACCTTCTAAAATTCAGAAGTCCTCTGATCCAGCTCACTCTTTCACTGAGTGTCCTTCTCGAAGGTAACCTAGGTTCTCCCTGGGGCCAATAGCTTCAAGATTACACTCTTCATTCCTTTAATACATGCCCCATAAGGTTTCAAGATCTCCGTCAACCTCTTCATTCTTCAGGTTTACCAGGAACCTGTCTGAAGCAGATTTGGACAGAACGATGAAGAAATTCCTCAAGACCCAAATTTATTTGTGAGTTCTTCCATCTCTGTCTCCTATTGGACCCGTGATATTTGGATCTTTCCAGACCTCTATTACTCTGATCCACTCCAAGGTGTCAGATCCAAAACTTCCAGGATTGTCCATGCCTGATCCGACAGTTTGATTCTCATTGACTCCAGTGTTGGCATCTTAGAGCAATAGCTTTAGCAGCAGATTCAGGGGTAGGGGCTCGACTCGGAGACTCTCAAAGCAGTCCTTTTCCCTCTGGGCTTCGGCATCTGATAGGTTGGTCCCAACTTTTGCTTCAAGACAGAGTCCGAAGAAATATCTGACTATCCTAGTCAGATGGATTTGGCTTCTATTGGGGGTAGTTTTGGGATCTCCCTTGGCTTCTGCCTTTGAGGCATTGGAGAGAGCTTTCTCCATGTCAAGAGATAGGACGTACTTGCCACCCTTGGGTCCTTCCCCTCCACAACAGTCTGCCCTGGGTCCTGAGTCTGCCTATTCTATTCCATTGGGACAGCCAGCCCAGTGTAACCTTGAGGCAGTCCTTATCCAGGACTTCTGAGTCTTCACCGGATTATCTCCCTGTGGAAGCTGCCCAGAAGCACAAGTTCAAGAAGAGGCACATTGACTTCCTGCAGAAGTCACTAACCGAACTCATTGACTTCAGTGAAGGAGAGAGGTTTCCCAGGTCACCCAGTGAGGATGTCTCATTCGGGGAGATCCCCAGGCTTCTGAGGTAGAAAGATGGTTGGTCTTTCAAATCCCCTTCCAAGGAGGAGTCATTGTTTCTCAAGGCTTTTGGAACCACCTCAGCTACTTCCTGGGTGGTGCCCCAAATGGATGAAATGGTGGATTTCATTTCTAAACGGGCATGGAAGGATCCGCATGGGGCAGAGCCCATCCCCATGAAGCCAAACAAATATCTAGTAGCACCCAAGGACTGTGGTCACTGGAGCAAGGACCCTCCAGTCGATGCTGTGGTGGTGGTTGCAACCGGTAAAAATGAAGTTGCAGAGGAAAGTCCTTCTGTCCACCCTCCCTAATAGAGAGTCTAGGGCTTTGGACAGGGTTGGGAAGCGAATCTATGCTTCAGTGACCGGTGCCATCCAGTCACTGAATTTGTTGGCATACATAACAAGGTTTTAGAGGGACCTGACTAATTTAACTCTCCGAGTCCCCCTCCGTGTCCATGACTTTGGAGAACAAGAACACTATGTCTTCTTAACTGGCCACCCTTCAGTCCCTCTCAAACACCTCCATACTTTTCATCTTCCGTGCTACTGAGGGTGTTTCTAGAACTGTAGATTCAGGCATTATGGTTCGGAGGCATACCTGGATGTGATTATACAACTTAGCAGAGCCTTTCAAGACATCCTTCATCACTGCTGTTTTTGATGGATCGACCCTTTTTAGTCCTAGGGTTAAAGAAACTCCCACCAGGAGTGAACAGGATGGGAAAATTCTGTCTATTGTAGGAATATGTTTTTCTAGGAACCAGAAAGGGGGTAGAAAGATGTGGTTTCATAAATCACAATTTTTTTTCCAGGACATCTTTGGAGATGGATCTCCCTGTGATGGAGGGAGAAACTGTAATAGTAGATATTGCTCATTTTGCAGAGGAGGTCTACAAAACCAAAGCGTCAGTGGTCCATTTACTGAGAAGCCTTACCAGCGCTTATGAAAGTTTGCCCGACTGCTGCACTGTCGAAGCAGTTGTGGGGGGTGCTTATCTCTGCACCTGGGAGCCTGGACATCTATTACCAAAGATATCTGGGTGCAGATAATAATTACCAGAGGCTATTACATTGCCTTTTCCCATTCTCCTCCAATAAAATCAAAGAAAGTTTTCAATGTGCCACCGTGCCAAAGAAAAGACACAGCCTTGGAAATCAAGAAGCTGGTGACAAAAAGAGTCATCCAGAAAGTCTCGCAAACTAGCAAGGATTCAGAACTTAGATGCTTTTTGGCTTAAAAAAATGGGAATTTCAGGCCAATCTTAAACCTAGGTTATCTAAATCTGCTTGTCAAACACTCAGGGTTAAGGTCCTGAATGGTCACAGTTCAGTCCATACTTCCCCTACTAAGGAAAGATGATTGGATGTACTTGATAGATCTCCAGGATGCTTACTATCACATTAAAATAGACAGATGGTCCAGGAAATGTTTTCACTTCCAGTTGGGAGACAATTACTTTCAGTTCAGAGCCCTACCCTTTGGTCTCACCATAGCTGTTCACCAAGTGTATGGCAGCGGTTGCAGCTCACTTGAGATTGCTAGGATTCCAGATATTTCCTTAACTCGATGATAGCTACTCATTTCTCCCACAAAGCATATTTTGACTTGTCCCAGGGGCTTATCTGCTCCATCTATGCCTCGAGCTGGGCATCTCAGTTAATTACAGCAAATACACGTCTCTCCTTGTTAAGTCCTGTAGTTCATAGGTGTTCACCTGGATGCAGTTTCTCAGATAGCCAGATGACCTCAGTCCAGAATGTCCACTTTCCAACATCAGGCTACCCATCTCCTGTCACTTCATTCACCAGGAGACAGGTTAGTTGTACAGCTCATCAGTTCTATGGCCGCCTCTATAACACTTGTATCATTGGCAAGGTTTTATATGAGAGTGCTACAATGGATACAGACTGTCCTGCGGTCAATAAGATGGCAATCCATGAATTCTCCTATTCAAATCACCAAGATTTGCAAGAAACGTGTCCTAATGGATTCATGCCCCAGAAGTTCCTCAGGGTTGTCCCTGCTCTTACTCAAGGCCACAGTGACAATGGACACTTCACAACTGTGGGGGGCCACTACTTGGGACAGATGATTCAAGGCACATGGTCCCCCTTGGAGGCCAATCTGCACATCAGTGTTCTAGAGATGAGAGCAAGCCTCCTTACATTACAGGCCTTTCAGGATGTTCTTCCTCTGGGGAATGATTGCTATACAGACAGACAACATGTCAGTAGTCTGGTACATCAGCAAATAGGGGGAGCCCATTCCTATCCCTTTTGTCGAGAAGCAATAAGAGTATGTCGGAGAACTATCTCTTCTAATTGCTTCCTGATAGCAACGTACATTCTGGGGAAGTTCATCGTGTTAGCAGGCACACTGAACAGATCTGTTCTATGTGTTCTGTCAATCCATCAGTGGCAAAGCAGATATTTCTTCAGTGGGGTCAGCCATAGGTTCATAGGTAGGTACTCATGCTATCTCACCAAGGGCCTACGTAAGCCTAGCCAGCAAGGTTCCATAGCTTACATCACCCAAGAAAGTTATTTTCTTCTGCCACTGTCCAGCAGAGACACAGAAGTGATCCCCGGGGTGTATTTCCTATTTCCCATCCACTCATCAAGATTTTTCTTGAAGAGTGCTAATGAAGAACTTTGCTTGACATAGATGGGTAGCTTGTTCCAGAGTATAGGAAGTCTCTGGGACAGGAATCTGTCCCTCCAATGTGTCCTGTTTATTGTGGTGACAAGGTTTAGGTCCCTAGAGTGTGTAGCTCGGAGGGATTGGGATTTCTTTAGGTGTAGCATGTCCAACAGCTCTGGGTTTGACATAGCTTTATATGTTAGGCAGAGATCACCTCGGAGTAGGCGATATGCTATGGAGTAAAGCTGGAGTTTTTTGAGGTGGTCAGTGTAGGGCATTTGTTTGAGGCCAGTAATTCTCTTTGTGAGATACTTCTGTGGCCTTTCCACGCCCGATCTTTTCACCTTTCTCCACAACTTCAAATGCATCGGATATTTTGCCCTGATCCCCCCAGAGGGAGAGTCACTGAGAGACCCTCTGACCCACAATTGGCCCCTGATCTTCTTCATGCTTACCCACCTACCCAGCTTATTCCAAAGTTTCTACAGAAAGCATGTCAGTGGAAGAGCTCAGTGTTCCTCATTGCCCCATTCTGGCCTTTGAAAGCTGTGGTTTCTCTTCCTTTGGCCTCATTTAATATGCCCTTCTTGAGTACTGGATCCCTCTCCAGATTTTCTGTTTCACCCATCTCGCATGCATCATCCTGACATCCAAGCGTTCAAACTCACCTCATTGTTTCTGCACTTCCAGTGATAGCTAGACAATCCAGGCTTCTTCTCAGGTTCTGTACATCCTCACTTCTTCCCAAAAGGATTTTCTACCAGGAAGATATATAAGAACAAATGGAAAAGTTTCTTTGTTTGGGGTCATGAGAGGCCTTTGGATACTTTATCACCCCCTCCCATTCCAGCTGTTCTGGATTTTCTTGCTTCAGTTTGCCACAGTGGAGCACATTACTCTACAATCAAGGTACATTTAGCTGCTATTTCCAATTTTCATGTTGGCAAAACTCATTCTCCTCTGGCTTCTCCCAAGCTGTGCAAAGCGTTCCTTAATGGTACCTTTTTACTCAGACCACCTGTTAAGCATTCCACCCCTCCTTGGGGTCTTACAGTGCTTCTACAGGCCTTGACACAGTCCCCTTTGAACCAGTGACTAAAGTAGATTTAAAACTTTTATCTTTGAAAACCATTTTTCTAGTTGCTATTACACCATCTAGATGAGTATCTGAACTCCAGGCACTATCTTATCAGCCACCTGAGACAGAGTTTCTCTTGAAACCAACTCTTCCTTTTTACCAAAGGTAACATCAGAAAATTTGCTGTCAGTCAGTCTATTAATTTGCCTGTTTTCTTTCCAAAATTCACTAATAAAGTGGAATATATGCTTCATTTGTTGGATGTACATAGGCAACACAGATTCTATCTCTACAGAAGTAAAGTTCTCAGAATATTTGACCAATCGTTCACCTCCTTCTCAAAGGCAAATCTGTTTCACTCTCTGTCAAAAGTAACTGTAGCTAGATGGTTCAGTGATTGGGATTCTCATATCTACAAGGAAAAGTGTTTAACCTTACCAGGACCCTCCAAGGGCTCATTATACAAGATCTGTTTCCACTTCTTCCACTTTCTTATCAAGAGCTTCAATAGATGACATCTGGGTGGCTGGCAGTTGGCCCAGCATTAATGCTTTTATTGCTCATTACAAGTTGCTGTGTTTTGCAGGGGACAGGGAGGCATTTGGTTCTGCTGGCCTCAGGAATATGCTTCCATAAGTTTGCAGATGACTGTAAATTGGGTGCTGTCATTGACTCCTCAAATGATATTAACATACTAAAAGTGGGTCTCACAGCAACAAATGACTGGTGCCAAAGTCATGGCCTTAAGTTAAACACAAAAAAGTGTGATCATACCATTCAGCAAAAACATGGCTTTTACTGTTTACCACATCAAAGGCAACCCCCTAAGCACACAACCTGTGGTGAGAGACTTGGGTCCACAGGTTGACAACAATCTCACATTCGGCCTTCATGTAGCAGCAGTGGTCAGAAAAGCCTTTTACTTGGTTCATCTCACAAGTAAAGGGATTGCATCCAGAAAAAATAAAGTTATTACCTCTCTGTACTCCTCCCTCATTAGGCCAGTAATTCAGTACAACACCCTGTTTGGTATGTACCTCTCCAGACACCTACACCAACTGGAAAGGCTGCAGAAATAACTAACAAAGAGAATACTTGGCCTCCAACACCTGTCCTGTGTGGGCAGGCTGAAATCACTATCACTGTACTGGTATTGTACAGATTGATCAGAGGTGATCTGTGTCTTGCCTGCAAGGCAATCTCGGACCATGCCCTGCTAGAGATATTCCATAACCGTAAGTCTAACTCCTCGCACATTACCCAATCGAAAGGCTTAAATCTAATATGTGACATTAACAAAACCTGCTGGAGACACAGCTTTGTCTCCCATAGGTTGCCCTGTCTCTGGAATAGACTCCCCATGCATGTCAAACAAAGTACGTTGCTGACCCTCTTCAAGTGCAACCTTAATGAGTGGATGGGAAACCACAGATGTTATGTTGTCCCTATCTCGCCTTCCTTCTTGTTGGTTGGGTTCGGAGCCGACCCTCGGCTCCAACTCGGCCATATTCTAAAGCTCGAGAGCTTCCATTGACTTGAGGCTAGTCCCTATCCCATCATGTCTAGCGCTAGTTACCCAGATATCATTTTCCGCTTGAAGCTTCGAGATTGCTGGATACTGTCTCAAGCTAAGTTTTTTGAATTTTATTGTTGTTTTTTTGGTTAAAATCTTAATATTTCTTCAGGGTCTTTCTGTAGTTTAATAGTGTTTGTTTAGCCCCCTATCTCCACTTTCTGGTTGATGTTGCTGTTGTTTAGGCCGTCGTTCTTTCTCCAGGCCTATTCCCCTTGTCGAATCCATTTTTCTTAGAGGATTCCCCTTCTTTTTAGCCCATTTCAGTTACAGGGCTTTCCCTTTTATTCCCTCCCTTTCTTTTTCTGGTAAGGAGTAGCTGTAAGTTAGAGACTCTCCTCAGTCGGGGGAGTTGTTTAATTTAAAGGCTCTCCCCTTTCCGTTTCCTTCCAACCTTTTGTTGTTGTTTAAAAAAAAAAGATTCTTAGTAGTTATTGTGAGACTGTTTGTCTGATACCAATACCTTTAGTGTATCGTGGTTACTGTATTGGGCTTTGTTGTTGTTTTTTGTCCTCCAAAGAAGCGCCCAAAGAATCCAAACCTTCTGGATTCCAAAAACATGACTTGTGCTCCCAGAAAATGTCCCTGACTGATGGACATACGAGTTGCGTTTATTGTTTGGAGACCATGCATCTGCAGGATTCATGTTTTATTTGTCACACTTTCAGCGCCAGAGTCCTGCAGGAGCGCAGAAACAAACTTATCTTGTGATGTTTTCTAAAAGGGCCCTTTGACACTCCAGCAGAAGGGAATCAGGCTAGTAAACCAGGGAAATCACCCAAACCAACAACTTCGTCAGTTCCGACTTTGGAGCTGTCGAGACACTTAGAGAAATCTACCAGTTCGTCAGATCCAAAACCTCTCGAGTCCAACAAGACCTTATCTCCTGCGGTTCCATCAGTGTCCTCAGAGCCATCTAGGAGTCATAAAAGAACTAGATCTCCTTAATTGGAATCGGTGCGGTCTGTTCCACAATCACCGCTCCTGCAGTCTGTGGTGTGCAGTCACCGATCGTCCACCCACTCCTCTCGATCGTCCAGGAGTCTTTCAGACGATGTGGAGAGGATGGTGAAGAGGCTGCTCAAGACACTGGCTCTCCCCAAAATTTTGTCGAGCCCAGCCCATATGGATGTGGAGTCGACTACTCTTTCTCCCGGACTGTCTATTCCTCCTTCGACTCACCTGAGCTCGGAGCCAGAGTGCATGAAAGTCATTGTGGTGGAACTATCGATTCCGAAAACCTCCAGTGTCTCGGTTCTGACATCCACTCCGATCTCCTCAATATCTCCTTCTGTTGAACGATCTGGGAGCCAATACTCCCTCGTCAGCTCCAAGGGGGAGAGCGGCATCGGACCCTTGTCCGACCCTACTCTCCCTCTTGAAGCTTCGGCGCAGGTGAGCTCGGCTCCCACATCAGCCTCGGAGCCATCATTCTCGGTGTGGGAGAGGTCTCTCGACACTTTGGAACTGGGAACACTCTTGGGCCGGGAGCGTGGTGCCTTCGAGGTGATGAGGAGTGTGCTGTCCTTTCAGACAGCTCCTCCCTCGGCTTCAGGTACTCCGTCCCCTTTGGAGCCAGTGTCTTCCCTCTCACCACCCCTCCATTCTAAGCGCAGGGCACCAATGCCCCAGGATGCCCCATTGGGTGACCCCCCTCTTCCAAAACCTTCCCAGAGCATCCCCCTGTGGAGGTCCCACGGAAGAGGACATGTAAGAGAAAGCATGTGGACTCCCCTGAGTCTTTGACATTGGACATGGACTTGGAGGACTCAGAAGGGTCCCTACGGTCCCCCTCTGAGGATGTCTCATTGTCCGACATCCTGGAAATCCTTAGGTAGAGGGGTGGCTGGAAGTCCCTTTCCCCTTCTGAGGACGAGTCTGTGTACATGGATGCATTTGGTTCCCGACCCACCACCTCTTGGGTGTCTCCGCCCTTTGACCCGCTGCTAGGGGTAGTAAGTCGAAAGGCATGGAGCTCTCCGGAATCAATGGAACCATTTCTGCGGAGGCCAAATAAATTCAGAATGGCCTCTGACGACAAATCCTTTCTATCCAAGGGTGTGCCAGTTGATGCCATGGTGGTGGCAGCGGCCACTAAGAAAGAATTAGAAGAGACTTCTACATCTGTCCATCCGCCGAACAGAGAGTCACGTACGATGGACAGATACGGGAAGCGCGTCTTTTCTTCACTGGCCTTTACTCTCAGATCGCTGAATTATCTTTCCCATTTCACCCATCTTCAGAGGGCTCTCCTGAAAAAGCTAGGAGATACCCTACAGGATCATACAGTTGCGGGAGTTGCAGATAAGACTGCTTATCAGCTTGCGACCTTATCTTCCATAGTTAGCTCTTCCATGCAGCTTATCTCCTATGCAGCCGATGGAGCAAGCAGGGCTGCAGGCACAGGAGTCGCCTTACAAAGGCATTCCTGGATGCGCCTTTGTCAATTTGTGGAGCCTTTCAAGTCCTCCTTTACCAACACCCCCTTTGATGGCTCATCTTTGTTTGGGCCTAAGGTAAAAGAGACTCTAACCAGGTGCGAGCAGGATGGCAAGACTCTCTGTGCCATGGGAGTATGTTTTTCCGAGCCTTCTCGACCTTACCCCAATGGTCAAAAGGGTAGAAAAATGTGGTTCCGGAAATCCTAGGGAACTTTGCTTGACACACGTGGTGAATTTTCCCCCGGGGCAGAAGAGGGAGTAATAATGTGAAATGCCGCCCTCATGACAGAGGTGATCTGCAGAGTCAGGGCGACAAAGATATGTTATCTGGGAGGACCTTCCAACACTCCTGAAAGGGGGCCTGCCTGTCCACCTCTGGAGGCAGTCGGGGGAAGATTGTCACTGTACCCGGAAGCTTGGCGAGAGATCACAGAAGACACATGGGTATAGTCGATAATATCCAGGGGATACAATATTCCTTTCTCCATGCCACCTCTTCCCGAAAAACAAAAATCCATCCCAGATGGGCCACCCAATCTGAGGGAACAAGCAACTCTAGAAGTTCAAAATTTGCTAAGAAAAAGAGTCATCCAAGAAGTCCTTGCAGACCAAATTGGATCCGGAACATACTCAAGGTTCTTTTTGGTACCAAAGAAAACAGTGGACTGGTAGCCCATTTTGGACCTCAACAGACTCAACAAGTCTGTCAAAAAGATAAAGTTCCAGATGGTGACACTGCAGTCCATGCTTTCTAAAGGGCAATTGGATGTGCTCCATCGATCTCCAGGATGCTTACTACCATATCAAAATGGACAGGAGATCCAGGATTTCTATGCTTCCAGCTGGGAGCCAGTCACTACCAGTTCAGAGCTCTGCCCTTTGACCTCATCACAGCCCCCCAGGGTGTTCACCAAATGCATGGCAGTAGTCGTGGCTCATCTGAGGCATCTAGGATTCTGGGTGTTTCCATATCTAGACAACTGGCTCCTTACTGCCACCACCTAGCATCGACTAATCGAGACAAGGTACACCACAATACGCCTCTGCTCTTAGCTAGGCATCACTATAAACTACGAAAAGTCTGCCTTGTTGCAATGTCAATATATTACATGCATCGGAGCAGATCTAGACGCCAAAGACATTATAGCAAAATTGCCTCAGGAGAGTGTCCACCATTCAACGCCAAGTTGCAATTCTAATCGGGAGAAAAAAGATATAAGCAAGATTTGTTCTCAAAGTCCTGGGATCAATGGCGGCAGCTATAACTCTAGTTCCCTTGGCCCACTTCCACATGAGGCTATTGCAGTGGCTTCTCTTTGCTCAATGGTCCATGCAAGATCTACCCATGTCTCATGAAATTCTCATCTCAGAGACCGCAAGAAGGACCTAAAATGGTGGCTTCAGTCCACCCAGCTGACGACAGGCAGACCGTTCATTCTCCCCCAACCAGTGGCCACAGTGACCACAGACGCTTCTCAGATAGGGTGGGGGGGCATTATCTGGGACAGACTGTTCAAGGAACTTGGCGATAACATGAGTACCATTTGCACATAAATGTCCTTGAGATGAGAGCGGTGCTCCTGGTGTTGCAAGCACTTCATAGCTCTCTCCCCACAGAGACAATTGCGATTCAGATGAACATGTCAGTGGTGTGATACATCAACAAACAAGGCGGAACCAGATCCTTTGCTTTGTCGAGAGACCCTAAGAGTATGGCAGTGGGCAATGTCCTCCCAACGCTTTTTGATCGCAATGCACATCCCGGGGAAATCCAGCGTGATAGCAGACAAACTAAGCAGGGCTATCCTTATGCCTCACGAGTGGTCCCTGAAACAAGACATTGCGAATCGGATATTTCACAAGTGGGGCCAGCCTTGCTGCAATCTTTTTGCCACATCCGTCAGTGCCAAATGCAGCAGCTGTTTCACCCTAGTCCCTCCACCGGGGCAATCACCCAGGGATGCACTTGTTCAGGACTGGCCCCCGGGACATCTGTATGCCTTTCCTCCATTTCCTCTGATCCCCAAGGTTCTTCAGAAAGCAAAATCGGTGGGTTGCAAGCTAATCCTCATTTCCCCCTACTGGACTTGTCAAATCTGGTTCTCGTTTCTATGGCCCCATCTCCTGGAGGAGCCTTGGATTCTGGACCCAGCTCAGGACATGCTGATGCATCAGTCAGGCACATTCCATCCTTCCTTACAGACCCTCAAGCTGACAGCTTGATTCCTCCACCTCCCGGTTTAGCCAGGCTTCCTGACATCTCCCCGGCCGTACAACATATTCTCATCTTCTCTCACAAATCTTCTACGGGGAAACTGTATACTAGTAAATGGAAATGGTTCTCTTGTTGGGCTGTCAACAATAATATTGATCCTTTTACTGCACCCATTTCAAAGATACTAGAATTAGTGGCTGAAACTTTTAACCAAGGAGCAGCAGCAGCAGCAATCCGAGTTCAGTTGGCTGCTATTTCTAACTTCCATGTGGGAGAAATGGGTTCTAATGTTATGTCCCAAAGGCTATGCAAAACTTTTCTGAGGGGTACCATTCTTTTGAGACCCCAAATAAGAGAGCCACTTCCTCCTTGGGATCTAAATGTAGTCCTAGCTGCCTTGATTCTTCCTCCATTCCAACAAGCCAGTTCTTGTGCTCTAAAAGTTTTGACCTGGAAAACTATTTTCGTGATCGCCATTATCCCAACTAGGAGGGTATCAGAATTACAAGCCTTTTCCATTCGTTCCCCTTATTTAATTTTCCACAAAGATAGGGTTTCTCTCAGGACCAACCCCTTCTTTCTACCAAAAGTGTGCTCAGAGTTCAATCTGAATCAATTGATAGAACTAACAGTTTTTTTTCCGAACTATGGCAACAAGGCAGAGTATAAACTTCACCAATTGGATGTTCATAGACAATTACGTTTTTATTTGCACAAGACTCAGGAATTCAGACAATCTGACCAGTTGTTTGTATTCTTTGCAGAGAACAAAAAGGGAACTCCAGTATCGAAAGTGACTTTATCAAAATGGATTTCGGTACCGTTACTTACATCTATAATTCACAGAACAAGCAACTACCAGGGAAAATTCGAGGACACTCAACCAGGGCTTTGTGTACATCTACTGTCTTTGGGGCCAGACTGCCTTTAGACTCAATTTGTGCGGCGGCTACGTGGGTTAACCCCCATACCTTCATTACTCATTACAAAGTAGATGTGGCCTCCCAGAACAAAGCATCCTTTGGTTCCACGGTTCTGAAGAGTATATTCCATTGAGCCACCAAAGAAGATGATGCTGGGGAAGCTGTCCCAACCAACAAGAAGGAAGACGAGATAGGGACAACATACTTACCATAACATTCTATGTTTGTTGTCCTTGATCTCGTCTTCCTTTTTGCATCCCACCCTCCTTCCCCCTCCTGGAGGATCGAGAGGAGTTACCCATATTTGACTATAAAGGCCTTGATTCCCTTCCTGCCTTTTGAGTTGGATAGAATGAGAATTTCTACTTATTGCTTGAGGGTTTCTTTTTATATACATATATATTTATTTTTTTAGATACGTCCATAGTTTATATATGTACACATTGTGGCCTAGTGTTATGGGTTATCACAAATGAGATTTGGGTAGCTAGCGCTAGGCATGATGGGATAGGGACTAGCCTTGAGCCACTGGGAGCTTTCAAGCTTTAGAATATGGCCGAGTCCTGGGGGCTCTGTCCCATTGGTTGAGGAATAAATGAAAAAGAACATCAGATACAAAAGTTACATGCTCACTATAACAGTGCATCTGTGTTGTCTGTTTTCATCCTTCCTCAACTTCCTTCCTTCTGTTCTCTTCTCCATTAATGGAAGATTTAAATATGGCTTTCTTGTATGACCTGGGGGGGTATGCCCTATTGGTCTTTCTCTTGCTTCAGCTCCAGATCTTCAGTTATCTTGACGTTTGTACTTTGACAGTTATCTTTCTTTCTCCCTTGTGAATACTATTATTATTAGTCTTTTGAATTCTAGAACGAAGGGGGAAAACTCGATCTGAGGTAATACAGGGTTTGGAGGGAACTATGGACAAGGAGAGGAGCTTGAGATGTGGATCCTAAGTCTGAAAAGTGACTGAAATCAGATCCAAGTTGGATCCGAAACCCATTGGTTGAGGAAGCACAAAAACAGGCAACACAGGTGCATCATTATAGTAAGTGCATAACTTGTGTATATGATGCAGCTGATGCATCCTATAGAGCTGCTTCTTCAGGTTAAATTGTGAAGAAGTATTCTTGGCTTTGCCTCTGGCTTTTACCTGATAATAAAAAGGACAGGCTACTAGATGCTTCTTTGGACAATAAAAATCTCTTTGGTATGGCTGCTGCTGATTTATTTAAGACTTTACAAGACAAAGGTAAAGTTGTGCAGGATCTTAAGCAAATCTTTGTTCAATACTCAAATTTCAGAGAAACTGTCCTTGTAAGTCTGCCTTTGTTTCTGGGTAACATCGTTAGTCTTCTGAAGGGAAGATTGTTTCTAAGCATATGTTCTCAGATAAATTTCCACCCAGGCTTCTAAAACTCAAAATTCCCTTTTCAGGACAAATTTGCCTCCATATGACATACTACCCCCGCATCCAGGTTCACGCTGTCTGCCAGGCATTCCCGGTCTCTTTCTGTTTGGTAACAGATTACTTCAGGCTCTTTGGTTCTGTCCATTATCCGTCAAGGTTATTTTATGGTATGGAAATCCCTTTTCTCTTCACAGGTCTTCTGCACACCAACTTCCTAATTTTTTTGTGGCCCTGCAAGATTTACTGGATCAGAGAAGCATCCAACCTGTTCCAGAATCCCAAAGAGGAACAGATTTTTATTCTGGAATGTTTCTGGTTCCCAGAAAAGAGCAGTCTTAGAGACCAGACCTAGAACTCTCCTTTTTAAAAGATTCCTTTGCAAATGCTTTTCGTCCAGACTCCATTTCCTCTCTTACTTCCACAGGCTTTTTTGGTCTCCCTAAACCTAAAGGATGCCTGTCTTCATATTCACATTCACCCTCTGTTCAGGAAGTTTTAAGTTTCTTTGTTTCTTCCTCTCATTTTCAGTTCTCTGCTTTGCTCTTTGATCTTTCTATGGCCCCGAGGGTATTAAAATGTCTGGCCCCTGTCATAGCCTTTTACAGGCTTTGGGAGAATCTAGATATTCCCATATCTGGATGACCTGCTTCTTCAGGCTTCCTCTCAGTCCAGGCTTCTGCAGGACCTGCACTTCACCATGCTCCTTCTGCAAAGTTTAAGATTCACCATCAGTCTCAAGAAGTCAGTTCTGACAACTCAAGACCACATTTTTCTGGGTTGCAGAATCCAAATCATTCCAATGTTGGCTTCTGTTCCTTCTTCCAACGTTCTTTCTCCGACAACCTACTTGCAGTCTCTACTACCCTTTTCTCATTCCTGCAGGAGAATTTCTCAGAGCCCTAGGGTTCATGGCATCTACCATTACCATGCTTTTCTTTGCCATGCTTCATGTGAGGAAAGTTCAGTGGTAGCTAAAGACAGTTTGGCTCCAGCATTACCACCCTTTGAAGTTTCCAGTTGCCTTACTTCCTTGTCTCAAACTCTAGTTTCACTGGGGGTTTCAGCAGGCCTGCCTTTTCAGACTTCTACACGTACTCAACAGCTGTTCACAGATGTTCCCGATCTGGGGTGGGGTGCCTCTTACAACAGTCTTGAGGGTTCAGGGTCTATGGCCCCTTCATCAGAGATTAGACAACATAAACATAAAAGAAATGAAGGTACTCATCCTTTGCTCTTCAGATCTTCCATTCTCTTTGGTCTATAGACCCTTTAAAGGCTTAAATTTACAGACACCACAGTCGTGGTATATTAACAAATGGGGTCAGAAAGGCTTATCTTCTTTGCAGACTTGTTATTCAGGCCTGGGATTTGGTTCTCTGCCATCAGTAAACCATTCAGGTGGTCTACATCCCTTCAGAAAACAGCTTTGTGGCAGACTCCCTGAGGAGGTCCAGGACACAGCCTCACAAATGTATGCTTCACAGAGAAGTGTTTATGGACATAATACAACTGCAGGGTATTCGTCAAGTGGATCTTTTTGCCACCCCTCTAAACAGGCAGCTTCCTCTCTTTTGTTCCAGAGTCCCAAGTCCTCTGACTTGGAAGGTCAGTGCCATGTTCTTTTCTTGGAAGGGATGTTCCTATATGCTTACCCTTCTCTTTCTCTACTTCACAGGGTCATGCATACTATCAGAAGAGATTCCCCAAGAATCTTGCTAGTGACTTCCTTTTGGCCCAGACAGCACTGGTTTCTCCTTCTCTTTCACCTGGCCAGGGGCAGTCATCACAGGTTACCTATAGGATTAAGCGCTTTTCGTTTATTTCTATAAACAAACTTCTTCAGATCAAGTATCACAGAAAATCACATTTTAAATACCCTCTGAACTAATACTCTCACAATCAATTAACTACTTAAAGTAAAAGTGCACTTATCAAGCGCATCCTAATACATGAGCATGACTAAACTTGTAAAATACTTTTGAATAAAAACTAAAAATCAACTCAGTAAAAGAGATTAATGCAAATGACAGTATACATACAAAGCATCTAACCAACTACTATAAAAACATAACAAAAAAGTGAAAACGAATAATACAACATGCACTAGTGCATGTACATGAAAGTAACTTACTAAATGCAATATTTACAATCAAAGCTGTGAGTACAATAGACGCATGTAATATAGAAACATAATTAAATGGCAAATAATACACCCAAATAGAAATCTAAAACCTAGACAAGTAATGCGCATAAGGGAAACTGGACAGGCATACTCTAATCGATTAAAATGACTACATAAGACTTATGTGCAAGATAGACTCGCACAGTCTACCTGTTGAGGCTCCTAAGTTTAAGTACACTACTTAAAGAACAATTCTCATTCAAACCTGGAGTGTTATATGCATTAAGTCTAATTTGCCAGAACAATTCTCGCTCTTCTAGTTTAAGAGGAAGAGGGACTCCTCTAAAATCTTGTACTAATTGGTCAATGATCAAAAATTTGAACGTATGGTCGGAGTAGACTGAAATATGTGTGGCTAATGCATTATCCAACTTCTGCTTCCTAATTGCATAAATATGTTCATAAATGCGAATACGTAAGCGTCATTCTGTTTTGCCCACGTAGAAAGCTGTACAAAGTTGGCACTTAGTTAAATAAGTCACCATTCTTGAATTGCAATTGACCCTTATATTCATAATCTTGAACTTTGAATCTGTTAGATTCAGTAATATATTGACAAAAATTACACGCCTGGCATTTGAACATGGCAGTCATTGGTTTTTTGATGTTATGTCGTTCAAGAAGAGCTTTAAGATTTTTAGCCTTTCTATAAACCACCCGTGGATGGTTACCAAGATTATGATAAACAGTGGTGTCATTTTTGAATAAGTCCCAGTTTTTACATAATACCTGGAAACATTCACTACTGTTAAGACTATATGTTGTTATAAATGTGACACCTAAGCTTTCATGTGGGTGCTTGTTTAAAGTATCATTAGCATGTTCAATATTTGCAACTTCAGTACCAATAAGGGAAACTGACTCTCTATTCAGAATCGGTTTATAAAAGTAGCACTGACGCTTAGAAGACACTTCATCTATAATAGCGTTCAGCATTTCGTCTGGGTACCCTCGATGTAGAAACATGTTTCTTAGGTGCCTACATTCATTGACAAAATCACTGTCTAATGTAATAATACGTGCTGCCCTCACTAGCTGGCCTTTGACTATTGCATGCTTTTGATGGAAAGGGTGACAGCTTGAAAAATGCAAGAATGAGTAGGAATAAGTGACTTTCCTATATATGTTAGCCGTGTATTTATGAGAACAAGTGTCCTTGAAAAGTAAAATATCTAGGTAAGGAATGGACTCAGTATGAAAGCTAGCTGTAAATTCCCCTCATAGATAGGGCACCATCTAATAGGATGAAAATATCATCCAAATAACGAGTGTAAAAAATCACCTGATCCTTAAAAGGGCAATTGTTGGACACATAGTCATGTTCCCATTGTGCCATGACTAAATTGGCAACACTTGAAGTTTGTTTATAGAAATAAACGAAAAGCGCTTAATCCTATAGTTCTGTGCTGCAATGAATGTAGTATCCTGAAATTTCCCTTATTGGTACTGAAGTTGCAAATATTGAACCTGCTAATGATACTTTAAACAAGCACCCACATGAAAGCTTAGGTGTCACATTTATAACAACATATAGTCTTAACAGTAGTGAATGTTTCCAGGTATTATGTAAAAACTGGGACTTATTCAAAAATGACACCACTGTTTACCATAATCTTGGTAACCATCCACTGGTGGTTTATAGAAAGGCTAAAAATCTTAAAGCTCTTCTTGAACGACATAACATCAAAAAACCAATGACTGCCGGCATGTTCAAATGCCAGGCGTGTAATTTTTGTCAATATATTACTGAATCTAATAGATTCAAAGTTCAAGATTATGAATATAAGCTGAATATAAGGGTCAATTGCAATTCAAGAATGGTGATTTATTTAGCTAAGTGCCAACTTTGTACAGCTTTCTACGTGGGCAAAACAGAACGACGCTTACGTGATCGCATTTATTGAAATATTTATGCAATTAGGAAGCAGAAGTTTGATAATGCATTAGCCAAACATATTTCAGTCTACTCCGACCATACGTTCAAATTTTTGATCATTGACCAACTAGTACAAGATTTTAGAGGAGTCCCTCTTCCTCTTAAACTAGAAGAGCGAGAATTGTTCTGGCAAATTAGACTTAATGCATATAACACTCCAGGTTTGCATGAGAATTGTTCTTTAAGTAGTGTACTTAAACTTAGGAGCCTCAACAGGTAGACTGTGCGAGTCTATCTTGCACATAAGTCTTATGTAGTCATTTTAATCGATTAGAGTATGCCTGTCCAGTTTCCCTTATGCGCATTACTTGTCTAGGTTTTAGATTTCTATTTGGGTGTATTATTTGCTATTTAATTATGTTTCTATATTAGATGCGTCTATTGTACTCGCAGCTTTGATTGTAAATATTGCATTTAGTAAGTTACTTTCATGTACATGCACTAGTGTATGTTGTATTATTCGTTTTCACTTTTTTGTTTTGTTTTTATAGTAGTTGGTTAGATGCTTTGTATGTATACTGTCATTTGCATTAATCTCATTTACTGAGTTGATTTTTAGTTTTTATTGAAAAGTATTTTACAAGTTTAGTTGTGCTTGTGTATTAGGATGCGCTTGATAAGTACACTTTTACTTTAAGTAGTTAATTGATTGTGAGAGTATTAGTTCAGAGGGTATTTAAACTGTGATTTTCTGTGATACTTGATCTGAAGAAGTTTGTTTATAGAAATAAACGAAAAGCGCTTAATCCTATAGTTCTGTGCTGCAGCGTGGTTACTCCTCTGTTTTTGTTTTTCATAGTAGTTCATTTTTGCCTGTTTATCTCATCACAGGTTACCTCACCAGATGGATTTTTTCACACAAGGCAAGGGTTCTCTCATTCACTCTAACTTGTCTAGAGTTTTGATCCCTTTTCGGCGCCACTTTTCTGAGGATGTGATTAGATTTCTGCAGGAGGCCAGAAGATCTTATATGGCTAAATGGAAGATATTTCCTGTTTGGTTTCTCAAGCATCACTAGTATCCTTTCTCAGTGGAGATCCCTTTGGTCCTTTTGTGTGAACTGCTCCATGCTGGCCTAGCATATTCTTCTTTTAAAGCTCACTTTTCAGTATTCTCTGCTTGTCTACCCTTGAACTCACTGTTGGCCTCTCGTTTTTGAGGTCAAACAATTCCTTAAAGGCATCCTTCTTATCAGACTGCCAAGAAAATCTATTCATCCCTCTTGGGACCTTAATTTTTTATTTTACATTTATTTACCCGGAAAGTCTGACTGAGTGTGAGCCCATTTTCAGTGGACGCCCAGGGAGAAGAGCTCCACATACAAAATACACAAAATTATTACAAAGACAAGGTGGACAATTTGTTAAAAAAATAAAAAAAATCTTATAGTAAAAAAATTCTACAATGTATACAAATATAGTGACAAAATAAGAATGTTACAGTTTAAGGAAAATACAAGTAGACATTGTTATTTTGTCAAGTAGAAGGTTCAAAGTACGGCGAGATAGTAGCAAACAGGAATGTTGCAGTTTAGTCAGAATACATGCAGAAAATTGTAACATTTTGTCAAGTGGAAGGTTCAAAGTACAGTTAGATATTTTTTGTCAGGCAGAACTAAAACTAAATATTATTACGTAAAAACATGTACAGACTAGTAGAATGCCTTGCTTATAGGAGCTACTGTATTTCAAATTAAAATTATATTGATTGTGGTGGAATTGGTTTGGATAGTAGTTAGAGGGTATAGAATAGAATCAGGAAGAGCATGAAATCAGAATGGTTAATAGATTCATAGAGTGTGTTAAAGTAATTTAGGAAGTTACTGTTTTATCTTGGACAGTAGAAGTAGTTAGGAAAAATACATTTTATCTTGGAGAATTAGATGGGCATAGCCATTTGTTCGTCAGTTAGTCTTTGAGCATTTTTTTTAAAGTGAGTGATTATATTGCAGGTTCTTAGTTCTAGACGTAGGGAGTTCCAGATTTTGACTACATAAGTAGAGTGAAGAGTGACCTTGGGGAATTTGTAGATTTGGTAACTTTTAGTAAGGATTTGTTGGTAGAGAGTAAAAGTCTATGATTAGAAAATGGTTCTAGTAGGTTTTGTAGGATAGGTGTTTTTCCTGGGTGGGTTAGTAATTTGTGTGCCATTGTCAGCTGGTTGTAGTGTAGAAGATGTAGGAATTCTAGCCATGATAGCATTTTTAGTACTAGACGGTGATGTGCTGTGTATGTGGAGTCAGTGGCAAATTTAGCTCATGAGTATGGGAGAAGCACAGAGAAGTGTTAAGAGTAGATGAGTTCTTGCGATGGCTATTTTGGTATTGTTGGTTAGGAATTGTTTTTTTTTTTTTTTTTTTTTATAGCATACCCAATGTTTTTGTGCACCTTCTTAATAGTTTGTGATGTGTTGGTTGAATCTCATGTTATGATCAGTAATGACACCTAGAAGTTTGGTCTAAGTAATGGGTTCAGTAGCTATGTTACCTGCAGCAGTTATGGAAAAGTTGGGTGGAGGGGGTCAGTGGCTCTAGTAGGTTGGAATATTATTAGCTTGGTTTTATTAGTGTTGAATATAAGTTGGGCATTGGAAAGCCATGATTCCTCTGCTGTGAAGGATTTTTTGTAGTTCTTGAAGAGTGTGGGCTGCACATATTAGTGTGGAGTAATCTGTATATTGGACTAGTGTAGCTAGAGAAGTAGCTGTGTTGAGATTATTAGTGAAGATATTTAAAAGAAGGGGACCAGGAATGGAGCCTTGAGGTACCCCTAATATGACTGGCAATAATGAAGAGATGTCTTGTGACCACTTTACTGCTTGATGTCAGTCAATTAGGTAGCTTTGGAACCAAGAGAGGGCAGATGAACTAAGATTTAGGCTGGGTAGGACTGTTAGATGTTTTTGATGGGTGACAGTATCGAAGGCTTTGGATATATCAAGGAAAACTGATGAGACTGTTTTACCTTCATGCCTATGTTGGTTGATTGTGTTGGTGAAGCTTAAGAGGGCAGTAGTTGTACTATGATTAGGTCTGAAACTGGGCTGGGAGCTAGCTACAAGTTTATTGACTGAGAGGTGGTGCATAAGTTGAGAATGTAAGCACTTTTCTAAAATTGTGGATAGAGGAGATAATATAGCAATAGATTTATAATTAGATAGTTCTCTTGAATTACCTCCTTTATGGAGGGGGGATTATATAAGAGACTTTCCAGAGATGTGGGACTTGATGTTCAGTGATTGATTAGAATAGATACAGGGTTGGCTATAGCATCAGCTGTCCTCTTGAGGTATTCTGTTTGAAGGTTGTCAGCCACAGTGGTTAATTTCAGTTCTTTAATCAATTTTTTATGGTATTTGTTGAGACAGGATGGAAGGTGAAAGCACCGCTGTTCTTATTTTCTAAAAAGATTGAAGTATCTGGTGGAAAGCAGTTATTTTTGGATAGTATCAGGATACTCTCATGAAATATTTGTTAAATTGTTCAGCAGTTGAACCTGAGTTTGAGGTAGTTATGGGTGTTGGGGTAGATGTCTGTCTGGGGTGCAAGATAGTTTTGATAGCTGACTAACATTTTTGTGGGTTTTTTGACAAGTTATTTGTATGTTGGTATAGTATTTTTTTTATCTAGCTTGATTGGAGTTTTGGCTTTGTTTCTGAGTTGCTGGTATGCTAGTTGGTTTTGTAGAGATTTAGTAGTGTTCCAGTGTTCCTAGGCTTTGTCTCTAAGTTTGAGAAGATTTCTAGTTTCTTTGGGCCAAGGAATGATGTTTGTTCTAGTTCTAACTGTCCTGGGGGGTGCGAAGTTATTAAGGACATTTAAAAATGTGTTGTTGAGATATTCAGTGGCTGTGTTTTGGGGTAGTTCTTTTCGAATAGACCAGTTGGATTGGCTAAGTGTGGTTACTGGAGTCTGGGGATTGAGATTGTTTTTGTTCCGGATTTGGCAGTAAACAGTAGTTTTGGGAATATTGCTCTTTTGTCTCAGTAGGAAGGTTGGTGAATGGTCAGGGAGACAGCCCAAGTGTTGATAGTGTGGGGGTTTGTTAGTGAGAGTCCAGTCAAGGATAGACTGTCTACTTGATTTTATCTATTCTGTTGGTGTTTTGGATAAGCTGTGTAAATCCATAGAGGTTTATATGTTCTTATGGGTCTATCTCCCATTATTATTGTTTCTCGGGTAAAGGTTTTTGCGGTCCATTGAAGTATGTTGTCTACAGTAGTGAGGTTGTTCCCAAGTGGGATATATGCCCCTGCTATGACTAGGTATTTGTTATTAATTTTTAGTTTGCAAATAAAATCTGTGTAATTGAAATTTGGGATGTTTAGGTTTACAGGTCATAGATTTTGGTCATTTTTGAAAACTATGTCTACCCCTTCTCCTTTTTTCCCCTTCCTGTCTTGTCTGAGAATGTTATAGCTGGGGGAGATAATCTTATTGTCTTCTGTTTGTGGTTTTCACCAAGTTTCTGTTAACACAACTATGTCAGGTGAATATCGAAAGAATGTGGAATGAATGTCTTGAACTTTGTTGATTAGACGTTTGATATTTAAGTTTATTACTAATAGATCAGATTTTTGTCGATGTGTGTTTATTATATTTTGAGGTTGAGAGGAAGCTTTGCTAGGTGAGTGTTAGGTAGTTGTGGGGCTGGGGTTTGGGTGTATGTTACAACTAATTAGAAGTTGTGATGCTGTGTTAACTATAGTGCTAAGGAAGGTAGTGATGGCTTTATGCTCTGTAAGAGAGCTGAGCAGTGGTGTATTTGTTGGTGTTATTTTGAAGGTGAATTGATCTAGGAGAGTAGTATTGAAAATTGATGGTGATATTTTGAATGTAGTTGAAGGTGTTTGGAGTGGTGTAGGACCTGTGGGTTTTTGGTTAAGTGGTGATATAGTTTGAAGCATGTAAGAAGTTAAGTGAGCAGCTAGGGAAAGAGTTATGGGTATTATAATTTGTAAGGATAACATTTTATTTCTTGAAAATGGCTCAATTTTGGAAATTTGATAATTGTTTATTGTTGGAATTATAGTATGAAGACTTTAGTTGCTTGGTTAAAGTGATTAATAAAGTAACTATGGATGGTAGTTTGGTTAAGAGGGGATGAAATGGTTAAAGTTTACAAGGTGAAATTGAGTGGGTAGGGATTAGGTGGAGTTATGTGATTGGCTAATGAGACATGGTTAATTTAATTAGTGCATTCTGTAGATAGGTTGTATTGTTGTGATTGGAGTTGCTAGTAATGTTTAAATGTAGGTGTAGTGGGGGGTGGGGTGGGAATTAGGGGTAGGGTAGGGGAGTGAGCCGGAGCGGAATGAACCTTCCTCTGGTCATAGCTGTTCCAAAGACTATTTGTAAGCTGTTTGTTTATTTCTAGATGTCAGCATATGGAGGTAGTAGCCCAGCTTATATAATTGTTGCTGGATTGAAACAATAATGTCATCAAAGCCACTTAAAACAAATGCAGGTAAAGCAAATGTCAAGAGAAATCAGAAGTGAGGGATGGTATCCTGAGATTAAGAAGGGGGTTGAAAATTACTGTTGTAGTAATAGGTATTGGAAGACCATTGCAGCAATGGTTATTCTAGGTACTGAAATGGTAAAAACTGGTGAATAGGAGGGGATTGACAACAGGGATAAGTGGAAGGAGATGTAGGTGTTTCGGTGATGTGATACTAGGATAAAAAATACATTTTTTTATTTTAAAAATAGTTGGCCTGATAGAAACATACATTAGTGTAAATCTGAGGTTCCCGCAATAGTTTGTGACTAGGAGCACTTGTAGGTCAGCTAAAACTTAAGGCGTGGAACTTGGACTTCAGGGTTGGTTGGGGAGACTTGTAGAGATTATTACCTATGAAGAAATAACATACATGGAAAAATATGAGAGAGGGAAGGGGAGGAGACAGAGTTGTAGAGTAAAAATTGAATGGATAGTATAGGTATAAATGAAGACAGGAGAAGCTAGAAAACTAGGTAGAGAACTGGAAATTATTTTACAAGACTGTATTAGGTTCAAGAGACACAGCTAGGAATAAGCTTGAGAAGCGCAATTAAAAACAATAAATATCAAAGCAAAAATGCAACAATATTGAACAGCTTAGTCTCAATCTAGCTATGCTTCAAAATTCACTCAGAGAGAAATAAGATACATGCACCAGAAGTTCAATTTCACATTTCATAACAAAATAACTTTATGCAGTCAGTAATACTTTAGACCGGAGCATTAAATTCTACTTGCAAGGTAGGCTGATATGAAACTGCAGAAATTACAAACCACAAAATGCCTGAGAATAAAATAGCATAATGCTACCATAGTAGTACAAGATACAATAATTTGTTACACTTTAATTAAAGTATGTTGTGAGTTTGTATGTAGTTCTGTTGATCATTCAAAAATAGATATTTAACTTAACTTAAAAGGAAGCAGGGCAGTTTGATCCTGGATGATTTGATCCCAATGCAGTTGTATATAGTTTCATGTTTAAATTTACATTTATTGTCTATGGGAATAGTTAGTGGACAGTTAAACCCTAAACTGTTTGACACCAATTATATAAAAAAAGGTTTTAAAGTTTTATACAAGCATTTTATTGTTTAATGTTTCAATCATGATTTTTTCCATAAGAATTTAATATGTTATTTAACTTTTTTATATGTAAATATTAATTTATTTAACATTTTATTTAATTTATAAATATAATTAATTTAATTAATAACAGTTTTTTTAACTTAACTTTAAAATCAATATTATTTAATATTGAAAACATTATTTTAAATTAACAATAATATTGTATGTATTTCAAATGCAAACATTTTAAAGTTTTATATATATATATATCCTCATGACTTCTTTCTTTTTTTTTTTTTTTTTTTTTTTGAGGTGATCTTTGACATTTTCTCATTAACTTTGTGGATGCACGAGCTGTATATAACATTTTTTTTTATTCATGTAAGATTGTCTGTGGTTTATTTTTTTTCTAGCCTTGCCATTTCAGTGGGCACCAGCAGGTGGCAATAGTCTCATATTTTTTATTCTACCATGATGCATCTCTACTTTAGAAGTAATGAATCATGCTTTGCATTCTGTAATTGTAGTATAAGCTGATTACTAACTCTGATAATTATGTCTTTGTTTATTTATTTATTTAGTTTTGTAATATAGGACGTCTTTGTTTATTTTTCCAATTATGCATTCCATTTTTACATTTAACTTCTATTTCACTTTGCAGTGTTAGTTCCAGTATTGATCGTAGCTGATTTTTTGAGTTACGTAGCATTTTTTTAATGTTTCTTTATTTCTGCATGTTGTTCTGCCTTTTTTACCTAGGTAATATTTGATTGTTTATGTTTGTACTGTTGTACATCTGTATTTTGAATGTTTTAATGTTTTCATTATGGGGTCAAACCATCCGAGATCAAGCTGTCTGAGGTAAAAACATCCCGTACCCACTTAAAAACAGCAGATTAGTTAAAAGTGACTTGCTAACTGCCTAAGCACATCCCCTTAATGCCAGTGTGTGTACTGGATGGGGGAAAAGTGAAAATGGTGCGGGATACCAATAGGATTTTTAAATTTTGCAATGCATTATGAGAGTGGAAGAAAGAGAAAATGAAATCAAGAAAAGATTCTATACAATTAAAGTACCATGATGCAGATGTCACAAAGAACAAAAAGTAAAATGGATGAACTTTGCTGTGGTCATAGCTGTTTCAAAAACTGTCTCAGGCACCTTTTGAGCCTGCTTCTTATTTTTCTTTTCAACACTGCACCTCTAGGACTATTTTGTTAGTTGCTCTTACTTCAGCCAAGATAGTCTCTAAACTTAAGGCTGTGATAGTAATTCTTTCCTTTTTGTTTTTTCATAAGGATAGGATATCTCTCCATACTAATCCTTTTATGGCCAAGGTGATCAGTGAGTTGTCTCTTAATCATTCTATCCAGCTTCCTTCCTTTTTCCTTCTCTGCAATCTGCTAATGAGAAGGTTATTTACACCTACAGCTCAGGTATTATTTGGATAAGACAAAGACTATCTGCAAATCTGAGTAGTTTTTTTATTTTTTTTATACCAGGACATTGGGTTTGGTGATTTATAAACAAACCATCTCCTCCTGGATTTCTAAGGCCATTTCTTTTTGTTATCCTTTTCATGGAAAACAGCTTTCTCTGTCACTTTGGTTCTACAAAGGCAGTAGCCACTTCTGAAGTTTGATTTTTTCAAAGGTTTGGATACTTGATCCATCCTTGAAGCTGCTACTTTGGTCATCTGTCCACACCATTACTAAACATTGCAGGTTGGATGTCATTTCCAGACCCAGTACAGGATTTGCCAGGACTATCCTTCATGGATTTGTAGAGAACTCCTGTGTGCCTTCATCCTCCCATCCTTTACAGTAACTTTGATAATCTCCCACATTATGAATACTGCAACAGTGATAAGGAAGGACATAGTACAGTTGTAATAAAATCTTATCATAATAGTAGATGCCCTTCTTTTCACTGTTGCAGTAATCAGTCCCTGTCTGCTCCTCCCATTTTTGTCTTCTGTTGGGAATGCTTTGCTGGCTGAGAGATCTTTGGCTTTCTCTCTGATTCTGTTTCCCTCTGGATTTGCAAGTTCTCCTTTCCCATGAGGTTGTTCTAGTTCTCCTGGGGCACTTCAGTTCTGAGTATGTAGCATATATATGTCAGCTTTATGCCCAGTGCTTGCACAAGGATCACACACTTGCTATACGATGCTAGGAGGATGTAAAGGCTTTGGTTTACTGGCCAGATGTTGGGCTGTCCTTGGCAGGAGATCCCACATGTTATAAATACTGCAACAGTGAAAAGAAATTGTTACTGTTCTGGTAAGATTTTATACAGCTGTAGTTTACGGAGACATTGTTTCAAAGCAATCCCTCTGTTCAGTGGATAAAGTGCCTGACATGTCTTCAATTCTACTAGAAACTGTGGATGGAGTATCACTATTTGTCAAAGATATCATCCCGTCACTACAGATTCCTTACGACACCACTTTTGAGCTAGTTGATGTCCAGCATAAACAAGACTATTTGCTACTTCATAGCTAGCTTAGAGCACCCTCTATATCTCCTCCTTAACATGGTAGCAGTTTTATCACCTTACCTGAAATCCCCATTAAACCCAACACCTTTCTACTGGGTGACTTCAGCTGTCCCTCAAGTAAACTGGCTGTCCTACAGTGCCAGTGATTGGCACACTCTTCTTTGACATTAAAAATGCTTATTCTCTCTTACAGATGGGGCTAATAACCTTGATTGAATCCTCACAAATATATCCATTTCTTGCACATTCCCATATTCACTATCCTGTCTTATTAAAGCAGACCGTGAATTAATGGCCTTTTCTTTAAAAATGGTTGCACTTCCCCTGTAATACCTCTGTGTTTAGAACTTTCTTAAAAGCAAACTTTCAAGATGGCTCGAAAGCAAATTCTTTTTCATTTACGTAATGACCTACATAAATTCCTCTCTAATCCTTCTCCGATGGATCCTGGTGCTAAAACTGCTTCCTATGTTTGCGACTTCTACTCACACCTAAATAGCTGAATTGATAAGGCAGTCCCTCTCTGCACCAAATATAATTAGAAATTTAAAATTAACCTCCTATTGTGGAATACACATATAAAACAGTTATAATAACAAGTGAAAGAAATTGCTTAATGCTTATAAGAGGTCTCATTTTACATACCGTAACAGAACACTTAAGCAAAGTACTAAAAACTTTAGGGAAACTATTATAAATCTGGAGGCTGATTCTAAACTTAAAATAGCAACTAAAACCAAAAACTAATTAAAAATCTTTCTTTAACTAAGTCAGGATGTTAAGAACTAACACCCAACAATGTTTGGAGCTAGCTCATAATAATGCTGCACACATCGACCTAAAGTATGTATGAAATATTTTACCTGACAAATATAGTGCAAATTTTACTCTACCCACAGATGTAGCCATTCCACAGATTACAAAATCCCAACCACCCCTTTAATTACTGTGCCCTCTGAAAAGCTAAGATTGGCTATGATAATATATCAAGCTGTTTGATTATCAGTGCCAAATATGGCTTATCTGAACCCCCACTTAACCTCTTTAATATAAACCTCTCCACTGGTTGAAATTCTGAAGCATGGAAAACAGCCATTGGGTAATGACTGTAGCCGTCTTCCTTTCCTTGGGCCCAAAACCTGACTGTAGGCTCCAGTTTAAAAGTTATTGAAGTAGACCAGAGAGGTCATGCTTCATGCAGTATAGTAAGCATCCCGGGATGCTATCAGGGCCCATCAATGCAGTGTTTTCTAGCCTTAGAAAGTGCATTGATGACCTCTTTACTAGTAATGGTTGGGGGACTGTGATATGCGGTATTTCTTTTGGACTGTTAGGGGGGAATGGGGAGAGAAATTTGAGCTGAAACTGTCAGCCAAAAGGTTAACAGCAGTCTCCAGTTCAGTGTGGGTGATGCCATTTACAATAAGTTGTGTGCATTGTTGTGCATTTCCCTTAAGGTTACAGACATAGCTGTTTAAAGCTTTGTGGTTGTCCTTTGCCTGAGAAGCTATTTTTGCTTCAAATTTAGCCCTTCAAGTATTGATTAACCTCTTTAGCTGCCTGTTCTGATTGGTCAGTGGGCTTTTAGTATGTTGTGCTTTATTTCTCCTGCACTTTATCATGATTTTTTTTCTTTTGTTGTATAATTGATTGATACTGTGATTCCACTCGGGTGGCTTGTCTTTTGAGTTTGTCTTATTCTTAATATGAATGGGCACAGCTCGCTGTATACAGCTATAGATATGGCTATACAGGGATTTTATAAATAGCTCAGCATATGCTATGGTGTTTACTGGGTTTGGGGATGCTTGGAATTTACCAAGCTGTCACTTAGTAGAGAGAGGTTAGCCTTGGAAGAGTTCCTAAAGGTTTTTGGTTTTACTGGGTCCCTGGATTTACTTTTTATTTCAGGCAATGCTGCCTTATGGTGAAATCTGATAAGTGAGGAGATTAGACTGGGTGAAGAACACCATTCCACCATGTTCATGAGTATAAGGTCAATTATGTTTGAACCCCTGGTAGGAGAATGGACCAACTGTTCCAGGATGTTGTTAATAACAATTGCTGGGCTTGTGCATTAGAAGTGATGTAAGATTCCCAGTCTATAGAGGGGTAGAGATCCCCCTTGAAGATCATATTGGGTTGAATGGTGAGAGATTCTACTACATTGAGATAGGTAGTATGGGTTTCCTGGGATATGAAGGGGACCTAAAGGTTGCAAGAATGTGGTACGAGATCCTGTTTATGGTGAGTTGCACATGTATGAGTTCCAGTGGGTCATACACTTTAACTAGTCTGGATGTGAGGTTGTTTTTAACATAGACTGAGACTCGTCCACCTTTAGTTCCCTCCTGTGTAGTAGCTGGTCTAAAGATGTGAAAGGCATTATAACCTTGCACTGCTGTGGTACTGTCCATGACTTTAAACTATGTCTGCGTTACTACACAGATGTTTACACTCTCCAGAGAGAGGAAGGCTTGCAGGGAGTAATTTCTTGTTAAGACTTCTAGCATTGAGCAGTGTCACCTTCAGATATTCCTTTGTAGGTACAGTTAAGTTAGAAGGTTTATCCTTGGTAAAACAGCATGGCCAGTCAACCATGTCCTCCCAGGCCATCAAATAGTGTACCCCTTGAAATGACACTAGAGACTAACCCAGTTGTTAAAATTAATCATTTTGTGTTGGTAGTGTGGCATCATCCTTGAAGAAGTTAGTATGCTGCTCAGTGCTAGGCTTATACCTGGTGAGACCCATAATCAGCAAACTCAAACATATCTCGGTTCATATAGTTAAGGGACTTATGTCTCAGGTCATTAACACCCACATGGACTATAGCAGATTCATATTTCTACCTGCGGTTCAGTGACCTGAGTGCCTGTGTGACTTGATGGATCCTAGCCCAGGAAAGGCAGCTAACTGTACTCTCTCCTTACACTGTCTGGTGAGGAGGACATTACTGTACCTCACTATAGAATTGCCAAGAAGCAGGAAATTTGGCTGTGTGTTGGTTTACCTTAAGGGCTTATCAGTAGAGGCATTGGATGCAGTGTTACTATGTGTAGCTGTGGGTGGTGTTTAAACGGAATTTTTACTTGATGGCTATGGACCCTTTTTTTGATTGTGCTGTGCAGGAGGTCTTAGTTTTTTTAGCAAGGTTACCTGTAAGTGCCTCACCATAAGTAGTGTTATGTACAGGGTCTTACTCTGTGCAGTAGGCACTGTGCAGATGTCACTGATAACCTCTATAGGACTGGTTTTGGTTATATGAGATATTTTGCCTCCAGTGTTAGTGTATTTTCACTTCTTGCATACTTTGTTTTATTAGAAATAAGTAGGTTGTTGGTGTACATGAGGCAATATCTGCAATGCTTCAAAATACCCACCTCAACCATCTTGGCCTCAAAGAGAGTGGGGCAGTGCATATCCATAGCTACTGATCTGCTAGGGAGGAGTGAGGGAAATGCAAATATTGAGTAGGTCAATAACACAAGGAACTTGCTGAGCAGAGGTCAGCTGTGTGAAAACTAAATGGTGTAGTAGTTAAAATAATCTGTCTTATTGGTAATTCCTTATTGTGTGTCCATCAAGTCTCTGCAGTAGTTCAGAAAGTTTTCTTTTGTCTCCTCCAGTTTCCATAGAAGTCTTAATTCCCCTTTCCTCATATCTTATCAAACCCTCTATTAAATATATTGCACCTTTGGCGTGTATTTGTCTATTTATATCACTCAGCTTTATAGACCTCGGTGATTCATATCTCAAAAAATAAGTGGCCTGAAAAATCTTAGATATCCAGACTGCCTGCCCCTTCTCTGTACTGAATCTCTTATAAACTCCTCAGCTGAGATCTGTGTTTAGCCTATTGTGCCTTATAAACGATGCAACCCTCTTTGACTCCCTATTCCTTCACAGAAGAACTGTCTCCTCAAATACCTGGTTAAAGGAAATAAACCTCAATTGACAGATAAATAAGGCACATTGGTCTCATAGATTCATATCCCAATGTATCCCCACCTTTGGAACAAACTTGTATTACATGTCAAGCAATGTAGTACCCTTGCCACCTTCAAAGTTAACCTGGATAGTTGGATGTGCATCTTCAAATTGTACCCCATTCTACCTTTTCTTGCCGTCTTTTAGGCTAGAGTCAATTTTTTTCTGGCTAGGCCTGTAATGGTCTGCAGATTGATTTTGTAAGACTTATCTATGAACCTATTAAATATTAAATAAATCATTGTAGTTGTCATGGCTGGACTAGAATGTAGAATTTTAATGAACCTTACAAAGTACATTGCAGCTGTACTTGCTTAGACTCAAAACTGGTATTCAAATGAGCTTTACTTGCATATCATAGCTTCATAGGTTCATAGGACGATACTAGGCTGTTGGCCTGGAGGCCTTTATAAGCCTAGCCAAGAATTTCGCCCATGTTCCCACAAAGTCAGCACCTGTTTCCCCTGTCCAGCAGGGACACAGTTGTGATCCCAGGAGTGTATTTTCTGTTTCCCATCCAGTCGTCCAGGTTTCTCTTAAAGAGGGCTAGTGAGGCACCCTGCTTGACAAGGAGAGGGAGTCTATTCCACAGATGGGTGAGTCTTTGGGACAGAAATCTGTCCCACCAACAAGTTCTACTAATGTCACAGACCAGGATGAGGCCTTGCGTGCTGGTTGAACGAGTGGAGTTTGACTTGCGGATATACTGCAGCTCCATCAAGGCTGGGTCTGAGATGACTATGTATGTCAGACTCAGGTCACCTCTGAGCAGTCTGTACGAGACTGAGTAGAGAGACAGGAGTTTTAGCCTATCTGTACAGGATAGGTGTTTGAGACCCTGGATTTTCCTAGTCTGGAACCTCTGTAGTCTCTCCAGCTGCTGTATGTGCTTGGCAAGGTACATGCCGAAGGGGGCATTGTACTCAGTAATGGGTCTGATAAGAGGAGGAGTACAGGGGTGTTATGACATCCGTGTTCCTGGATGAAATACCCTTACTTATGAGGTGGGCCATGTAGAAAGCCATCTGTACAATGGCAGCAATGTGGTGGTTAGAAGTCAGGTTGCTATCAACCTGGGTGCCAAAGTCCCTCACAACTGATTGCATGCTTAATACATTATTATTAATGTGATAATTATTGGGTTGCCATTTTCCCCAAAGGGGATAATGACGCATTTCTTGGCATTGAGTCTGAGGCTATGCTTCTGACACCAATCATTAGTTTGGGTAAGGCCCTCTTGGAGGATGTTCACATCACTAGGGCAGTTTAAGACAGTCCCCATCTTGCAGTCATCTGCAAACTCGGTCAGCTGCAAACCTCTGGTTCATTGAGATGTTCACCATTAGATCACTGTTGTAGTAGTCTAAACTGTGTGGGATATATCTTGCCAAAGATAGGACGACCAGCCAACTCCAAAGATTTAGAGCACCTTCCATGTGTATTAACCACTGTAGAGCTCAAGGAGAGCGTTATAAAGGTTAGTGTGCCAAACTTTCTTGCCATTGAAGAACACTCTTTGCAGAGAGTTTGAGAGATTGACAGTAGGCTTGTGCTTCTGCAAAGGTTGCAGATAAATACACTTTTTGTGGACTACCTTTCATTTTTTAATATTTATGTGAGAAAAGCTTTCAACTTTTCTTCAAAATTTGTTGGGGGTTGTCAGTAAAAATTACTTTGGACCTTGCCTTTTTAGACGAGAAGGAAGAGTGTGATACTGAGGCTCTGCTGTGTTTGTTTTTTTTTTTTTTTATTAGTATAAGCTGGACCTGGGTCTTATTTTTCACATGTTTCCCTTTCTAACCCACAAGAAGAGAAAAGAAAAGTTGCATGGGAGGCTTTGGTCTTGTCTGGTTTCCTCTTTGCCTAAGCCATCAGTGAGTGATTCTTCTGTGGCCATATTGGATTACTTGAACCACTAATCAGTTTCTGTAGGTCTGTCTGGTGCTCTTCCTCCTCCTTATGATGCCACAAAGGAACATGAGGCAGACATATCCTTCTGGCTGTTTATCCTCTTTGGGGAAGGGAGAATCATTCTTGTTAGCATCAGAGGAGGGAGAGGACATTGTTCTTTTGCGGATCTGCTCTGATGAGTTTTATTCCTAGGGAAAGGACCATTCTTCAAGGTGCTGTTTTTCAGTAGGGTCTCCTAGAAAAAGGAAGCATAAAAATTAGTCATTTTCTTCACACATGTCCCCTTCAGCTTGGGCAAACAAGGACTATTGGTTGGATTTTTAAGTTTTATTTAAAGTCTTTCAGTCATTATATTCTGAGTCTTCCCTTCATTTAAAAAAGAAAAGATCCCCTACTGATTCTGATCCTCAGTCTGAGGGACTGGAATTAGACTTAGACTGTGTTTCTCAAGTTTCTTTTCCACAGAATGGAGAATCTGATTCTGAGAAGTTTTTCTATAGATTCCCCACCTAAAGAGTTGTCTTTTTGATACGGATGCTATAATGAAGGCATTATTTCAGTGGGAGCAAAAAGAAGTACCAGAGTCCCAGCAAAGATGATATGATTTGTTAGAGGTAGATTTCCCTCAACCTGTAGCTGTTACTTCTGTTTTGCCAGCATTGGAGAATGTTCTCCTTGCAAAAAGCAGTTTACCTGACAGGCATCCACCCTGCTCCCAGAAAATCTGATCAATTATACAAGGTTCCCCAGATTCGCAGATTTATTTTTTAAACCCTAGTTCAGACCTTTCAGTAAGTTCTCTGAGTAAGCAATCTTCTGTCAAACACCTTATGGCAGCTAATACTGTTCCATCTGAAGGGGATGGAAAAGCCTTTGATAGGTTTGGGAAGAAGGTTTATACTGCTTCTACCAAAGTCTCCAGAATAGGGAATAATCAACTTCACTTGTCTAAGTTTCTTTTGGCTTCCTTTGTCAGGATGAAAAAGTTAATTGCTGACCTTCCTTCAGAGAGAAGATCGCTTTTAATTCTTTAATTTTTTGTGTGTGTCTCTGGTAACTAAACACTTTGTAATATGTTCTTATGATGCTGCTGATGTTTCTAGAGCAGCTGCCACTGGGTCAGTGTTGAAAAGATTTGCCTGGCTGTGTTCTCAGAATTTGAGAGAATGTGAAAGTTGAGCTCCTGAGTGTTTCCCTGGATAAAGAGGTATTATTCAGCTCTTCCTTTGCTGATGGACTTCAAAGATTTGATGAAAGGGGAAGGTCAATCCAAGGAGTTACCCAGATTTTTCAGTCCACTATACCTAACTTTAATAGAAACATTCCTTCTAGTTCATGATCCTTTTATAATAAGCAGAATAAGCAATCGCAGCATAGCACAGGAAAACAGTCTTTCAGAAAACATTGTCAAGGAGGTTCAAAAAAGAAAGGAAGATCCTGCAAAAACCAAATATAATCTAAAAAGTCAGATTGACTATATGCCCCATTTTGTTTTCCCCCTCTTGTCCTTTCTCCATCCTTTTTATCCCAGTATAGATTTCCCAATGTCTTGATTGTCACTGTTCCCTATGGCATGATATAGTTTCAGATGTGTGTTTCTGAGAATCATTCAACAGGGCTACATCTGGCAGTGGGATTTTTATTTTTATTTATTTATTATTTGTTTACTGAGAAAGTCTAACTTGGAACGAACCCAGTTTTTAGCGGAGGCCCGGGGAGAAATGCTCCAGATGCATGTCTTTGAAATGTGGGAGGAAACCAAAGCACCTGGAGGAAACCCACACAAACGCAGGGAGGACATGCATACTCCGCACAGAAGGCACTCCGGTTGAGAATCGAACCGGAGAACCTCCTGCTGTGAGGCAACAATGCTACCGCTGCACCACTGTGTGGGATTTCCTTCCTCCTTTACAAGGGGTCCGTCTTCATCTGTGTAATAACCACTGTTGTTTCCTAATATTCTAGATCAAATCTTGTCTCAAGGGGTGATAGAACCTGTTCCTCCAGATTAAATGAATAAAGAATTTTACTCAAGAATATTTGTAGTGCTTCTGCAGAGGTTTGGAAGTTGGGAAGGAAGAAAGTAATAAAGACCTGGAAGGTTATGTTTAGCAGGGGTGGAGGAAGCACCAACTTCTTGGAAACAAGATATGGCAGCTGTTTTATCCAAAGAGGAGAAAGACCCTTCGGACTTAGCTTCATATAGATGCATTTCAATTTTAAATGAAAGTTGCATTCCTTGATAGAATAATACTCTCAATTTGGAGGGTATGTGAAAGGCTGGAGGGAAGAATTAATGTGGGAGGGTTCATCTCCGATAAGCTGTGTTTGTATGGAGGAATCAGGCAGTGATATCCTCTTCCTCCTTTTGGTATTTGATTTATATTTAGAGCTACTGGCAACGACAATAAGGGACTTACACATTCATGGATATAACTGGTATGATAATCAAGAACAGTTAGTTCAGTTATAGATATTTTATACTTGATAAATTTAGAAAAGGATATTTCAGTGTTGTGGAACATTCTGAGACTGTTTGAGGTCTTTTCAAGAACCCACAACTCAGCACAACTTGTCTCACCAGGCTACTTGCATCTCATTGGAGCAAAATGCTGTGTCAGATAATCTGAGCTGACCAGGACAGACCCCCATGAATGGAAGGTGCATCCAAGAGTCTTCTAAGAAATGATCCAGCTGTGAGGAACTGATGTTCTTCGTGTTTCACTGTTGCAGTCATTACATTTGGGTAATCCGCTGGCAGGTTGACCTCAGTCGGCCTGATTAACAAAGTCTTGGGTCCTGCGTCGGTTGCTGTCCCTTCTTCCATCACATCAGGTCATCAGGGGTATAAAATATGCAACCGACGCCATTACATCAGTCTTTCTTGCCGCGCGGTGCCTGAAGCAGAAGCAGTTCACAAGTGCCAGTCGGCCGACCCATGAAATTTTCGTTTTCGAGTTTCAGAACCGAAGTCTTCAACTAAAGCTAAGTACCCCATTGGGAAAACTTTTTCTTGCTCCTTACCGATGTCAGTAAAAGTTAATAATTGCATTACTTGTGGGAAGCAAATACCTCATAAGGATTTTCATTTGTACTGTATTCCTTGCCTAGGCCCTGATCATAATGTACCTTGTTGTCGGTTTTCTGCTAGATTTAATCAACGCACTATTAAATATCGGTACATTTTTGCTTCTAAATATTTTGGCTCACGATTTAGCTATCCAGAAATGATGTTAGTTAGCAATCCGACTACTGGAATACCTAAAAAACGAAAAGAAAAAGACAGAGACAGGACGTCGATGTCCAAAACTGATGACGACGCTTCTAAGCCAGTCGCTAGTTCGCCGGTACTCAGTGAGGCGCTTTCACAGCCCTTGATGCCCGCTACTTTTGATTCGCAGGCCTCTACTGAGACCCATTCGGAGTCCGGTATGCCACGAGATGCTTTAAGCATTGAACCCGCAGATGTCTCTACCTTAGATGGGTCCGGAGCCGCTGTGCAGGCACCGGCTTCTGAGGGTGTTTTCAGGCCTAAAGATTTGTATATTAAACCAACGCCATTTTCAAAACTAAGGCCAAAATCTACTTCTTTGTCTAAAAAAAATGATGCTTGGGCTACGTGTGCAGGCCCCTATGCCTAGAAAACAAATGATCAAAATGGCTGAAGATTTAATTACCTCGATCAGGGGTAGCCAACCCCCTCCTGCTAAGAGGCCTAGGCAAGGCATTGACTATGAGTCTTCTGATCAGGATTCTATTTCTTCTGATTCTTGTACTGAACAGGACTTATCTATACCTACTTATGAGGACTCTGATGCAGAAGATTCCATCCCTTCTGCCCCTGAGGATTTCTCTTTCTTAAGGGAACATTTCCACTGGGAAAGTCAGGATTTCTCTGAATCTAAAAAGGGATTTTCTTCTTCTTCCTCAGCATAGGCCTTTGGCTATACCTCCTGTTTTAGACATTGTTGATGATGTTTTTTCAGAATCTAGCATGACTCCTGATTCTCTACCTCCGGCTCCTAGTAAGCCAGACAGATATTACAGGGTTCCTGACTCCCAGAAATTCCTTTTCAAAAATCTTACTGCTGATCCTGAAACAATTTCTCAGGGTCCCAAGGGCATTAAGGCCTCTACTGCTAAAAATCGTACCCCTTCTGATAGAGATTCCAAGGCGCTGGATAGATGGGGTAAGAAGGTTTACACATCTGCAACCTTGGCAATCAGGGCTTTAAACTGTCAATTTCATATGCTTAAATATCAACAGCATATCATGGGACTACTTAATCAGAAAATGATGTTAATCTCTGACTGTGTGGAAAATAAAGATTTGCAGGATTTATTACATTCAGCTGAACATGTTGGAAAACATACTTTGCAATGTGGTTTTGATTCCTTGGAGGTCTCTTGCAGGGCTGCTGTAACTGGATCTGTGCTAAGAAGGCATGCTTGGCTCAAATAGCAAACTCTGCCTGACCATGTTAAAGCAAAATTGTTGGATGCCCCTTTACAACAGAACCATCTCTTTGGTAGTAAGGCTGAAGAAGTGTTAAAAAGGATGGAAGATAAAGCTAAATCTATGCAAACTGTGAAAGATTTCTTACAAGTGCAACCTCCAAGATTTAGTAGGCACTGGCCTACTAAGAACTGGTCCTTTCCAGTCCCTTCGAGAGCCGCTCAAGTCAAATCCAAACATTCCAAAGGCTCCAGGTTTCAGTCACAAGGAACTTTTAGAACAAAACAATGGGGTGCCTCCACCTCCAAATCTGGAAACAGCAAGGCACCTCCCTATGGTAAACAGTCTCAGTGACTTCGCTTTACCATCACCAAGCTCTTACCTTTTAGCTGCCCCTTTGGGGGGGAAAACTGGCACTTCATGCATGAAACTGGCAACTTATTACCCAGGACAAATGTTTTTTTAATATAGTATCCCAGGGATACAGATTTCATTTCCACACGTTGCCAATCCCAAACGGATGGCCAGATCTGCCCCCAAATCAGTGAGCAGAGGCCCAGAAACAAGTTCTGGCCCTCATGAACATGGGGGCTATTCAGCCAGTACCAGAAGAGGAAAAGGGACAAGGTTTCTATTCAAGACTTTTCCTGGTACCCAGAAAAGACAAATCATGGCGTCCAATTCTGGACTTATCCACTCTAAACACATTTCTGGACATTCCAAAATTCAAGATGCTGACTCTTCAACAGTTACTACCTATGCTAGGCAAAGATGCTTGGTTGGTAACTCTAGACTTAAAAGAGGCTTACCTGCATATCCCAATCGGGGAATCTTGCACAAGATATCTTCGCTTCAAAAACAGGCTACTTGCATTACCAGTTCTCTGCACTGCCCTTTGGCTTATCTACTGCGCCCAGGGTCTTCACAAAGTGCCTGGCTCCAGTAATTGCATTTTGCAGGCAAAGAATTATTCAAATATATCCATACCTGGACAGTTGTCTAATTCAGGCAGAAAACAAGGACATTTTTCAAAAGCATCTGGCATCTGTAAAAAGGGTTCTAACTTGTCTAGGGTACATCATAAACTAAAAGAAATCACAATTGGTACCCTCTCAAAAAATTACATTCCTGGGTGCAAACTTAAATACAACTGCCCAGATGACTTACCTTATGCCAGAAAAGCAAATTCAGTTGGTGACTTACTTCAAACAGGTGGCCACAAAAACCCTGCTATCTGCAAGACAAATTTTGCAAGCCTTGGGGTTCATGGCCTCCTGCATTCTTCTAATTCCATATGCAAGACTACATATGAGGAAACTTCAGTGGTACTTTAAAAAGTTTATGGAGTCAGCATTGTCACAGCCTGGAAACAATGATTCCTATTATACCTTGCCTGCAACTAGAGTTCCTATGGTGGGCAGAGGCCTGCCACCAAAACAAGGGACTGCCATTCACTCCACCCCCTTCCACCCAAACCCTAACTACAGACGCATCAGACCATGCTTGGGGGACTCATCTGGCAGGAAAGTGCATTCAGGGCAAAGGGAGCCTAAATCAAATGCACCTACATATCAATCAGAAAGAGATGCTAGCTGTACAGAATGCACTGACAGCCTTCAAGGACTACCTTCATCCAAGACAACTAATGATAAAGACAAGACAACACCACAGTTATGTGGTACATAAACAAGCAGGGGGGTACACATTCCTACACCCTTGGCAGACTAGCCATGGCATTGTGGAACACGGCCTTGACCTATCAAATACAACTACAAGCACAATTCCTGCCAGGAAAGCTAAATACTCTGGCAGACGAACTAAGCAGAAATCGTATGGACCCACACGAATGGAATCTGGAACTACAAGTTTTCAACATGTTGACATGCAAATGGGGGAGTCCAGACATGGATCTTTTTGCCTCACCCCAGAACTATCAGTTGGACAAATTCTGCACAAGAATTCATCACAAAAAAAAAAAAAGCTTGGAAAGTGGATGATCTGTCATTCAGCTGGAAAAACCTATCAGTCTATGCTTTTCCCCCTCTGCCTCTGCTCTCCAAAGTTATACTAAAAGTCAGACAGGACAAACCAAAAATTATTCTTATTGCTCCAGACTGGCCTCGCCAACACTGGTACCCACTCCTGCGGAATGTGTCACACCATCCTCCGTGGCACCTGCCTCAGACACCTTACCTACTGTATCTGCAGAACTACCAAATTCTGCACAAACAGCTCCAATCTCTGAATCTTGCAGCATGGCTAATCAACTAATTTCACCCTTGGCATCCCTCAGCAAACCTGTGATGGATGTCATTTTGGAGGCTGGAAGGCCTAGTACAAGAAAATCTTATGCTGACAAATGGAAAAGATTCTGTGCCTGGAACCAAGCACAAGGAATAAGCACAGCAATGCCCAATATTCCTCAGATTCTGCAATACTTAACTGAGATGCTTCACAAGGGCCTATCGTTTTCTTCCATAAAAATCCATGCCTCTGCCATTTCAGCTCATTACAACACAGAACCTCCCCTCTTCTCTCATCCTCTGCTGAAGCAGTATCTCAGAGGGGCCAAAAATTTAAGACCTCCCAGGAGAATGCCAACCCCTGCATGGGACCTCAATTTTGTTTTGGAAAAACTCACTCTCCCTCCTTTTGAGCCTGCTGCTACTGCAGACCTAAAATTTCTCTCCTGAAAAACAGCTTTCTTTTTAGCAGTCACTTCAGCTAGAAGGATTTCAGAATTACAGGCTCTTATGGCAGTGTGGAGCCTTTCATTATTTTTCATCCGGACAGGGTGTCTCTCAGGACCAATCCATCTTTCATGCCTAAGGTGGTATCCAGTGTGGCTCTTAATCAGACCATTCATCTGTCAACTTTCTTTCCCAATCCACAGAACAAGGGTGAGCGGATTCTGCATTTATTGGATGTACACAGACAACTTAAATTTTACTTAAACAGGACAAAATCTCTAAGAAAATCTGAACAACTATTGGTGGCATTTGCTGCAGGGGCAGAGGGAAATGCTATTTCAAAGCAGACTATTTCCAATTGGATAAGCCATTGTATTCGTTTCTGCTATATGTACCATGGTAAACTTATCCCCAAAGGGATCAGATCTCATTCCACCAGAGCTGCATCTACCTCTGCAGCCTTTCTCAGAGGGGTTCCTATCAGAGACATTTAGAAGCTGCTACCTGGAGCTCAGTTCATACGTTCACCAAACATTACCATTTACCTCTCTTCTCTAAATCCAGGGCTGGCTTTGCCACTGCTGTTCTGCACAGCCTTATAGCTGCTCCTAATGCTGTATAAAAATCCATCCTCCCAACCATAGCTTTGGGAATCTACCCAAATGTAATGACTGCAACAGTGAAACACGAAGAACATAGTACAGTTGTGTGTACTGACCATAAATGTAGATGTTCGAGTGTATTCACTGTTGAAGTCCTGGTTACCCACCCTCCAGCTCCTTGTTGTTCTCTTACTATACCTCTCCTTTCTTTTACTATGCTTAAAAGCCTTTTTGGTGTATTTGCTTTTGTGTTTTAAATAATTTTTTTTTTTTTGCTCGCCATTTGGGGGCACTTGACATCTGGGGCAAGAAAAACTGATGTAATGGCGTCGGCTGCATGTTTTATACCCCTGACAACCTGACGTCCTGAAAGAAGGGTCAGCAACCGACGCAGGACCCAAGACTTTGTTAATCAGGCCGACTGAGGGCAACCTGCCAGCAGATTACCCAAATGTAATGACTGCAACAGTGAATACACTCGAACATCTACATTTACGGTAAGTGTACACAACTCTACTTTCCTGGACTCCTTGCACAATGGCCTAGAATACAGAAGTCTTTTTATTGCTGTGTTTAGGCATTTCTGTATCCCTTTCCACCCCTTCCTGTGATAACCATAGACCTTCTAAAGTTACAGAAGGACTCCATAATGATAATTTTGGTAACCCCCTTTTGATACAAGCAACAGTGGTTCTCCCTTCTTTTGAAAATGGCCAAGGGCAGTTACTATAAGCTTTGTCACAGTTTGTCCTTACTCACACAGCACAGAAGTTCATTGATCCTCCCCAACCTTCAGTTTCTTCAACTCACTGCCTGGATGATTTTAATACCTTATAAGCACCTGCTTTCTGAGAATATGCAGCAAGTATTAAGTGAGGCTAAGAAATCTGCTACTAGAAAATCATATTTAGCTAAATGGAAAAGATTTTCTAATTGATGCCAAATCAAGAGCCAGAAACCTTGGGTGG
This sequence comes from Protopterus annectens, assembly GCF_019279795.1. Lineage (NCBI taxonomy): Eukaryota > Metazoa > Chordata > Ceratodontiformes > Protopteridae > Protopterus > Protopterus annectens. The sequence continues at coordinate 1,700,310,563 of NC_056728.1, read as the reverse complement.
GAGGTCTTCTTTCCAGCAGGCTGTGTTGAACAGAGGAACTAGGCAGGATGCATCCCGTCTCCCCTTTATTTGCCATTAGCAAAGAAAATAACACACAACTGGTATGATAATCAAGAAGATGTAACTTAACTTACAGGTGATACTGTTTTGTACTTGATAAATCCAGAAAAGGGCATTTCAATGCGGGAGAACATTTTGAGACAGTTTCATGTATTTCTGCAGAGTAGAATTAATGAAGATAATTAAAAAAATCTAGGAAACTGGAAGCTTTTGGTTATGTATATGCAAAGTATTATACAAGCTGTAAAAATGTTTTTTGTCTGTTTTGTATTATGTATAGGTCAGGTACATTTTTATCATCCAGAGAAGTTGCAGACAGTATTTAAAGAGCTGAAGAAATGTATTTGGGATGTGAAGAGGATAAGAGTTAAGTGAGACAAGTTGGCCCTTTATCCATAGAACCAAGGTGATTAATATGTTTAGGATTACCTGGTTTGAATGGATTTTTTAGAGCTACACAGTTAAGACTCATATGCATAATATAAGCAGGATATAAACTGAAGTGGAAAGGGATGATGATGAAACAGGGAGGAGAGACTAGCCTTTTGGACACAGATCCTTAAGGAGAATAACAACAGCCATCCAGATTATTATGTTTGTAAAGCAGCATAAAATATTCTGAGAACTACACCAAAATGGAAAAAAGAGATTTTTGCCAATAGCGATGACTGCGAGTAGGGGTAGAGAAATAGGCAAGAAAGGGATGGAGAAAATTTGCAAATGAACTAACAGAGTATTGGAAACAAATATATAGAAATGGAATGGTCATAGAGTGAGATGAGGCAAAGCAAAAGTTTGGACTACAGTTAAGGAGCTGCCTTCCCTACCAGGGATTGATATCAGAGTGTAGGCAAAGAAGGATAGAGGAGTGCTAAGTGAAAGACCACATTTCTTAGAGTTTTTAGTCTAGTTTAGAGAAGAAGCTGCAGTAAAAAAGGGATAGTTAGTAGGGTATAAATAATCTTATATGATAACTATAAGAATCAATCAAAGAAAGTTAGAAAAGATTGGGAAGATGAACTAGAAAGTCATTTTACACAGGAGCAAAAGGAGGATACATGTGTGAATCACAGCTGTACATCAAAGTCCAGAAAGTTTAGGATTTTGTTTGCAGAAGTATTTGTATACTCCAAGTAAACTTTTAAATGGGATTTTTTTTTTTGGGGGGGGTAACAGAGTTGGTAGATTTAAAAAAATCCCTGCACAATACTATGTCAGAAATCCTGGGAGAACAAATGGCTGTAACTTAGGAAAAAATTGTTTTGAGTTGGGACACACAATTTGAATTGCCTCAACATAATAAGGTCTTACCAAGTTTAATGCTGTTTTGCCAAAAAAAAGCAATTACTAGAAAATGGAAATACAAATCTATACCAGCTGTAAATGAAGTAGTGAATATTCTAAAGGAGATAAAAGAACTACAGGTGAGATTTTTTAGAAAAGGGAAAGAGCAAATTACATAGAAATAAAAGGAATTTGTGGGAAAAAATATATGCAGAGTAATGTTCAAGGGAAGTCAGGAACTGAGCAATTTATGTAATGCTGGAATGAATAATTGTTACAAAGGAAATGTACAAATATAATGTACAATTCATAAAAATAAGAAATGTGAATACAGTTTGTTTTCTTTTCTGTTATTGTATGTGTGCATATGTCTTAAGTGGCAAAAACAAAAAAATCAGGACTAGGGAACCTCCTCCCCAACACCCCCCCCCACACACACACACACACACACACTCACTTCAGATCTAGCAGTGCTCAGTAACCCAGAGTGAGAATGGTCTGCCAGGCTCTCCCGAGCAAGTATTTGCAGCTAAGGCCATAAACTTCAGGCTTCTTGAAGTTTTATGGGACCTGTCCTTGTGGATGCAGGATTGCAACCATAAGGAGCATTGTATGATGCCAGTACGGTAGTCAGTACATGTCTTTTTGTCCTTGTACCACTTTGATGGTGTACCCCAAGCACTGGTGCTGTACTACCAGACACCCAGTGCACCCACTGTGTACTTGACACTGTTCATATTTGAGCTTTATCATGCCTATATACAATAATTTCACTTAACTGCTTGAGACGTACTTGTGCACTGTAATCAGTAGTCTGTTCCATAGTAAATACTGTGTCAGTGTGAAGCAACTAATATAGGTTTTGGAGCTTTTCTCCCTGGGCCTGTTCTTATAATGGGTTAGCCCCAAGTGGAATTTCTTGGTTGGTTATCAGAAAGAAATAGTCAAGAGGAGGGTAGCTTCTTACTTCTCCTTTGCCTTTGAGTTAGAAGACCCATAGACCATTATTTGTGGAATGCATAAGAAAAAGGAAACTTCCCATGCCTCTCCTTCCCACTCCTCAGTTCTGCATTGAAAACTTTCCCAGGATTATTCTGAATCTAAGAAAAGGCTCAGAGACTTTCTGCTACTTCCTCAGCACAGACCCCTTGCTATTCCACCTGTTCTAGACATTGTAGATGATGTATTTTCAGAGTCCGGACTGTCCCCATACTCTCTACCCCCTACACCTGCTAAGCCAGACAGATACTACAGGGTCCCAGATTCTCATAAATTCCTGTATAAAAACCCCGCTGCTGACCCAGAAACTATATCTCAGGGTCCCAAGGGGGTTAAAGCTTCCACTGCAAAAAACCATGTCCCCTCTGATAGGGATTCCAGGGCTCTAGACAGAAGGGGGAAAAAAGTCTACACTTCTGCTACCCTGGCTGTAAGAGCTTTAAATTGTCAGTTTCATATGCTTAAATATCAGCAATATTTAATGTCACTGCTTAAACTGAAAATGTTGACAAATACTGAATGTTCAGAGAACAAGGAATTGCACGATTTATTGCATGCATCTGAACAAGTGGGAAAGCATACTTTGCAATGTGGTTATGATTCACTGGAGGCCTCCTGCAGGGCCGCTGTTACAGGTTCTGTTATTAGAAGGCATGCTTGGTTAAAGGAACAAAATCTACCTGATCATGTTAAAGCAAAATTATTAGATGCACCATTACAGCATGCTTTGTTTGGTACTAAAGCAGAAGAGGTGTTGACAAAAATGGAGGATAAAGCAAAATCCATGCAGACAGTCAAGGATTTCTTACAGGTACAGCCACCCAGGTTTAGCAGAAACTGGCCTTCTAAAAATTGGTCCTTTCCAGTGTCAGACAGACCACAAAGAGGCAGATACAGGCGTCCCAGTGGCAGATCTCAGACCCAAGGCTCATACAGGCCTAAACAATGGAGTGCTCCTACCTCCAAAAGCGGAGAAGATAAATCACAACCTTACAGGAAACAGTCCCAATGACTTTTCTCTACCAGAACCAAGCACTTTTCTTTTGGCAGCCCCCTTAGGGGGAAAAATAGCACTTTCTTCATCAAATTGGCAAAGGATTACCCAAGACAAATGGGTCCTGAACATAGTGTCCCAAGGCTACAGGTTCCATTTTCACACTCTACCAAGGTCAAAAGGTATGCTAGACCTGCCACACAATCAATGGGCAGAGGCACAAAAAAAAATTACAGCCCTCATGGATATGATGGCCATTCAGCATGTACCACAACAAGAGCAGGGGCAAGCATTTTACTCCAGACTTTTCCTAGTACCCAGAAAGGACAAAACCTGGAGACCAATACTGGACCTGTCTATACTAAATACGTTTCTGGAAGTTCCAAAATTCAGGATGTTGACACTACAGCAGTTACTGCCCATGCTGGGCAAGAAGGCTTGGCTCGTAACTTTGGACCTAAAAGAGGCATACCTGCATGTCCCAATCAGACAATCTTGCAGAAGATGCCTCAGATTCATAGCTGGCTCAATGCATTACCAATTCTCTGCACTGCCCTTTGGCTTATCTACTGTGCCTAGGGTCTTCACAAAATGCCTGGCACCAGTAATTGCGTTTTGCAGACAAAAAGGAATTCAAATATACCCCTACTTGGACGACTGCCTAATTCAAGCAGAGAACAAAGACATTCTTCTAAAGCATCTGGCGTTTGTAAAAAGATTACTAATTGCCCTAGGGTACACAGTAAACGAAAATAAATCAAAACTAGTGCCCTCTCAAGAGATAATATTCCTGGGTGCAAGCCTAAATACAACTGCCCAGATGGCTTATCTCACGCCAGACAAACAAAAGCAACTGACAACTTACTTCAAGAATTTGGCAATAAAAACCCACTTATCTGCAAGGAAAATCCTGCAGGCCTTGGGTTTCATGGCATCCTGCATTCTACTAATTCCATATGCCAGACTGCATATGAGGAAACTACAATGGTATCTAAAAAGTGTTTGGACTCAACATTGCCACAGCCTGGAGACAGTAATTGCACTCATTCCTTGCCTGCAACAGGAGTTTCGATGGTGGGCAGAAGCCGTCACCATAACAAGGATCTGCCATTCAGTTTACCCACAGCCAGACAAACACTGACAAAGGATGCATCAGATTATGCCTGGGGGGCCCATATGGCAGGAAAATGTATTCAGGGCACATGGCCTGCAAACCAGATGCATCTTCACATCAATCAAAAAGAGATGCTAGTTGTTCAAAATGCCCTGACAGCTTTCAAGGACCTGCTTCATCCAGGACAGTTACTGATAAAGACAGACAACACTACGGTCATGTGGTACATAAACAAGCAGGGAGGTACACATTCCTACTCCCTCTGCAGACAAGCAATGACCTTATGGGACACAGCATTGGCTTTTCAAGTTCACCTGCAAGCACAATTCCTGCCAGTAAAAACAAAGACTCTGGCAGACGAACTAAGCAGAAACCTCATGGATCCCCACGAATGGAAACTGGATCCACAAGTCTTCAGCATGATAATAAGGAAATGGGTATGCCCAGACATAGATCTATTTGCCTCCCCTCACAACTGCCAATTGCAAAGATTTTGCACAAGGATTTATCACAAGCAAGCATGGAAAGTGGACGCCCTATCCTTCAGCTGGAAAAATCTAACAGTATATGCCTTTCCCCCACTGCTTCTCCTTCCCAGGCTACTCCTAAAGGTCAGACAAGAGAAGCCAAAAATGATACTGATTGAACCAGACTGGCCATGCCAGCACTGGTACCCAATCCTAAAGAGCTGTTATGGATGTTATCTTGGTGGCCAGGAGGCCCAGTACCAGAAAATCTTATGCAGACAAATGGAAGAGATTTTGTGCTTGGAACCAGAAACAGGGCATTGACACGTGTGTACCAAATATCCCTCAGATTTTACAATACCTAACTGAGATGCTAAACAAAGGCCTTTCTTTCTCATCTATTAAGATTCATGCCTCTGCCATTTCAGCCCATTACAATACGGAACCACCTATCTTTTCTCATCCTTTAATAAGGCAGTACCTCAGAGGGGCCAAAAACATTAGGCCTCCAAGGAGAGCACCAATTCTGGCCTGGGACCTCAATTATGTGTTGGAAAAACTCACACTGCCTCCTTTCGAGCCAGCATCAACAGCAGATATAAAATTCTTATCCTGGAAAACAGCTCTGCTCCTAGCAATAACCTCTGCAAGGCGAGTCTCTGAGTTACAAGCACTCATGGCTGTGGAACCTTTCATCATTTTTCATCCAGACAGGGTTTCTCTGAGGACAAACCCGACATTTATGCCTAAGGTGGTGTCCAGTGTGGCCCTCAACCAAGCCATTCACTTGCCAACCTTTTATCCTAATCCACAGAACAAGACTGAGAAAATTCTGCATTCTTTGGACATACACAGGCAGTCACGATTCTACTTGGACAGAACTAAAGCTTTCAGAAAGACTGAGCAACTTTTAGTGTCATATGCTGCAGGTTCACAAGGAAAGGCTATCTCAGAACAGACTATTTCTAAATGGATAGGCCATTGCATCCGTTTCTGCTATTTTCAACATGGCAAATCAGTGCCTAAGGACATTAGGCCTCATTCCACCAGAGCAGCAGCCACTTCAGCAGCCTTCCTCAGAGTAGTACCAACCAAAGATATCTTAGAGGCTGCAACTTGGAGTTCAGTGCACACCTTCACAAAGCACTACCACTTACCTCTTTACTGTAAGTCCAGAGCAGGCTTTGCCACTGCAGTTCTGCAGGGCCTCATAGCCTCTCCTATTCCTATTTAGCCCAGCCACCCTTCCTCAGCTTTGGGATTCAACCCAAGAGTAATGACTGCAACAGTGAAACACAATGAACATAGTACAGTTGTGTACCTACCGTAAATGTAGATGCTTGAGTGTATTCACTGTTGCAGTCCAGGTTACCCACCCACCATCCCCCTTTTCTTTGCTGGGGCTTATCTGCACTTCTCTATTCTATACAACCTTTTTGGTGTATTTGCTTGTAGATGAAGGACATGTTATTTTTGTGCATGCATTTTTATTGGCATATTTTTCAGCCTTCCAATTTGGGGGCACCTGACATCTGGGGCAAGAAAAACTGTAGAAAATGGCATCGGCTGCATCTTTTATACCCCTGGCACACTGACGTCTGGGAAGAGGCGACGGCAACCGACGCCGGACCTAGACTTTGGAATTCTGGCCGACTGCGGGTAGCCTGGCAACAGGATAACCCAAGAGTAATGACTGCAACAGTGAATACACTCGAACATCTACATTTATGGTAGGTACACAACTGTACTTTCTACCTCCTATCATCCGTCCATAATGCTCAATACTAGCTAGGTTTTCCAAATTTCCTTTTTGACTCACATAGCTGGCAGCTTTGTAAAATCGCCCCATGCTCTTAAAGTGTTTTTCTTACAGATTTGTTGTCTTCTTCAGCAGATTTTCTTCAGTGAAAGTTAGGGCTTTCCTTCTTTTGTCATTTGCTAGCTCTACTGTATTTTTGACAAGCTTAAAAATCTTACTGATGCTTCTTTCTTAGGCTGCAGTTTCCATGTCATATTCCTCTGTTGTTCTCTTTGATAATTTGTTAGCAGTGAATATGTATATTGTTATTACAGACTTGGTTAATTTAGAGTTTTCAGATTTGGATTTTTATGCAATGAACTGATGTACAGGTTTGTGCTGTAGATATTAGTTTAAGAGTTATGTACATTATAAGCTCCTTGAGCAGTAATGTTTCTGAGAGAAATTCAGGAAAAATGTATTTGTGTACATGGAGTATGCCAAGCTGCACCCTTGGCCTTCATGGTTCTGACTTGTATTTCCTGCCTCCTACAAAGGTATGCCTTGATGTGGTCTCTTTGCCTTTCTTATAAGGACAACAGAGAAAGAGAGAGAGAAGTAAGTGTACCTATTCACCTTTGTAGCCAGGTTACACTCTGCCGTTCACAACTGAACAGTGTGTTCTGGTAGTTATCCAGCTTGTATGCTGTCAATGAGCTGCTTCCAGGTTTTATTTTTTTTTTCGCTCCCATTTGCCTACTGTGTGACTGAGCAAGTAGCTTAACAGTATTTTCCATGGTCTGCTGGACCACATGCCTAATTTTATAACAGTATTTTCCATGGTCTGCTGGACCACATGCCTAATTTTTTCTGTTTTGTACTATATAAAACACTGATTTTAAAAAAATGTAATATTTCAAAAAATGTACCCCAGCACCAGACTACCATTTGTTTAACCTGTTTGTAGGGGCTCAACATTTAGTAGCAGAGTGCAATAGTTGTGCTGGTTTTAATAAGTGGACTTTGAAAGACTGCCATAATAAGCTAATTTTGAAAAGATTCTTCCCGGGCCTCTGCTGAAAAAGGACTTTTGCTCGGTCATACTATCCCAGTCAGCAAATGTCAAATTTTCTATTCTTATTTGTAAAGCCATGGAAAGAATTATGATGGAGATGATCAATAGAAATGTAGTAAACCTCTAGACACTGGACCCAACACAGTTTGGTTTCGTCAAGGGCAGATCATACCTACTCAACCTGGTGGAGTTCTTTGAGAAGATAACCAAAGCAATGGATGTGGGCAAAATCATTCACACTGCCTACCTTGACCTGGCCAGGGCATTTGACACAATACCCCACTTGGACATTGTTGACAAACTCAAGAGGTTAGGTACAAACCCGTACGTCACCCGGTGGATAGCCAACTGGCTCACAAGTTAGAATTGGGGAGTCCACCTCTACAAAGAGGCCAGTCACAAGTGGAATCCCTCAGGGATCAGTCCTTGGACCTCTCCTTTTTGGCATTTACTTCTCAGAAGTCAAGACCAATGTCATTGGTTTCTGGCTGACTAAATTTGCAAATGATTGCAAATTAGGAGCTCTCATTGACTCTCAGATACTAACGCAAATGTTCTCCAAGAGGGGCTGACACAGACAAACAACTGGTGTCAGAGCCATGGACTAAAACTAAATGCCGATAAATGCATAATCGTATACTTTGGGAAGTCATCCAACCTTGGTAACTATCATATTGACAACACACCCCTTAGAGTTGACACAGCAGTCAGGGACTTAGGGACACACATAGATAGTAATCTAGCCTTTGATCATCACATCTATTATTGAGTACAATGCCCCTTTGGTATGTACCTAACCTCGCATATCCAACAGCTGGAATGTCCACAGAGGTTTCTCACTAAAATAATACAAGGTGTAAGTAATTTGTCCAGTGCTGACCTTTTCAAGTCCCTATGCCTGTATTCTGTCTCCTACAGGCTTTTGAGGGGAGATCTATGCCTGGTGTGCAGGGCATAGTCTGACCCTACTCTGATGGACCTCCTGCATATCCACAAAACAAACAGTACCAGAATTACCTGTTCTAAAGACTTAAACCTTGCCTGTGATATAAAAAGGACCTGCTGGAGAGATGGGTATGTATCTCAGAGACTACCTCGTCTATGGAACAGGCTCCCCGTCCATGTGAAGCAGAGTTCCTCCCTAACCCAATTCAAGTGCAAGTTTGGCAATTGGATGGGAAGCAGGACATTCATCCCTGGTTTGGTACCTATGTCTCTGATACAAAAAGTAACCTGTAAATGGTTCATCTTCCAGGTCCATGCTTCCACTTATCAAGGGTGTCAGAACTTGTTAGAGATTTGGGATGCATGGCTAGGCTTAAAAAAAGGCCCTTGTGAAATAGATAGATAGATAGATAGATAGATAGATAGATAGATAGATAGATAGATAGATAGAGACAGGACTGGGGAAGGGACCCTTCACTTTCAATTGATTCTGAGTTTCAGTGACCTAAAGATTAGCATTCAAGCAGCAAAGAAGACTGTGCTTGCTCCTGTTCATATTGTTCTCTGATACTGAGCCATCCTCCTTGGTTAGAGATGAGGCATGTCCTTCTATGTCACTTTTGCGGTATTCTTAACGTTGGGGATCTCCCACCCAGGGCAGTCTGACGTTCGGCCAGTATACCAAAGCCTAATGATCTTATATGTGCTGTACATCACACATATGCTCCCAGCACAGAATGTAGGTCATAAAAGTGACATACAGACGCAGTTACCCAGAACTTCTTTGCAGCAAGTCCGAATGCCGTTATTTTCTTTGTTTTGCTAAATACCTAGCTATCAGATAAGTGCCCCATTGGAGTTTTTTTTTTCTTTTCCTTTGGTCTTTTATTTTATTTTGCTTACCTAGAGTGCATATCATTCAAGAAGAGAAAAAGTGTGGGAGGGAGATTCCCCATAAGGATCGTCGCAAACAGTGTGTCTTGTTTGGGCGCTTCCCACAACCATACATCTTGTAGTATCTATAAGGCGTTTGTGCCTAAGACACTCGGAAGCTGTTTGTCTTCTGTGACCATTTATCTGGAAAACCAGTGGTTTAAACAGTTAGCTGCAGCCTGGAAGAGGCATCAGCAGCATTAAGAATCCATTAATACCGAGATACTCCTACTAGGTAAGAAGAAGGCCAAGAAGTCTCGGCTGGATTCTTTAGCGTTCAGGTTTCCACAGGATGTCCCTCTAGAAGCAAGAAATAGCTCTGTAGGCCATTCAGCGTCTACATTAGATTACTCTGCTGCAGCCCTCATTGGAGGCTGGTATGAATCCGTATTTTCGCACATGCTCTGAGGTGTCTGCTCCATATGTGGAAGGGGAACCACAGTTGATTATCTTGGAGGGTCCTTGAGGGATTCCATAGATATTAGTCAGGGAAAATGTTCCATGTTCCATGTTCTCCTATTGAATCTCGCCAAGGGTTGGAGCCTCTGGTATTTGTTAACACTGATGTCCCTTCCAAGAACAGACAAAAGGTGAAGCATGTTTCCCCAGAAGAGAATGGCAAGAGTTTACTCAGAGCTCGTTTTCTGCCTAGATGGCCCTGAAGCCTCGTCAATGAGTTTCAGTGCCTGTTCCTCCTTGGACCTCTACCCCTCCTAAATGGCTTAAGGAACCAGATTCCCTGGATGAGGATTCAGAGTCTGATGAGGGGTCTTTGTCTTATTCTTCGCAGATGCTTTCACCATTGGATTATGGTTCTGATGAGGAGGAGGAGTCTGTTAGCTTTGAGTCTGCTTTTGAGGAATTGTCCTGTGGGGACACAATTGCTAGGATGATGGAATACTTTAAGTGGAATTCTTCTCAGTTGTCTGATATTCAGAGGAGTTATTATGAGTTGCTTCAGTTGGATACTCCTAAACCATCGGCAGTTCCTCCTGTGTTGGCTGCCTTGTTAGACACTTTCTTTTCTGCTTCTCATTCTCCTCCTCCTGAGAAACCTGATAGGTCCTGTCAGGTTCCCGAGGATTGTCAATTTTTATTTAAATGCCCTCCTGCTGATCCTGCTGTGGTGTTCGTCTCTTCTGACAAACCTTCCAAGCTCTTGCCCTCTATCAGACGTTTGCCTTCTGATAAAGATAGTAGGGCAATGGAGTGGATTGGTAAGAAAGTTTAAATTACCAGATCCACATGACCAGGTATGCTCTGCACTTGATTGCTAAGGCTTGTCAGGTTATTTCTGACTTCCCTGATCCTATAGGCAAGTCTTCCGCCATTTCTATTTTAGGTTCTGCTTCTCAAGTGACTTGCCACTCTATTAAGTGTAGCTATGATGCTGCTGATGCTCTTCCAGGGCTGCAACTTTTGGGTCTGTCATGAGGCATTAATCTTGGCTTCATCTCCAGTTTTTGCCTGAGTGCATTAAGGCCAAGTTGTTGGATGCCCTTTTGGATAATAAAAATCTTTTTGAGACTGCTGCTGCTGACCTGTTGAAGTCTCCTCAAGAGAAAGAGAAACACATAATGTGTTGTTGTCAATCTTTTTTTTTTATTCTCACTGATGGATCGGATCCGATCCATCTCGACCTTTACATAAGCTTGAGGTCCTCAACCAAACTCGTGGGCATTTTTCCTTACCCGTAATGCAAATGTTCTATAACCTCAGATCTCATTTGCCGCACAGCGAAGAGGTTCCTGTTAGCTAAGCTCTGGGCTAAGTATTGCTAATTGCTTACTAATTCTGTTGTTGGGTTTCCTTATTATTATTGTTATTATTATTACTATTATTATTATTATTATTATCATCATCTCTCTGATAGTGAGTCTACCCTACCCCGTTTAATCTACAGACCCGTTTAAGTTAGATGGTCATTTCTACTGTCCATTTTAGCTAGAGGATGTTTTTCTCTTACATTCCCTTCCTTCTCTAATCGTCAATTTTAGTTAGAGGACAATTTTCTCCCCTTTCATTCCCTCCTCTAATCGTCCGTTAGTTAGAGGACGATTTCCTTGTTGTATTAAAAAAAAAAAATTCTCTTACCCCTTTGTATTCCCTTTTACTCAGTACTTGTATATGTGTGTGTGTGTGTGTGTGTGTGTGTGTGAATTTTTAGGTGATTATGTCTCAGAAACCAGAGGGGAAACTGTTAGGTTTTAAGAAATGTGAAAAAAAGATGCCCCTTAGGGATTTTCACATTCTCTGTGTTTATTGCTTGGGGTCTGTTCACCTACAAGAAAATTGCTCTATATGTCATGGATTTAACCAGAGAGCACTTATGGAGTGCAAAAACAAGTTGATTTTAATGGGTTTACTAAAAACACCCTATTCAGAGGCCATTACTTCAGAGTCTTCAAAATCCCCGACAAGACTTCCAAGAGGGCATCTTCAGCTTCAAAAGATTCCTTGGAGCGGAGACCCAAAATTCCTCAAATCTTTGCTCCTCCAGTATCATTGGAGCAGACAGTCACCACTGCATCCAAGACTACATTGGAGCCAACAGAACCTTCGGCTCCAACATCTTCTGTGCCAACACATACTGCACATCGGAGCCGATCGCCATCACTTGAACCAGTGACTTCATGGGTCTCATCACCATTACTGACTAAGTCTAGATCACAATCTCTTTCCCCTAGGTCTACCAGGAGCTTATCTAATGAACACGTTGATAAGGTTATGCAAAAGTTGCTGAAGACTGGCCAAACTTCTGTTGGATCCAAGCCCAAAGGAATCTGGTCAGACACAGTCAACCTCCATAGTTACTGTTCCTCTTCCAATCTGTCCCTTGGTTTCAGAGCTGGAAGATTCCCATCTCCAGATCGTGACACTGTCGGCTGCAGGACTATCTCTTACCTCGAAGCAGACATTCACCATGAAGTGTTTACCTCCATTCAGAGCAGGACACCTCTAGGAGCCGAAACTCCCCAGTCAGATCCTTGGAGCCAGCTCGGATCTCTCTGCATCTGTCTCTGCCTCTCAGGGCTTCAGAGCAGGAGAGTTCTGCTCCTACCTTGGCCTCGGAGCTTCTGTTGCCAGTTCCGGGGATGCCTTTGGCTCCAACAACCTTTTTGTCAGATCCGGGGGAATCCTGGAGTGGGGGAAGTCTGCCTTTGAGGTTATGAGGAGGCTACTGACTCCTATTAAGTCTAAGGCACATCCTTCATCAGATCTTCCTCCCTCTATAGGCCAGTTTTCTTCATCCTCTTAGGTAACCCTTTTTGAGAATCGCAGAGACCCCAGGCCTCAGGTTGTCCTCCAAGGGACTCCCCCCTCTTCCGAAACCTCCACAGAGTATCCCACTTAGGAGCTCCCTTAAAAGAGGACCTGCAAGAGGAAGCACCTTGACTCCCCAGAGGAGTCTATCACATCAGGCACTGACCTTGATGAGGCAGAAGGGTCCCCAAGGTCACCTCCTGATCGATGTTTCCTTTGGAGACATCCTGGAATTATTAAAACAGAGAGGTGACAGGCAGTCCAACCCCCCCCCTTCTGTTGAGGATTGAGTTTACCTGAAAGCCTTTGGGTCTCGCCCTTCTTGCTCTTGGGTGACTCCACCTTCCGACGAGCTTATGGATTTAGTCTATAGGAAGGCCTGAGAGACCCCATATTCCATAGAACCTACTCCTAGAAGGCCAAATAAGTTCATTATAGCACCTAAATATAAAGGGTCTCTTACCAAAGGAGTTGCACTTGATGCCATTGTCATGGCAGCTACTGAAAAGGAGCTATCCAAGACCAGCTCCTCTATCCATCCTCCTAATAAAGACTCTAGGGCTATGGATAGATATGGGAAGCGAGTGTTTTCGTCAGCGACCTTTGCTCTTCGGTCTCTGAACTATCTTACCTATTTCACTAGGCTACAGAGGGACCTGTTGAAGGAACTCACAGACTCCCTCTAAGGAGCTGTAGTTGATGCAGTAGCAGATAAAGTTAATGCTCAGGTCGCCATCCACAGTTCTGTAGTAAACTCTTCCATGAGGCTAATATCCTGTGCTGCAGATGGAACGAGTAGAGCTGCAGGTTCAGGTACTGCTCTTCGGAGACATGCCTGGATGCGACTTTGTGACTTTTTTCAGAGCTGTTCAAGTCTACCTTTATTAACACCCCTTTTGATAGCTCCTCTCTTTTTGGGCTGAAAGTGAAGAAAACACTCACCAGGTGTGAACAAGAGGGCAAGACCTCGTCTGCTGTTGGAGTACATTTTTTTGCACCCACCAGACCCTTTCCAAAGGGTCAGAGGGGTAGTGGGAAAATGTGGTTCAGAAAATCCCACAGGGCTTTCCAGGACACACAAGATGAGAGTTCCCCCAGGGGCAGAGGCAGGAACAATAATGGTAGATGCCAACCTCGCAGCAGAAGGGGTCCGCATAACCAAGGCTACAGAGAATCTTTCTTTGGAGGGCCCTACCAGCGGTGCTTCTGAAGGAGTGCCCGATTGCTCACCTCTGGAGGCAGTCGGGGGTCATTTGTCTCTGCACCAAGAAACCTGGCAAAGCATCACAAACGACAAATGGGTGCCGAGTATAATATCCAAATGATATGTCATTCCCTTCATCTATCCTCCTCCTACAAGCACCTTAGTTCCAGACGTTCCACCCAGTCAAAAGGAGAAGGCAACCTTGGAAATTCAAAAGTTGGTAAACAATAGAGTCATCCAGCAAGTACATGCAGACCAGAAAGGATCTGGAACTTACTCAAGATTCTTTTTAGTTCCAAAGAAAACAGGGGACTGGAGACCCATTTTGGATCTCAGCATTCTAAACAGGTCTATAAAAAAAAAAGAGCAAGTTCCAGATGGTAACACTGCAGTCGATTCGTCCACTTCTGGAAAAAGACATTTGGATGTGCTCCATAGACCTTCAGGATGCTTACTACCACATTCTGATGAGCAGGCAATCCAAAAGGTTTTTACACTTCCGGCTAGGAGCCAGTCACTTCCACTTTCGAGCTCTGCCTGTTGGTCTCACTACAGCCCCCAGAGAGTTCACCAAATGCATGGCAGTAGTAGCAGCTCACCTGAGATGCAAAGGTTTCCATGTGTTTCCATAGCTGGATGACTGACTCATCTCCACCCCGACTGGACATCTTCTTCAGCAAGCCAGGGACTACGCCCTTCAAATTTGTTCATCCCTTGGAATCACCATAGATTACAAAAAATCTGCTCTAGAGCTATGTCAGTCCTTGGTTTTCATAGGAGCTCAAATAAACACAATAATCATATCAACACAACTTCCGCAAGAAAGAGTACACCATCTTCGGCATTATGTAAGGATGCTGATCTACAAGAAAAAAGTTTTTGCCAGACTAGTCCAACAGGTTCTAGGCAAAATGGCTGTTTCAGTTGTGCTAATACCACTAGCTTGATGGCATATGAGAATCCTCCAGTAGCTATTTTCCACACAGTGGTCCTTTCGGGATCTTCCAGTGTCCCACAAGATCATACTAACTGACTCTTGCAAAAAGGACCTTCAATGGTGGCTTGACCCTCCCCTAGTCTATTAAGGTCTTCCCTTTCTCCACTCTCAGCCCCAAGCTACAGTGATTACAGACGCGTCACAGATGGGGGGGTATTATCTGGGAAACACAGTCCAAGGCACTTGGCAGGAACACGAGGCCCATTTGCACGTAAATCTTCTAGAGATGAGAGGTGGTGCTCCTCACTTTGCAAGCATTTCAGAACTCTCTCCCTCTAGGTACACTAGCAATTCAGTCAGACAACATGCCAGTGGTCTGGTATATAAACAGACAAGGAGGAACCAGATTTTATCCCTTATGTCGAGAAGCCCTGAGGGTCTGGCAATGGGCAGAGGACTCCAACCGCTTTCTCATAGCAACGCACATTCCAGGGAAATCCAGCATGATTGCAGACAAACTGAGCAGAGCCATTCTTTGGTCACACAAGTGGTCCCTCAATCAGAAAGTGGTGGAAGAGATCTTCCGCAAATGGGGCCAGCCTTGCTGTAATCTCTTTGCATCACCCATCAATGCCAAATGCAGCAACTACTTTGCCCTGATCCCCCCAGAGGGGAAGTCACAGAGGGATGCATTTGTTCACGATTGGCCTCTGGGACTTCTTTGTGCTTTCCCACCAATACCTCTGATTCCCCAATTCCTACAGAAACAAGCTTGCTGGAGACTACAGTAATCCTAATTATCCCCTATTGGCCTCGACGGATATGGTTTCCCTTTATTCGGCCTCATGTACAGAAGATACCATGGATCCTGGACCCAGTTCCGGATCTACTGACACATAAATGTTAAATAAATAAATAAATAAATAAATCCTTCAGGAGAACTTCATCTCAGCCTCCACAATCTCAAACTGACAGCTTGGCTGCTCCGCTTCCCATGATAGCCAGGTTTCCTCTGCTTTCTTCTCCATTAAGACACATTTTGCTTTCTTTCCGCAAGAACTCTACTCAAAAACTGTACAAAAGTAAATGTCAAAGATTTGTGGGCTGGTCTAATCTTAATAACATAGATCCTTTCACAGCTCCTTTGCACTCTATTCTGGAATTCTTAGCCAAATTTTTCAATGAGGGAGCTGCTGCAGCTACTATTAGGGTTCAGTTAGCAGCCATCTCTAATTTTCAGATAAGAGACAATGGTACTGGTATAATTTCACACAGACTTTGTAAAGCATTCCTCAGAGGTACTTCATTAATTCGCCCTCCATACAGGAACCCTATTCCACCATGGGGTTTGAATTTTTGTATTGACAAAGCTTGTTTACTCACCTTTCCAACCTTCTTCTACATCTGATTTGAAATTCTTATCATGAAAGACTCTCCTTTTAGTAGCTGTAACTTTTGCAAGAAGAGTTTCTGAGCTACAGGCCCTATCTTCCAAACACCCATACATAATTTTTCATAAAGATAGCGTTTCTCTTTTTACCTAAAGTTGTTTCAGAAACAATCAACCAGTTTTCTTTCCGAACTTTGAAAATGAAGGAGAGTACTCTCTCCACCTTTTAGATGTCCATAGACAATTATGTTTCTATTTACACAGGACATCACAATTTAGAAAGTCAGATCAGCTGTTTATCTCTTATTCAGACATTAGGAAAGGCCAACCAGTTTCTAAAGTAACACTGTCCAATTGGCTGTCACAGTGTATATCTTTTATATACAACTCTAACCACAAGACTATTCCAAATCCTATCAAGGCTCATTCTACCAGGTCAATAGCCACTTCAGCAGCTTTCCAAGCTAGATTACCCTTAGATAGCATTTGTGCTGCAGCTACATGGGCTAAACCACATACCTTTATCACTCATTACAAATTGGATTTGGCCTCTAGGAGTAGAGCATCCTTTGGTTCTATGGTTCTGAGGAATATTCTCCCATGAGCCACCCAAGGATTAGGCAGCTAGGGACATGGTCCAATCAGTGAGAATAAAGACGAGATTGACAATAAAACATAAAAAAGTTATGTTCGTACCATAACGTTCTATGTGTGTTGTCCATCTCGTCCTTTATTCTCACAACCCACCACCATTCCACCTCCTGGTAGACCAAGTAGCTCTAATTGGATTTTTGTAGGACTCTACAGCCTCTGAGTCATGTCTTATGTATATTTCATATTCTTGGTAATGTATACTTCCAGTGACTGCTGGAGGGCAAACAAGATCTGAGGTTATAGAACAGTTGCATTATGGGTAGAGAAAAATGCCTATGAGTTTGGCTGAAGACCTCAAGCTTATGTAAAGGCCGAGACGGATCCGATCGATCAGTGAGAATAAAAGACGAGATGGACAACACACATGGAATGTTATGGTAAGAACATAACTTCTTATCTGATATTGTTAATCTTCGTTCATTCCTTACGTATGAGTATCGGTTCCAAGCTCGGAACCGAGCCAGCCATTTTCCAAGCTCGCATCAGCTTCAAACTCTCGAGCTAAACTCTTACCCACAATTCCCCTCTCCCTGTTACCTCAGATTTCATTTGGCGCATTGCCATCCGGTCATGTCAAGCTACTTCTCTTGAGCTAAGTACAGTCAGTTGTTGTTTAATTGCCTTGCAAATTACTTTTCTGTCAGAAAAGTTGATATTTTATTGTCTCTTGCCCTATTGCATCTAGCATTCATAATTTCCTCAAGATTTTTCTGTCCTTTACTTACCCTTTTTACCACGAGGTAATTTCTCCTTACCATTTGGTAATCCCTTTCCTTTTCTTTTTCATACCTTCGGGTACTCTCTTGTACCATTGTTGGTACTTTTCTATTTGTTAATATGGCAGATAAAAAGGGTAGTCCGGGGTTTAAGCTGTGTTCTGATTGTGGACACAAACTGCCTACATCTGATGCACATTCTTTGTTTTTATTGTGTGGGAGCTTCCCATTTATCTGTTGAACCACCTTGTACTATATGTGAAAACTTTTCTAACAGAACTTTGTTAGAAAGGAAAAATAAGCTGATACTGAAGGGACTTCTAAAATCTCCCTTTTCAGAGGCTATTTCTGGGTCAGAGGTCTCAACCCCTCCTAAAGCCCATAAGAAAATGGATGTTTCTACTAAGGCTAAATCCTTGCCTTCGTCCCCGGCTGGGGACTCTCAACAACCAAAATCTAAAAAGGCTAAAATTTCGGCTCCGGAGCTCTCTGTCAGCCCCAGCGCTTTCGGTGCCCAGAACTTCGGCACTGAGGCCTTTGGCTCCATTAGTGATTTCGGCTCCATCCTCTCCTGCAGTCTTCTACATATTGGCACCAAGGGGCTCTTCAGTTCAGACCTTTACCACCGTATTGACACCGACCGTTCAGTCGGCGCAGACCTTGACCGCGTCGGCTCCGAGATCTTCCTTGGAACCGAGGCCTTTATTACTGACTCCAGTTTTGTCGGTTCCAGTTTCAGCACCGACAACCACTTTGGCACCGATCTCTGTGTCGGTGCAGACAATGACATCGGCACCGATGATTTCTTCGGTGCAGACTACAGTAGTTCAATCTTTCTTGGCACCGTTGTCCTTGGTGCGATCAGATGAGATGGGCACCGAGTCTGCCTCTTTTGCAGACAGGCCTGTTTCTCCCTCAGTCTCTGTGAGGTCCACTAGAAGTCTGTCTGAACATGATGTGTTGCGTCTTGTATACTTGGCCAGAGGTATTCCACCCCCCAGGAACTATCCTTCCTTGGGAGGTGATCACCCATCTCCAAAGATACCCTCTTATTCTCCTCCTTCATTGCCTTTGAAGTCCGTGGATATAGATAGTACAGTCTTCCCTTTCTGCAGTTCCCTTTATGGATCTCACTAAGGAACCGCAGTTGCCTTTGTGGCAGGAAAGTTTTGCTACGACCGAGGATGTCAGCTGTGGTATGCATAGCTTGCTGCTCCACAGCCATCCAGGGACTCCGGGTCGCCAGGCTGAGCCACTTAGGGGAGGAGTGCCCCCTGTACTTGACATACACTCCTCTCTGGGTGGACCAGCCTTCCAACTGATGGAGAAAGCTTTCACTGCTGCTGGTGATACCGGACTGTCTGTACCTCCGCCCTTCTCTGGTACACTGGTTTCACAAGTGGCACCTAGTGGACACCGGGTGCAAGGGCCTCAGGACATATTCCCTCAGGAATCCCCTTTTCTGTTGTCTTCCCCAGCTTCTCCCGCTGATGAGGTCCACCAGAAATGTTTGTGTAAGAGGAAGCACATGGACTCCATTAAGGAGTCTCTCGCCGAAGACACAGATTTCGATGAGGGGGAAGGATCCCCTTGGTCACCCTCTGAGGTATCCTTTGGCAATATCCTTGAAATCCTGAAACAGAGAGGTGACTGGCAGCCTTGTAATCCGACCCCTGAGGAATCTGTGTTCCTGCAGGCTTTTCGCACCTGGCCCCCTACCTCCTGGGTTACTCCACCTGCCGATGAACTTGTCAAGTTCATCGTGCAGCATGCTTGGAAGGCCCCTGATACTGTTGAAGCTATTCCCCGGAGGCCTGATAAGATTTTGTCCCCTCCTGCTTCAGATCCCCATTGGTCCAAAGGTCTTCCTGTAGATGCTTTGGTGGTGGCGGCCGCAGCTAAAAAGGATCTAGCAGAAGAAGAAAGCCAGACTGTCCATCCGCCTAACCAAGAGTCCTGGGCCCTGGACAGAATAGGGAAGCGCACTTTTCCTTCAGTGACCTTTGCTATCAGGTCCCTGAATTATATGGCACATTTTACCAGGCTTCAAAGGGATCTGGTTTCTGAGCTCTCTGAAACCTTGGCTGGTGCAGTGTCTGATGAGGTCCATGACAAAGTGGCCTCTCAGCTGGCCACCATTGAGTCTATATCTGACTCCTGTATGCGATTGATATCTCGCGCATCATAAGGAGCAGCTAGAGTGGCGGGTTCAGCTGCGGTCTTGAGATAACACGCCTGGATGCGCTTGTGCATCTTCGCGGAACCTTTTAAGTCTTCCTTTCTTAATGCCCCCATTGAGCCCTCCTCGTTGTTTGGGCCCAAAGTTAAAAGCACACTGGCCAGATGTGAACAAGACTGTAAGACCTTTTCTGCCGTAGGTGTCCGTTATTCTTCCCCTCAACGTGCTTTCTCCCGAAACCAAAAGAGTGGGAAGATGCGGTTCAAGAAATCTCAGGGTCCTTTCTGTGACACACAGGCTTTCTCCCCCAGAGGCAGAGGGGGAAACTCACAGGGAAAACGCTCCTTTCGGGGCAGAGGGGGACCACGTAACCAGGGTTCCAGGGATTCTTTACCTGGTCAATCCTACCAGCGCTCCTGAAGAGCGGCCCAGCTCCTTTCCTCTGGAGGTGGTTGGGGGATGTTTCTCCTTGTACCCTTCTGCCTGGCTAACCATCACCACTTTGGGTACAAAGGATCATAACCAGAGGTTATCATATCCCCTTCGATCTTTGTCCCGTCCCTTCAAAAAGTCTTCCCGATGTTCCACCTAGTCAAAGGGAAGAAGCAGCACTAGAGATAGAAAAGCTGCTAAGAAAAAGAGTCATCCAAATAGTCCCTCCAGACCAGATAGGATCCGGATTCTACTCAGGACTATTTTTGGTGCCAAAGAAAACCGGGGACTGGAGACCAAGTTTGGACCTCAGTGTATTGAACAAGTTTGTGAGAGTACAAAAATTCCGGATGGTCACTATACAGTCTATCCTCCCACTTTTGGAAAAAGATGATTGGATGTGCTCTATAGATCTTCAAGATGCGTACTACCACATAAATGTGGACAGGCCATCAAGAAGATTTCTGCGCTTCCGTGCAGCAGCCAGTCACTACCAGTACAGAGTACTGCCCTTCGGACTCTCTACAGCCCCCAGAGTGTTCACAAAGTGCATGGCAGTTGTCACAGCTCACTTGCAACTTCAAGGATTCCAAGTATTTCTGTACCTAGACGAATGGCTCACTTCCGCCCCCACCAGACATCTACTGAAAAAAGCCCTGGCATACTCTCTCCTTGCTGCTCAAAGGCTAGGCATAACCATAAACTGGCAGAAATCCAATCTCACCCCATCTCAGTCGACAGAATTCATAAGGGTTATCTTGGACACAAAAAACTGCAAAGCTGCTATTCCAGAGCACAGAATTTTAAGGATAAAGCAACAACTAATTCCAATCCTTTCAAAGGAAAAATCCATGGCTCACTCGGTTGTACAGCTGTTGGGTTCCATGGCAGCCTCCATCACCATTGTTCCCCTGGCCAGGTTTCACATGAGGCATCTACAATGGCTACTGCTCACCCTATGGTATCCTTTTCAGCATCCTCTTTCAGCCATGATTCGAGTAACCCACAGTTGCAAACAGGATTTAAATTGGTGGATGAAACACAATCTCTCTCAATGGTCTTGCCCCTTTTCCCCCTCAGCAACCCAAGGCCACAGTGACCACGGATGTCTCCCTGATGGGGTGGAGGGGGGGCTATGTCAGGGACAGACAGTCCAAGGCACTTGGTCCCAACCAGAGGCCCATTCTGCATATAAATGTTCTAGAGCTGAGGGGCGGTGCTTCTGGCATTGCAAACATTCCATCCCCTGCTGCCGTCTGGGACAATTGGGATTCTATCAGACAACATGACGGTGGTCTGATACATCAGCAAGCAAGGTGGAACCAAATCTTACCCCCTTTGTCGAGAGGCCGTGAGGATATGGCAATGGGCGATGGCTACCAACCGTTTTCTTCTAGTAACACACATTCCTGGGGGTTCCAGCATGATAGCAGACAGACTCAGCAGGTGCATTCTGCAACCTCACGAGTGGTCCCTGAATCCCTTGATAGCGGCGGAGATCTTCCACCGCTGGGGCCGCCCTTGCTGCAACCTCTTTGCATCCCTGGCCAACTACAAATGCAGCAACTACTTCGCCCTGATCCACCCCCTGGGACAGTCACCCAGGGACGCCCTAGTCCACGATTGGCCCTCGGGTCTTCTCTATGCATTTCCGCCCTTTCCTCTCATTCCCCAGTTTCTGAAGAAAGCCCAGCGGTTGAAGAGCAAGGTAATCTTCATAGCACCATATTGGCCACGACAGATTCCCATTCCTTTGGCCTCATCTACTAGATCGACCATTAATCCTCCATCCAATCCCGAAGTTGATCTTACACCCACAGAACCTAATTCATCCCAACCTGACCAGCCTGACACTAACGGCTTGGCTACTCCAATTCCCTTGATTGCTAGGCAGAATGATCTTTCTTTACCAGTACATGATATTCTCATTGCTTCTCATAAGTCCTCCACTAGAATTACTTATCTGAGCGAGTGGAAAAGATTTACCTGTTGGCTGAAAGATAAACAAATAGACCCCTTTTCAGCACCAGTGTCGATAATACTAGACTATCTGGCTGACCTGTTTCAATCGGGTCTATCGGCCTCTACCATTTCAGTTCATTTGGCTGCAATTTCTAATTTTCATGAAGGTGTCCATGATTCCTCCCTTTTGCCCCATAAATTGTGCAAGACTTTCATAAAAGGTATGAATCATTTTAAGCCACCTTTTAGAGAACCTATTCAACCATGGGATTTATCATTAGTTCTACATGCTCTGACAATTGCACCTTTTGAACCAGCCTTTTCTTGCGACCTCAAGTATTTGTCATGGAAAACCTTGTTTTTGGTCACTATTACTTCTGCCAGATGTATTTGTGAACTTCAAGCTTTATGTATCAAGAGTCCATACTTGATTTTTCATAGAGATAGAGTGTCTCTGAGAACTAATCCGTCATTTCTGCCTAAAGTGATCTCTGAAATGTCCATTAATCAAGCCATCGAATTGCCAGTTTTCTTTCCCAGCCATTCAAACCGAGGAGAGTATTGCTTACATACCCTTGACATACACAGGCAAATCCGTTTTTACTTGAACAGGACTAAACCCTTTCGTAAATCTGACCAGTTATTTTTGGCCTTTTCTGGACCTAGATTAGGATTGGCTGTTGCTAAGGTCACATTAGCTAGATGGTTGAAGGACTGTGTGACCTTTATTTACACACAACGTAACATTTTGTTGCCTACTACCATGAAAGCTCATTCAACAAGGTCGGTGGCAACTTCTGCTGCCCTCCATGCCAGAGCTTCTTTACATGACATCTGTGCAGCTGCAACTTGGGCTATGCCTCATACCTTCATCAATCATTACAAATTGGATTTGGCCTCCAGGGGAAGAGCATCTTTCGGTTCTATGGTGCTCAGAAATGTCCTTCCATGAGAGCCTCCCAGGAATAGAGGTAGCTGGGGACTCTGTCCCATACGTAAGGAATGAACGAAGATTAACGATATCAGATAAAGAAGTTATGTCTTACCATAACGTTCCATCTGTATTGTTGATCCTCATTCAGTCATTACAACCCTCCCTCTTTCCCCCTCCTGTGGTTTCTAGTGGATCTCACCATCCAGTTCTCTTAGGTTATTTGACCAGAGGTAGCCTCTACCTTCTTTAACTTGCAAACTCAATCTGAGGTAACAGGGAGAGGGGAATTGTGGGTAAGAGTTTAGCTCGAGAGTTTGTAGCTGACGCAACCTTGGAAAAGGGCCGGCTCGGTTCCGAGCTCGGAACCGATACCCATAGGTAATGACTGAACGAGGATCAACAATACAGATGGAACGTTATGGTAAGACATAACTTCTTTTTTTTGTCTCTCCTATCCCCAAGCTCCAGAGGAATTATACTTCTAGATCTTCTTTTGTTGGCAGGCAACCCCACCAGGTCTTCAAGGGCAGGAATGGTGGTAGGTGTGCCCCCTCTGCTAAGGCTTCTCAGATTCCTGTGGGCCCAGAATTCTCCTTTATCTGATAAGCCTGCTTGTCTTTGACAATCCCCCCCCCCCCCGGCCTTCTCTCAGACCAGGTTCCTTTGTTATCGGGAGTATTTAGTACAAGATAAATTTTTGACAAATATTTTACCAAAAAAAAACTTTTTTTTTTCATACACTAGAGGTAAAAATATGAGAGATATGGTAGTCTAATATCTAAGTTGTGTAGCGAAAGAGACTTATTGTTACAGGAAGTAAAACAAACAACAAATCTGTTTTTGAGAAGAGGGTATGATCCAAGTAACATACAGGAGGACCAAATCAAGATACTAAAGGGATTAAGGGAGGAAAAAAGAAAGGAAAGAAGTAGTATGGCATATCAGAGATGTGAAGGAAACAGTCGAAATAGCCAGTACACAATGGATCCAGTATATTGTTTATCAGTCTATAATGTTAAAGTAAAGAAATGGTAGATTTGATCCAAAAAAAATATATATATATATATGTATGTATGTATGTGTGTGTATATATATATATATATATATATATGTATATATATATATATATATATATATATATATAGATATATATGTATATATATATATATATATATATATATAATTCATCTGCTCTTACTGTAACTGTCTTAGTTGCTCTTCTGCATGTTATTTGTTCAGTCGCTCTTACTCTGCACTTATTACTGCTTGTTAGTAGCCTTCTAATTTACTGTCTTCTGTACTTGTTTTTTAGTCATTTGTTAATTAAATTGCATTTATTTGAACTGTATTTGCCGTAGTGTTGCTAGACGCTCGGGTGTGCTGGCCTGCACTACAATTTGAATTGTATTTACTGCTGTTTTAGCTGCTTTTCTGTAACAAAAAAAAATTCTAAGCTTGTTTCCTGCCTTTCCTGTAACTAGTAAAGTCCAAATACAGACTTGCTGTATCCAGGACTGTTGGTAAGCTTCTGAGCCCCCCCAAGCCTTTCTGTGTTGGAGGGAAGCACTCTAGCTTATCAGTGGGAGTGGTAAGCACTAGGTAGCCTATCTACCACGGGAAGAGTGGGTTTTGTCCCAGAAATTGTAGTTCATTGGCCATTTGGGCAGTTTTTCCATCTCTTTCTACTTTCTGGTTAAAAGCCTGTTTTGCATTTGGTCCCCGCCTTTCCTATAACTAGTGTAATCCAGGTACAGATTTGCTGTATCCAGGACTGTTGGTAAGCTTCTGAGCCCCCCCAAGCCCTTCTTTGTTGGAGAGAAGCTTTCTAGTTTATCAGTGGGATTGGTAAGCACTAGGTAACCTATCTACCACAGGAGGAGGAGTGGTTTCTGGCCCAGAAATTATAGTTTATTGGCCGTTTCAGAAGCTTTTCCATCTCTTTCAACCTTCTGATTTAAAAGCCTGTGTTTGCACTTGTTTCCTGTCTTTCCTGTTACTAGTCTTGTCCAGGTACATATTTGCTCTATCCAGGACTCTTTGTAAGCTTCTGAGCCCCCCAAGCCTTTCTGTGTTGGAGGGAAGCCTTCTAGCTTATCATTGGGAGTTGTAAGCATCAGGTAGCCTATCTACCACAAGAGGAGTGGTCCCTGGCCCAGAAATTGTAGCTATTGGCTGTTTGAGCAGTTTTTTTCCATCTCTTTCAACTTTATGGTTTGAAAGCCGCACTTGTGCCGGTTTCCCGCCTTTCCTATAACTAGCCTAGTCCGGTTACAGAGTTGCTGTATCCAGGATTGTTAGTAAGTTTCTGAGCCCCCAAGCCTTTCTGTGTCGGAGGAAAGCCTTCTAGCTTATCAGTGGGAGTGGTAAGCACTAGGTAGCCTATCCTCCACGGGAAGAGTGGGTTTTGGCCCAGAAATTGTAGTTTATTTGGCCGTTTGGGCAGTTTTCCATCTCGTGCAACTTGCTGGCTTAAAAGCCTACGTTGGTACTTGTTCCCCGCCTTTCCTGTAACTAGTCTAGTCCAGTCCAGTCCAGGTACAGATTTGCTGTATTCCAGGACACTTTGTAAGCTTCTGAGCCCCCCAAGCCTTTCTGTGTTGGAAGGAAGCCTTCTAGCTTATCAGTGGGAGTGGTAAGCATTAGGTAGCCTATCTACCACAAGACGAGTGGTTCCTGGCCCAGAAATTGTAGTTTATTGACCATTTGGACAGTTTGTCCATCTCTTTCAACTTTCTGGTTTAAAAGACCACATCTGCGCTTGTTTCCCATCTTTCCTATAACTAACCTACTGGTAGCACTAGAAAGCATTAAACTGATACAAGCCTTCTAGCTTAGGAGAGAGACTTTGGAGTGATTATCAGTTTTCTGTACTTTCTTGCTGTACTTAACTGTTTTCCGCCTAAACGCAGATTTTCCAGCATTTATTGTGATTTAAAAGCTTGTTTTTTTTCACATATTGTACTTATTTGACTGCCTGCTCTTTTAAAAAGTTGATGTTCATTGTGCATACAGCTGCAGTCATAACAGATGGGTTCTCCTGCCGTCAGGCTGGTCCTCGGTCGGCCGAATTCCAAAGTCTAGGTCCGGTGTCGGTTGTCATTGCTTCTTCCCTGACGTCAGTGCGACAGGGGTATAAAAGAACCAGCCGACGCCATTTTCTTCAGTCTTTCTTGCCGCACGGTGCCCGAAGCAGAAGCAGTTCACAAGTGCCAGTCGGCCAGCTCCTGAAATTATGAAAATTTTGCAACCGAAGTCTTCGTGAAAGCTAAGTACCCCGTTGGGGAAACTTTTCTTGCCTCAGACCGATGTCAGACAAAGTTAATAATTGTATTTCATGTGGGAAGCAAATACCGCATAAGGATTTCCATTCCCCTCTGTATTCCTTGTTTAGGCCCAGACCACGACGTCTCGGTCTGTCACTTTTGTGCTACATTCAACAAACGCACCATTAAGCGTCGGGCGGAGTTCGCCCAGCATTATTTTGGCAAAACATTTAACTATATTATGTCGTCGGATACTCCGACTCCAGTTTTGTCTAAAAAGCGCAAGGATAAGGACCGACACACGAGGTCCGCGGCCTCTACCGACACCACGCCAAAGCCGACTACACGTGGTCCAGTTCTCAGCGAGGTGCCTATGCAGCCCCTGACTACCGACGACACTTCATTGGCGGTGTCTCCTGTGCCCGAGGTCGCAGGCTCCTCGGCCCACACCCCGACTACAGATACCGAAGCCACTCTTGGCAGTGAATCTCAAAATGTGGACAGGTCTACCTCCTCTCAAGATGTCTTCAGACCTTCCTCTTCTTTTTCCATCAAGGCTTTCACGAAGTCTAAAGCAGCCATGCATTCTAAAAGACAAGCTACACAGGGCCCATCTCCAGGCCCCATGCCTAAAAAACAGATGCTTAAAATGGCTGAGGATTTAATTGCTCTTATCAGGGGTTCTCAACCCCCCCCCCCTGGACAAAAGGCCCAGAGTGGAGGAAGAATCCCCCTCCTCTGATCAGGGCTCCATTATATCAGAGCACTCTGATGAATAGGAACATTCTTACTCCCCTTTTGAAGACTCTGATGCAGAGGAGTCCATTCCCTCTGTATCCCCCTCAGAGGATTACTCATTTGGGGAAACTTTGCATACCTTAAGGAAACACTTCCACTGGGAAGGACAAGATTATTCAGATTCCAAGAAAAGGCTTAGGGAATTTCTCTTGCTACCTCAGCACAGGCCTCTGGCTATACTTCCTGTCTCGGACATACTAGATGATGTTTACTCGGAGGCCTGCCTTAGCCCGGATTCTCTACCTCCAGCCCCAGTCAAGCCTGACAGGTACTACAGGGTTCCTGACTCACACCAATTTCTATACAAAAGACATGCTGCTGACCCAGAAACCATCTCACAGGGCCCCAAGGGAATTAAGGCCTCCACTGCTAAAAATCCATTACCTTCCGAGAGAGATTCCAGATCCTTTTATTTTTCAGAGAGGATCTCTTCTCACAACAGGAGAGAAGAAAAGTCCTGTACTGAAATTCTGCTGTATTTACCTTGACAGCCTTGAGACTATTGTGCTTATTCTTGATAGTTAAGATTTTCTGTGTAAGTGTTCAGGATTTGCAATGAAGCTCAGAGCCTACTATTAGAATATCAGGTTTCTGAAAATGCAAAAAGATCTTATTTTTATCAAACCAAAGGTTTTGCCCTTTGGTGGTCTAATTGTCCCAAGTGTTAAACTATTTATAATGATGTGCTTTTTCAACCATGATCTGAGTTATTCTTCAGTGAAAGTTCACTGCTCGGTTCTTTCTGTATATAATTCCCTTCTCCACTGCTTTCATTACATGCAGTTAAACTGTTTTTAAAAGGCATCCCTTCATTTAGGACTCAACCACTGAAGTAATCATACTCCTCCTAGCCTTTCAGTTTTGTGTAGGAGCATCTCACTAATTATATTATGTTCCTTTGGAGTTTCTAAGTAAGAAGACAATATTACTTGGCAGTGTTTACTTCAGCAAGAATGTCTGATTTTTAAACCACTTTCAGCCTCAGAGCCATGCACACTTTTTAATAAAGATAGGGGTATACTTTACACAAGTCCATCCTTTATGCCAAGGGTTATGTTGGACATTGTGTTTTATCAGAAAGTCTCTAATTGCTGTCTTTCTTTATCATCAAAACTCAGATGTCAGGATTTTACATGCCATTCTTTTGAAAATAGCTACCTTCCCAGATCTGGGCATGTAACACAGTGGTCTCTATCAAAGTGTTCCCAGAGTTCCATCTTTTTAATTCTGTTTATTTAAAGCCCAGTGGTGGAGGGATGTCTACTTTTAGTTCCTTATTTTCACTTGTTGAATTTCTTTTGTTGCACTTCCTGTTTGACTCACCCTATTACTTTCTTTACTCTAGAATAAACCGAGCAGTCCAGTTTCAAAGTCGGCTGTTGGCAGTTGGCTTTTTGATTGCATTTTTCTCCAATTCTACAAATAAACCTATTTTTGGCAAGGCAGATCTCATTTAGCCCGAACAGTTGGTGCCTTGGCAGCTTTCTTCAGTGGACTGTTCTGGTGACTTTTGAGAGACATGTTCTCACTGTACGTATTAAAGATAGTGAGGGTTTTGCTGCTGCTGCTTTAGTGCAGGTTGTGCTAACAGGTACCATTTCTTGACACAATCTCCCCAAAGTAATTGAATACTAAAAAGATATAAAAGGACTGCTACTACAATGCATTGGTTTACTCAGTACAGCAGAACATTGTGATAGACTTCTTTTCTCTCGGGGTAGCATCCCTCTTTATCCTGTGAATTTTTGATAAATTTATTGTTATGTTTTTCTTTGGTCTTTGGTACACTGTAAGAGTTAGTCTCTGAGAACATGTAGATTAAGTGCTCAAATAATTTACAGTTTGGCCCATTCTTTCTAGGGTGAGGCAGGAATGGAGTATACTTTCTTTTTTAAATTTGCCTTTTTTCAAATCGGTGAATGTAGAGTCACATTTCTTGAATTTCTACTAGCTTCTCACTATTTGATAGTTTTCTGGTGGTGTAATATTGCATCCTTGCAAGACCTTATTAAGCAGTAACTTCTTATAGGCTGTCTAACAGTTTTTATAGGCCAGTGACAATTTTCTGGAGCACTAGACTGGGCTGAATTCTTAATGTAGCAGCTGTTCTCAGTATGCTCTTTCCAAATGGTCATTGTACAGACATTAATTTATCTACTGCCTCTAACTCTGAAGTCTTATGTTTCACCTACTTCTTTTTTGTGCTTTTACGGTCCTAGGTTATAATGGGTACTGTATTTATCATATACTTTACAGACGACATTCGTCACAAGGCAGATGCTGTAACCTTTGATGTGGCAGGTGAAAGTTAAAAATGCTTACACCTGTAAGTGATGAATGTTGAAAAGACAGAAAGGAAATCAGGTGTACTTTTATAGTGAATCCCTCATACAGATGCACTGTTTTCCCACTGCAGTATGCCATCTTGAAGATCAGCTGATACATTAGGTACCTGTATATCTGCTGTTCTTCTGGTGGTGCCTTTTCTTTGCATGTCATCATTCCACTAGCCTGCATTGCTGCTTTCTTACTTTGTCCATTTACCTTTAGGTCATCTAAAGTGAATACCCCAAACCCTTCTCCATTTTTCTCCACTTTTGTAGCTACTGCTTTCCTTCCACTTATTTGCTTCATTCCTGCATTCCTGTGTTTCTGCTTTCCATCTGCATTAATTTTAATTGTATACAAGATGCTATACTTTCAACTGTTCCTAAGAAGTTGTAAATTTATGTACCTGTTTGTGTTTCAACTCACCAAATATCTGTGTCACAAGTTAAATGGGTAGACTGTTTCTTACATCAGCAAGAAGTACCAGTCTTTGGTTTGACCCTTTTGGTACCTTAGTGGTAGCAACAGTATCATATGACTGGACTCCGTTACTGAGTAATTATTCTGAAGAAAGTCTTTTTTTTTTCAGGTAGATTAACTTAGATTTGATAATAGAGACTCCAGTCAGAAAATGGAGTATGCATTTGCAGTGTAAATGTTGAGCAATATTACATTTAGTGAGATTGAATGTTTCATTCAAATTGTGTCATAAAGCCTTATTTGTAAATGAAGTACTATATTACATGCCGTATTGTTTTCTGAAATGTCTGTCTTCATTGTCTCCCAGGGAAAGATGATGATGCAGGATAAACTAGAGAAGGAGAGGAATGATGCCAAAAATGCAGTGGAGGAATATGTTTATGACCTGAGGGAGAAGCTCTGTGGTATCTATGAACCATTTATTACTGAAGAGGTAAGCAGAATAGTTATTCAAAACTGTTTTAAGATCAAATATAAATTGTTTTAAAACTGACATTCCAGCTAATTGTTTCCATGTAAAGCAGCTGTTTGATAGGCATTACAAGTAATTACATTGAAAATTAGAACCGTTTTGTCAATAGCCTTGTTTTACTTCCTTCTACCAACTGTTTCTGTCTACTTACTTCCTCTTCCTACTCTATTCATCTTACCTTTTCTTGTTTCTTCTCTTTTTTCCCCTTGCTTCTTACTGTCTCCCCCATACGTAGTTTTTCCACCTCCTATGTCCATCTAGCCACCCCTTCTACTGTCTTGGGCTTCCTCATCCTTACGTACTTAGATTCACCTTTTATTAAACTTCATATTTCTGTTAACTCATATTTTGTATGTAATCTCATTTATAAGATGTATATGTTATGTATTTAATTTATTTTTCTGTATTCACTGTTACTTTTCATTTGCAACAGTTTTTGAAACTCTATTTGTAATTTTTCTGTATGGAGCTTATCCCCCTGGGCCTCCACTGAAAATGGGCTCTTGCTCAGTCAGACATACCCAGTTAAGAAATATGAAATAAATAAATGAATGTGAGATCTGATACCTGGTGCATCTGCATTGAGTTAGCTTCTGATGTTTCTTGCAGTGATTACTGCTGCTGTATATTACATAATCTGTGGCAAGAGTGTTGCATGTAGATGTTTGACAACATGACCTGTCTTCCAGAGCTTTTGGATTTTTCCCCACTGTAAATTTCAGTAAGATTTATGGCAGAAGGGGTGAGGTACCTTTACCATCTTTCTTTTTTGCCACATTCAGGGATTGAAAGTCTGTTTCACCAGGTAGTTTCTAAAACTGCAAAAGGTACCCAAATTGGGATTTGTTTTTTATTAAGATAATTTTTGACTGTGAAACAGAAATCTTTCTGTAGCTGCTGATGGTCCTTGGAAAATTCAGAGTTGAGTGTGCTTTTAGCATTCAGATACCAGTAAAGGACTTCCCTCCTAATGCTCATTTTCCCTTGGAAAAATTCATAAATTGTCTGAAAATAAGCAATGTGCTTTGTTTAATTAAAAAAAAAATTATAATTTACATGCCTTTCTGAGCATGAAAAACTTCTAGCATTAGGTCAAGATGTCTCTATCTCTGTTTAGGAAGGAGACTCTTCTTCACAAAGTGTGAGGAGATCAAATAAGTCTGAAGAAGATGAACAAGAAATTAGGAATTAATAAATGTCCTTCTGTTCTCATGTTGCAGTATTCTAAACATGAGGGATCCTCCGCCTGAGACAACCCGAACATCTGGCCCAAATACAAAAGCTTAGCCTGACTGCTGTAGGGTGCGTGGGACATTACATGTAGGTACCATATACTGTAGGCCATAAATGTGACGTCTGCTCTCACAGACCTCAGAACTTCTCTGCCGCCAGTTGAACGTCAGCTCACTTGTTCTGCTCCACGCCAGTGTCTTCTAAAAGATAAATAACCTGTTAGGGAATATTTTCTATTCTGGTTGCTGTTTATTTGTTATTCTTTTAGCTGATTCTGTCCATGTCATCGAGGAAGGGAAAATGTAAGTGCAGACGTCAAATTCCACGCAAAGATAGCCACGACCTCTGCCTCTTTTGTTTAGGACCTACCCATGACTATAAAGCGTGTTCCATTTGCCAGTCGCTTGTCCCTAAAACTCTGCGCAGCTATCTCGCAGCCCTTATTCGTAGAAAACCAACATCTCAAGCGTCTTGCTTTGGGTATGGAAGCAACACCTGACATTTCGACCGACATGACTAGAAAGAAGGCCAGGGTAGCTTGGCCGGAAAAAACGCCTGTGCCTCCAGATTCAGACATCCCACCAGCCACCGTCTAGGGGCTGAGGTATGTCTGATGGCTATGGTGACTTTGGCGGGTACTGTGTTGGACTCCGCCCTAGTTTCTCCAGCTGCACGTCCACGGAGGTACCAGCGACTTTGCCTCCCGATGTGAGGGGTGAACCAGGTTCACTCAAATGGCTTAGGATAGCTTCCATATCTAAGAAAACCCCCTCTAATCCTCTGGTGTCCTCGAATCCTAGGCCTGCACTGCCTCAGCCTGGACTTCTCTAAAATAAAAAAGAAGCAGAAGTCTAAGCATTTCTCTGCTCCTTCAAAAAGTATTCCTGATTGTCAGCCATTTTCTCAATCTATTTTCCAGACCTTCATGGCCCTTAAGCATACTTCATCACAAACCCCTTCTGGTCTGCCAGCTTTGAGTCCCAGGTCTGCTTCCTTAGGCCCATTCCCCCATGCACAGATGCCTGAAGAAGATTCTTCATCTTCCTCTTCAGATGAGTCCCTTTCTTATTCCTCACAACTGGCTTCTCCTTTAGGATATTGCACTCCTGAAGAGGATTCTCTAGAAGATGATTCCCCACCTGAAGACATCACCTTTGGTGAAACAGTTTCCAAAATGAGGGAGTATTTCAAATGGGATTCCACACAAATGACAGAGGTTCCAAAGAGATATTATGAGCTTCTACAGATGGAATCCCCCTCTCCCTCAACCATTCCTCCAGTGATCTTAGCCTACCTGGATGCCTTTGCCTCAGCCTCCAAGGCCTCAGACTCTCAGCCACCAGCCCCTAAAAGACCGGACAGGTTCTATAAAGTTCTTGATGACTTCAAATTACTTATCAAGCCTCCTATGGCAGACTCTGCTGTTATTACAGTCTCTCCAGATAAACAATCCAGACAGATTCCCTCTTCTTCCTTGCTCCCTTCAGATAAAGACACTAAGATGATGGATAGGTTAGGGAAGGAAATATACACATCTTCCACTCTGGCCTTCAGCGTTATCAGTTACTAAACACATATGGTCAGATATGCTTTGGACTGGTCTCACAAGCCATGGGCCAACTGAATTCTGTAACAGAGTCTCCCACCAAGGCACAGGTGGCTTCCACTCTTTCATTAGCTGCACAGGTCACTAAGCACTCCATAAAATGCAGTTATGATGCTGCAGAAGCATCAGCCAGGTCAGCTGCCTCAGCCTTTGTCCTCGGTAGGTACTCCTGGCTCAGTTTACAACCATTGCCTGATGATTTTAAAAACAAAATGATGGATGTTTCCCTGGACAATAACCTTCTCTTTGGAAGGCAGTCAGAATTGTTTAAAAACCTACAGGAAAAAAGCAAAGAGCTGCAGACCTTAAACACCTTTTTGTCTCACCTCTGCCCAAGTTTATAGAAACTACCCTGCTAAACCCAGGATGTCCTTCTATTCTGATGTTGCAGTATTCATAACAGTAGGCAGTAGCTATCTACAGAGCCACCGTCCTGCCGGTATACCAAAGTCTTTGTCCTGGAGGGTACGTGTGATGTTGGCTATGAGGGCCGTAAACTGACGTTAGGAATAAAGGTGATGTCTGCAATTACCCTCCTCAGAATTTTTCTGCTGCAGTGATCATCGGATGCCCGTTTGCCAGTTCTGCCTTACTTCACATTTTAGCAAACGACTACAGTTTCGAGTATCGAGACCAGATGACCATCTGGAACATTCAGATAAGTGCCCACCGGGGTTTTTTCTTACTTGTTTTGCTTGCTGTTTTAGACTTGCATGTCAACTAGGAAAGGGAAGTGTGCTTGTGGGAGACAGATTCCTCACAAGGACATGCACGATAAGCGTGTTTTCTGTCTAGGCGAGGTCCATGACCATACATCCTGTTCTATCTGTAAGTCGTTCGTGCCCAAAACACTTCGTAGTTGACTAGTGGCTTTAAATCTTTACCTCGAGAATCAGACGTTTGGCATTCGGCATGGAGGGAGGAGTAGGCCCATCTGATGAGCCGCCTCAGAAGAAGGCGAAGAAACTTAGGCCCAAATCCCGGGCTGCACCTCAGGCATCTGAACTAGCTCTAGAGGCAATAGCAAACGTGGAGTCCGTTCAGACGGTCTCCCAAGCAGGCCTGGGAACCACAATGGAAGCCAAGGTGCAGGATACCGCTGAGGTATTTCAGCCATCAGAGTCTGATGGTGAAGGAGAACCATGGCTCACCTTCTCAGACACCCCTGCTCCTCCTTCTCTTGCTAGGCCGACGTCTGCTTCTCCCTTGTCTACCCCATCCTTGAAAAGGAAACAGAAGTCCACCAAAAGAACAGATTCACCTATTTTTTCCAATTATTCAACAACTCCTAAATCAAGGCACCATAGAACCAGTTCCTGCCCCTCAAAAGAACTCAGGGTTCTACTCCAAAATGTTCCTGGTCCCCAGGAAAGAGGGTCCTTGGAGACCTGTCCTGGATCTTTCCTTTCTCAATCTTCTCCTTCTCGTACACAGCTTCAAAATGATAATCTTACCTATACTCCTGCCTCTAGTTCCCTCCCAAGCCTACATGACGGCTCTAGATCTCAAGGATGCCTACCTACACATCCCCATTCATACATATTACAGGAAATTCCTCAGATTTTCTATAGGCTCCTGCCATTTTCAATTCTCTGCTTTGCCCTTGGTCTATCCACAGCCCCCAGAGTGTTCAGCAAGTTTCTAGCCCCCTTCATTGCCCATTGCAGGACACAGGGTATACAAATATATCCCCTACCTAGACAACTTCCTCATCCTGCACCAAGACCACCAGCTCCTACTCTTCCATTTGCAGCAGGTGTCACATACCCTCTCTTCTGGGATTTACTATAAATGTAGAAAAATCTCACCTGACTCCTTCTCAGGACATGATTTTTCTGGGATGCAGACTACGCACAAACTGCACGAAAGCCTTCAGAAAGCCAAAGGATTCAGGAACTCTGTACTTCAACCAGATCCTTTCCCGAACCTTTCTGACAGCTCAGGAATTTCTGAAACTATTAGGTCACATGGCATCCCTTATACACAAGCTGCCTTTGGCAAGACTACACATGTGCAAAATTCAGTGGGTACTGAAAAATCTATGGAACCAACATTCCCAACCCTTGGATGTGCCCCACCCTCTCCTCCCTTGCTTATAGGGAGATCCAATGGTGGATATCTGCAATACAGACCAGCCCAGGGCTCCACCTTCAAACCCCAGATCCATTTCAGTGCCTCTACACTGATGCTTTGGACCTAGGATGGGGGGCAGTGTTGCAAACAAATCAACAACACCTCTCACTACAAGGCAAATGGTCCACTCTGAGTAAAATACCACATCAACATCAAGGAAATGAGAACCTTGCTGTTAGCCCTACTAACATTCCAACCCTCTATCCTGCCATGAACCTTAAAGGTAATCACAGACAACATGACAGTTCTGTGGTACATAAACAAACAAGGAGGGACCAGATCTTACCCTCTATGCAGACTGGCCATTCAGATTTGGAATCTAGCAGACTCCGTCAGAGTACACCTGTTGGTGATGTATATCCCCTCTCAACAGAATGTGCTGGCAGACACACTCAGCAGAACCTCAGCCCCCTCTCACGAATAAATGCTCCAGAGAGAGGTTTTCGTAGACCTGATACACAGGTGGGGTATTCCATAAGCAGACTTCTTTGCCTCCCCAGACAACAGGGAGATGCCCAACTTCTGCACAAGGAACCCACACTCACAAGCGTGGAAGGTGGACGCCTTTTCCTTTTCACGGGAGAGGGGGGGTTCCTGTACGCCTCCCCCCCCTTTCACTCTGATCCAGAAAGTTCTCCTGAAAATTCAGAGGGACAAACCAAAAATCCTGCTGGTGACTCCCTTTTGGCCAAGACAGCATTGGTTTCCCCTCCCTTTTTCCCTAGCCAGGGGCAATCACCACAGGTTACCCCACCGGATAGACCTGCTCACACAGAACAAGGGGGTCTCTGCTACACCTGCAGGTGAACAATCTAAAACTGACCATATGGGTGATAGAATCCTGATCCCTTACAGGCACCTTTACTCAGAGGACGTACTTAATGTTCTGCAGGAGGCAAGAAAAGCCAGCACTAGGAGAAACTACGTCGCTAAATGGCTCAGACTCTCCAACTGGTGTCATAGGAACAAACAGGACCCCCTCACTACCTACATCCCTGGGGTCCTGTTCCTACTTGTGTGAGCTACTCCAAACAGTACTGACATACTCCTCGATCAAGGTACACTTGTCTGCCATCTCTGCCTGTCTGCCTGTTTCACCTCCCATGTTATCCAGACTGTCAGTCAAACTCTTTTTAAGAGGAGTCCTCCACATCAAGCCCACACGGAAACCCAGCCCTCCTCCATGGGATCTACACTTTGTAGTAGAAAAGCTAACACTATCTCCTTTTGAACCTGCACATTCTACTTCTCTGAAATTTTGTACATTCAAAACAGTTCTGCTTGTTGCCCTCACCCTCACATCCACCAGGACGGTTTCGGAGATCCAAGCCCTGATGGCCACATCCCCCTACCTAGTCTTTCACAGGGACAGAGTGGTGCTCAGGACCAACCCTTCCTTCATGCCCAAGATAGTTAATGAACTCTCGATGAATCAAACCATTAACCTACCTGTCTTCTACCCCATCCTCAAAATGTTTCAGAGAGGACCCTTCACTCTCTGGACGTGCACAGACAATTACGATATTACCTAGACAAAAGCAAAGACATCAGGAAATCAAAACAGTATTTGTTTCCTTCCATACCAGAGCACTAGGAAAAGCTGTTTCTAAGCAAACCATCACCTCATGGATCTCCAAGTCCATCTTCTTCAGCTACTCCCACCATGGGAAAACCTTACAGGGCAGTATAAAACCACATTCCACCAGAGCAGCTGCCTCTTCTTCTGCCTTTTTCAAAGGCATTGATTCCCCTTCTATTTTAGAGGCAACCACTTGGCCGTCAGTGCACACCTTCACCAAACACTACAAGCTCATTGCTGGAGCCTTCCTGTGTCCTGACCAGGGTTGCCAGATTTCCAACTGGCCAGGTAGGGACAAAGTGAAGACTACAAAAAAAAAAAAAAAAAGGTCATTCACGCTAGGTCTTTAATGCGGAACATCAGAGTTCCGCATTAAACAAAAGTAGCTTTGTGTTTATTTTTTTTTTGATTGGCCCAGGCCAATCAAAAATAAATAATCACAGAGCTACTTCTGTTTAATGTGAAACATCGCAGTTCCGCATTAAACAGAAGTAGCTCTGTTTTGCGATTTTTTGAATCGCTAAACACGGAGCTACTTCTGTTTAATGCAGAACTGTGATTTTCCGCATTAAACACAAGAAGCTCCGTGTTTAGCGATTTTTGATTGGCCAGTCCAAAAAAAAAACAACAAAAAAAAACAAAACAAAGCGGAAGCTGCCCGAGATTTCAACCGGCAGTGCGGGACTCGGGATCAGGCTGCTGATCTCAGGACAGTCCCGCCCAAATAGGGACGTCTGGCAACCCTGGTCCTGACAGAGTGCTCTTCAAACTATCTGGAGATATACAGAGTTAAGTATATTTTTTTGGCACTTCAGAGTTGTGTACTGTTAATTGTTGCTTGACTAAATTTATATCATTGCTGGCTGACTTCAGAGTTGAGCACTGTTATTTTTGCTTCACTGTATAGTTTTTCAGATCTCTGCTGAAGGTGTTGGTTTTCCCCAACCCACCCTATTCCTGTCTTGTTGTTTAAATTTGGAGGCTTTTGCAGTTGCCTGCCCCACTGTAAATTTGATTGGGGACACTCCCTCCAGTCCCATCTTTTTACCTCATTCTACCCAATAGACTCTTTCTGCACTTGTTTATAGTCATTTTTAATTTAATTGCATTTTTTTAAACTGTTTGGTCTAACATTGCTACATACTCGTGTGCTAGCTTGCACTGCATTTGAATTGTTTTTACTGCTGTTCTAGCTACTTTTCTGTATATATATATATATATATATATATATATATATCTACACAAAATCTAAGCCTGTTTCCTACCTTTCCTGTAATTAGTGTAGTCCAGATTCAGATTTGCTGTATCCAGGACTGTATGTAAGCTTCTGAGCCCCCCCCCCCAAGCTTTCTGTGTTAGAGAGGGAAGCCTTCTAGCTTATCAGTGGGAGTGGTAAGCACTAGGTAACCTATCTACCACATAAGGAGTGGTTCTGGCCCAGACATTGTAGTTATTGGCCATTTGGGCAGTTTTTCCATCTCTCTCAACTTTCTGATTTAAAAGCCCACATTTGCACTTGTTTCCCCCTTTTCATTTAACTTGTTTAGTCCAGATACAGATTCTTAGTTTTAGCACTTGAATTTGGTTATTCATGATCAGCACTTGTTCAGAACTTGTTTTAAGCACTAAATAACCTACTAATTACTACAGCACTCAGCCTTCCTCATTACATAGAGGAAAACCGTTTTGGTACTTACTTTCCTCACATGCTTAGAGAAAAACATCTCTTTTAGTCACTTTCCTCACTTATCTAGAGGAAAATAGTTTTTTATTCAGGCATGTCCAAGGGTCAGCTCCCAGTGTTCTCTCCTGTCTATCTGATGAATCTGGGCATCTTGGGGCAATGTAGAAATTGCCTCATGTACACAGACAACCCTCTCCTCCTACCACTCAACACTACAGCCTGTGAGAGATGCATTTATCTAGCCAAACTGGAGGTAAAGCTGTCTCCAACCAAGACTGAACTTGACTGTCAAGAGGAGAAGGTAAACACTTGCACCACACCACACTCATCACATAGTCTCACTAAATCTACACCACCAAAATCCACACATAGAAACACAAAGACATTTGTGGAGGCTCTCAATAATAATCTGCTCAAGCAACAGAGACCTCCAAAGCAGAAATGCAAGCAACCTCAACCCCCCAACACAACCCAAATGACACATAGCCCGCAGACGCAGTGTTACACTCAACCACAGCCAATAAGTCAAAACAACGTACCCAACACACTAGTCATAGGTGACTCTATAGTCGGGCACACTGATGTCCCACTCACCAGGCAAAACAAGGAGAAGGTTACTCTCAGCTGCCTGTCAGGTGCCAGGATCCGCCACATAACCCACACACTCAGGTCACTCCACAACAAGTACAAATATGACTGTCATTGTCCATGTTGGTGTGAACGACCTGACACGTACCTCCCTGGACTACATGAAAAGAGACATGGAAGAGCTCTTCGATCTTGTACCCCAGGCAGGTATGACCCTAGCCCTGAGTAGCATTCTGCCATCACCCAGAATGATGCTGCAGTACAAGGACAAAATGATTGACTTCAACAATTGGCTAAGCTTCTGGTGTCATTCTAAAGGGATCCAGTATCTGTCTGCCTGGGATGACATGGTCGACAGACCACGATGCTTTGCCAGAGATGGCCTGCACCTGTCACTCCTGGGATTCCAGATACTAGCTAAGGTTCTTGCCGCCCCTATAGTGCCTTTTTTAGGCAAGGTTCAAATGACAAATTCACCACCATAACAGGAACAGGCAAGCAGAAACTGAGGGTGATGCTACTCAATGCTAGAAGTCTAAATCTCCAAATGCACTCGCTCCTTAAAATGGAGAACATCGATATCTGTGCAGTGACTGAGACCTGGTTCAAGGCTCCAGAGAGCACCCCTGCACTACCAGGCTATAACTCATACCACACTTTTCAACCATGTAACCTGGACCGGAACACTAAAGGCAGAGGTGTGTCCTTATTCATTAAGGATATCCACACCTCCAGGCTAGTTGTTCAGCATAATGCAGCTGAGGTTATCCAAGTACAACTAACTCTGGACAAAACTGCAATCCAAATTGTAGCTTGCTACAGTTCCCCTACCATGCCCCAGGATTCCCACTCCTCTTTTCTTGATGTACTGGAAAATATTAGGGTTCAACCAAACACCCTAATAATGGGCGATTTCAACTACTCCACCATTAACTGGGAAAACTACTCATGTACCTTCGCTCAAAGCTTTCTGGAATTCATAAACTCCAATGCCCTGGATCAACTTATCCATACCCCCACCAGGGGCAGCAATATCCTAGATCTAGTCATTACCAACATGAGTGACCGGTGTTCCACACCTGAAGTCAACGCCTCATTGGTCTGATCCGATCATAAGCTAATTACCCTAGATAACCACATCCTGCCCCCAACCCCCATTAAGGAAACCATGGTAAAAAATTTCTCCAAAGCCAACTTCATGCTTCTGTAACGTAGCCATTTTTCTGTCATGCAAACCAGATTAAAAGATGTATGGTACTATGCTAGCCTTTATTAATAATTAATTCTACTACTGTTTGCTCATTATATTATATAAAGTGTAATGTGTAGATTCACTTATTTGTAACTCTGGAGCTTTTCTACCTGGGCCTACACTGAAAATGGACCTGTTCCAGTTGGACTATCCCGGTTAACAAATGTAAAATAAATAAAATAAATGCTTCTTAAGACAGAAGTGGTGAACTTCATGACACCCATGCAGATGGACAATACAGTTACGACTACTGAATCCGACACAATTGCACTTTATAAGCACTTACACGAGTGCATGGATCGTGCTATCCCAAACAGAACCAAGATGCTATCCTCCAAAAAAAGGAAGCCAATCTGGTGGTCCCCTGCCATAAACAAACTGTACAACAGAAGGAAGAAACTCTTGCAAAAGAGAGTAAAATCCCATGAGTGGAGGAACTCCCTGGTCAGCCTCAGTAAGAAGCTGCGATCCCTGATAAAATCCTCAAAAGCTAGTTATGAAAACAAAATTGCCACGGATTCTAAAGACAACCACAAAGCATTCTATAGCTATGTCAAGAATCTCAATGCAACACTCATATCTGCTCTGAGTTACAGCACAATGGCACTAAATATACAGACCCAACTGATATTGCCAACATCTTGGCAGATAGGCTCAGTGCTAACTTTACCCCCCTCTCATCCCTAAAGAGCCCATCTCTATACCTGAAGAATGCAAAGTTCCTGTAATCACGGCTACACAGGTAAAAACCACACTCTCCAAAGCCAAGAACACAGCATCCATGGGACCAGATAACATCCGAGGCTGCATTCTACACGAACTACAGAACGAACTGGCACCCCACCTAAGCACCATGTTCAGTCATAGCCTCACTTCAGGCTTTGTGCCTGCTGAATGGCGCACAACGACGGTTATCCCACTCCACAAGGGGGGAGCCACCACGGACCCAGGGAACTACCGCCCCATTAGCCTGACAAGCCAGGTCTGCAAGGCCATGGAACTTTAAACAAAGACATTGGTAATCTCCAAACTCTGGACCCCACCCAGTTCGGGTTTGTAAAAGGCAGATCATGTCTCCTAAATCTGATAGACTTCTTTGAAGCAGTCACCAAAGCCGTAGATGAGGGTAAGGTGGTTCACACAGCCTATCTAGATGGTACCAAGGCTTTCGACACCATCCCCCACTCTGGAATTATAGATAAACTCACTAAACTAGGTATAAATCCCTATGTCACAAGATGGGTTACCAACTGGCTCACTGACAGAACCCACACTGTGAAAGTAGCAGACTCCAAATCTGACTTCAGACCAGTGACAAGTGGAGTACCACAGGGTTCAGTCCTGGGTCCTCTCCTGTTTGGTATCTACTTCTCTGAAGTACAGGCTAACACAGAAGGTCTTTGGCTAATGAAGTTCGCAGATGACTGCAAACTAGGAGCCATAATAGAAACTCCTGATGTTGTGGACATCCTACAAAAGGGCCTCACTGAGACAGATGCCTGGTGTCAAAGCAATGGCCTCAAGCTCAATGCCAAAAAGTGCATTGTCATCCTCTTTGGTAAAAACTCTGTACCCATGAATTACAACATAGGCGGTAGTATACTTAACACCGAAAGTGTGATAAGAGACCTTGGGACACAGGTGGACAGTAGTCTCTCCTTTGATAATCACATCGCCACAGTAGTCAGGAAATCCTTCTACGTGGCACACCTCATCCCAAAAGGTTTCTCATCCAGAAAAAAAGAGGTCATTGTTCCCTTCTACTCATCACTCACTAGACCCATTACAGAGTACAACGCCCCTTTTGGTATGTACCTCACAAGACATCTACAACAACTGGAAAGGCCGCAGAAATACCTCACAAAGAGGATTACCGACCTCAAACAGATGCCCTACGCAGACCGTCTCAAAAAACTCCAACTTTACTCTGTCGCATATCGCCTACTCAGAGGTGATCTCTGCCTAACATACAAAGCTATGTCAAACCCAGAGCTGTTGGACATGCTCCACTTAAAGAAATCCCAATCCCTCTGAGTTACACGCTCTAGGGACCTAAACCTTGTCACCACAATAAACAGAACTTGCCGGAGGGATAGATTCCTGTCTGAGAGACTTCCCATACTCTGGAATAAACTACCTATCAATATCAAACAAAGCTCCTCATTAGCACTCTTCAAGAAAAATCTTGATGATCGGATGGGAAATAGGAAATTCACCCCAGGGATCATGGCATCCCGTGCTAGAGCCGATTTTGCCAGAACAATCCTACAGGGTCTCCTGGACCATGGAAACCCCTCCTCCTCCCAAGATCATACTTAAAGCTGTGGTACTCTCCCTACTGTTATGAATACTGCAACATCAGAATAGAAGGACATAGAATAGTTGTGTAAGACCTTACCATAACCATAGATGTCCTTCTCTTTTATGTTGCAATATTCAGTCCCACCCTCCTACCCCTTTTCTTGCTTCTGCTGTAGCAGGTATTTTATGAACACCTGTGGCCATCTTCTTCTCCAAGTCTCTACCTACATAGCCTTATTACTGCCCTGGCTCTGGCAGGCATGTACGTGTAAGGGTCTCAGTTAGGACCCTCCTGAAAGACCTCGGGGGCACTAGTATATGCAGCAGAAACTATTCTGAGGAGGGTACATGCAGATGGCACCTTTATACCTAACGTCAGTTTATGGCCCTCATAGCCAATGTCACACGTACCCTCCAGGACAAAGACTTTGGTATACTGGCCATACGGTGGCACTGCAGGTAGCTACTCCCTACTGTTATGAATACTGCAACATAGAAGAGAAGGACATCAATGGTTACGGGAAGGTCTTACACAACTATTCTTTAGTCATGAAGGCTACCGCTTCATCTTTCACTAAACCCAGAAAAGGTGCCAGAAAACCTTCCTCATCCGGACCTGTCACCTCTCAAACTACTCCAAGACAGCCCTTTCTTGACAGGCCTAACAATGCGTGACTGTCAGACCCTAAATCTCAATCTTCCCCTTTTTGCCCACCTCTCTCACTGTCTTCCCGTGTGGCAACAGATCACCTCAGACAACTGGGTCTTGTTAATAGTGGAAAGAGGATATTTCATGGTCTGGAGGGAAAAGTCTCTCCCAAAAGGTATCCCCCCCCCCCAGGACCAAATTCATCTCATCCCACAAGTTATTCAAGATTTTGTAAGACAAGGTACTATTCAAAGAGTCTCCCCAGGACAGGAAGGCCTAGGATTTTACTCCAGACTCTTCCTAGTCCCAAGACAGGATGGCCCATGGAGACCTGTCTCGGACCTGTCTCTTCTAAACCTTTTCATACATGTGCCCACCTTTCGCATGCTCTCCCTCCAAACCCTTCTTCCACTTCTGACCCCCAACTCTTATCTGGCCACTTTAGACCTGAAGGATGCATATCTTCACATCCCTATCCACCCATCTTATTGGAAATTCCTGCATTTTGCTGTGCAATCCTTGCAATTTCAGTTTATTGCCTTGCCATTTGGTTTGTCCACTGCACCAAAGGGTATTCACAAAATGTCTAGCTCTTGTGGTAGCCTTTTGCAGAACAAAAGACGTTCATATCTACTCATGCTTAGACAATCTTCTTATCCAGGCAGATCATCCAAATACTCTACTAAGGCACCTATAGTTCATCATTTCTCTCCTCAAATGCCTAGGTTTCACAATCAACCATCTCAAATCCTCACTTACTCCCTCCCAGGACCAGGTGTCCTTGGGTTACAGAATAAGAACAGGTTTGAGGAAGGCCTTTCTTCCACCAGAAAAGGTGACATCTCTGACCACTTGTTTCTAGGACCTACTCCTCTTACATTTTGGCCAGGAGGTTCCTATGCCTCCTGGGGTTGATGACAGCCACGCTTTCCAAGTTACCCCTAGCCAGGTTACACATGAGAAAATTTCAGTGGTACCTAAAGAATGTTTGGTCTCAGCACAGTCACCCACTAGAGTTTGGTAC
Source organism: Protopterus annectens (assembly GCF_019279795.1). Lineage (NCBI taxonomy): Eukaryota > Metazoa > Chordata > Ceratodontiformes > Protopteridae > Protopterus > Protopterus annectens. Next base: position 1,700,265,892 of record NC_056728.1, on the reverse strand, counting down.
CATTCCTTCCATGCCTCAAGAAAGAGATCTTATGGTGGATCCAGCAAATTCACCTGAACCCGGGGCTACCATTACAACCCCTTCCTGCAGTGCAACAGATGTTCACAGATGCATCAGATCTGAGATGGGGAGCAACTATGAATGGACTGAAGGTTCATTGCCAGTGGGACGCCTGTCTTCGGAAAAACACATCAATATCAGGGAAATGACTGCCCTCATCCTAGCCCTAAAAGCATTCTCTCACCTCATACACCCAGGACCTCTAAGAATCTTTACAGACAACACCACAGTCCTGTGGTATATCAACAAACAAGGGGGACAAAATCATATTTACTCTGCAGGCTGGCCATCCAAGATTGGCAAATGGCTACCCTCTCCAAGGTGACCCTACAGGCAGTTTACATCCCATCTCAAAACAATGTTCAGGCGGCTGCTCTCAGCAAGTCATTATCACAGAATCACGAATGGATATTGCACAGGGATGTCTTCCTGGACATATTCCACCAGTGGGGTACATCAGAAATAGTTCTGCTTGCCTCCCCTCAGAACAGACAACTGAACCTATTCTGCACAACAACCTCCCTCCCTCCAAGCCTGGAGGGTGGACACCTTCTTAGTCTCCTGGAAGGGGATGTTTCTTTATGCATTCCCCTCTTCCCTCACATACAGAATGTCCTGCTGAAAATTCAGCAAGACAAGCCAAAAATCTTGTTGGTGACTCCCTTTTGTCCAGGGCAGCACTGGTTCCCACTACTTTTTTCTTTATCCAAGAGGAATCACCACAGGTTACCCCACAAGGTGGACCTCATCACACAACAGAAGGGATCACTTATCCATCCACACCTCCAAACTCTCAAACTAACTCTGTGGGTGATGAACTTCTGATCCCTTTTAGACACCTTTTTTTCAGAGGACATGCTTTCTATCCTGCAGGAGGCCAGGAAACCCACTACCAGGAGATCCTACCTGTCCCAAGTGGAAAATATTCTCCAGTTGGTGTCTTCACAGGCAATTAGATCCTTTTCAGGCTGATGAACATCTCATTTTGTCCTAGTTGTGTGAACTCCTTAAGTCTGAACTTTCATATTCATCAATGAAAGTCCATTTATCAGCTATCTCTGCTTGCTTACCTCTCAATCCACCTTTGTTATCCAGATTAGAGGTGAAACTTTTTCTTAAGGGGGTACTTAATATCAGGCCTCCAAGGAAACCTGTCTCTCCTCTTTGGGAGCTGAACTTCATTCTAGAAAAAAACTTACTACTGCCCCCTTCAAGCCAACAGCCACAGCCATCTTGAAGATGTGCACTTGGAAAACAGTGCTTCTTGTAGGCCTAACTTCAGCCAGGTGGGTCTGAGAACTGCAACCACTCATGGCTACTGTGCCATACCTGATATTTCATAAGGATAGGATCTCTTCGTACAACCCCATTCTTCATGTCAAAAGTGGTCAGTGAACTTTCGCTTAACCAGTCTGTCCACTTACCCACATTCTTTCCTTACCCACAAAATGACAGTGAAAGAGTGCTCCGTTCCCTTGATGTTGACAGATAACTTGCATTTTACCTAGCTAAGACTAAGAGCATCAGAAATTTTAACCAGTTGTTTGTATCCTTTCACCCCAGGGCTCTGGGGAAAGCTGTATCCAAGCAGACCATATTGTCCTGGATTTCAAACACTATTTCCTTTTGCTGCTACTTTCATGGAAAATACCTTCCTTACACTGTGAGGGCCCACTCCACCAGGGCTGTGGCCTCCTGAGGAGCCTTTTTCAAAGGATTAGATATAGCCACTATCCTGGAGGCAGCCACATGGTCTTCACTCCACATGTTCACTAAACATTACAAGCTGGACAATATCTCCAGGGCTTGGGTGGACTTTGCTAAAGCCATCCTGCATGGATTCAGAGAGAGAGTTCCACTTCTTCCACCTCCCATAACACATGCTGAGCTTTGGTACTCTCTCTCATGTTTAGAATTTTGCAACATGAGAATAGAAGGACATAGAATAGTTCTGTAAAATCTTACCATAACCATAGATGTCCTTCTCTTCTATGTTGCTGTATTTCTGTCCCTCCCTCCTACCCATTTTAGGACCTCTGCCTCTTCTTCCCTTTCTTCCAGTTCCTTATTTTCCCTTTCTGGATGGCATCCTGATCAGCTACCCTTAGACTATTATCTGACTGAGGCATTCAGTTCTGAGGTCTGTGTGTGTGGATGTCACATTTATGGCCCACAATTTATGATACCTACATGTGACATCCCACATACTATACAGCAGCCAGGCTAAGCATTTGTATATGGGCTGGACATTTGGGTCTCCTCAGGTGGAGGACCCCTCATGTTTAGAATACTACAACATGTAAGAGAAGGGCATCTATGGTTATGGTAAGATTTTACACAACTATTCTTTCTGCAGGCAGGAAGTGTGAGGCCTTACTGTCTGCATCAATCTGTTGAGGGAGTGAGGGCATCTGACCCAGAGTGGCACAAATTTGCCAAATCCCCCACCATCTGTAATGTCCCCTTCTGCAGTCTGCCCATTACTGGTGTTGCATCAGAGACAGACAATGAGAAACAGGCAAGTTAGACTTTCTAGGTCTGTTTGGAATTTACTGCTGTATCACAACCAGACAAAGGTTCCCAGACGGGTCTATATCATGAAATCAAACTTCCAAAATATCGAACACCATAACTTCGAACTTGGAAGATAGAATTCGGATAACATCGAAACTTCAAAACAGAGAATTTTTTCCCAGGGAAAAAATTTCCTGTTCCGAAAAACACACACATAACACAATCACACTAAACCTAACATACACCACTATCTATACACTATCCTTAACCCAGCCCTAATCCTAAAGTCTGTCACTACCGCACACTAACCTGACCCACGCCCTAAACCTAAAGTCCGTCACTATCACACACTTACCTGACCCACCCCCTAACCCTAAAGCCTGTCACTACCCGTTCGTACACTTACCTTGACCCGGTCCGAAAATGCCGAAGCCGCAGAAACAGCCAACCAAATTCTTTCCCTGGGAAAGAATTTGGGTTTCCGCGGCTTCAACATTCTCACCTTTCGAACTACCAAGTTCGGCCTTCCGGTATTCGGCATTCTTCACGTTCGATTTTGCGATAGGAACCCTCACAGACACATGCTTTTGGGCAGTTTGTGGCTCACACTTAAGAAAGGTCATCTCTGTCTGGATATCAAACACCACACAGAAAACATGGACCACTAAATTAAGGTTGGACTAGGTAATCGTAACCAAGTCCAAAAGAAAAAAAAACTCCTTTCAAACACAGCTGTAGAACAACTAACACTCTGTGCACAAAAAAAAACTTTATTAAAGAACGTACCGGGTAGTGCTTTCGCACAGTTACCCCTGCTTTTTCAGACCGTAATCATGAACATTTTCAAAAACATTTAAAGTGATAATCAACCAATCACATAAAAATTAAGCAGTCACATGAGTACATCAGTCAAAAATAATTTATTCCACCCACTAATAGAATAACACCTACTTAATACTGCAGACAGACTTTATATCTAAGCTAATCAAATAAAAATGCATATGGCCATGAATAAATAACAGAGATGTCTAAACAAAAAACACTAGCATCGTCATTAATATGATCAAAACATTACTGCAGCTTGTACGAAAACCTGTCAGTTAGTTCAAGCACTAACAAAATAGCAATACATCAGTAGCCTTGCTCACATGAGAATAAACATATACGGTCAAAACCAAATAGCCTCGGCTTACCTTAAAACTGAACCTGTAGAAATTCCAATCAAATAAAAGCTTAAAAAGCTTGTCAGTACAGTCTAAAAAACATTGACACAGCTAGATTAACAATAAGGAATATTCCACGCATGTACTGCTATGTGATCACATGATTACTACCAACCAATGAACTAAAGGTAAAACATAAAACTCATGAAGTTAAAAAACATTAAATCAAAACATACAAATTCCAGTCATAAATGCTTCAGACTGCATCACTATACGCAGATAGCTAAAGTGTCCAAGCAAAGAAATAACACCGTCTTACAAAGATTAAGAATATCACATTACCGACTAATGGTCCCAAAATACAACAACAAGCCAAAGAGTGCATCAGTAGCTTTGTGATCATAAATATAAATATAACTGCGACTCACCTTTAAAACTTAAAACTATTAAACTCTTAAGACAGGGATAGAAGGCAATTAAAAACTGCAACACTAAAATAAATTACGTTTTCTGTATATAATAAAAAGTCAAATGACTACAATTAGCCAAAAGTCTAGAAAAAACATCACAGAACCAAAAACATTCAGAAGTATTACAATCATGTATACTACAAACTCTGAATGCTAATATATCCAAAGATAAAAAACATTGCAAACTCCTACATCTCATCCAAACAAAATACATAAGGGTACATATATAGAGTAGTGCATAACAAATGTATTATATATATTAAAAGTACAGAAGCTTTGGGGATCACAACATATAAAAGTAAAGTAGAATGTAAACTAACAAAACAGCACTGACTTACTTTAAACAGTAACCCTACAGTAATTAAAAAACTGAATACATAATGTAACAGTTAAAACAATCAATGTAACAGAATGATCCTCCTTGTTTATAAAACAACGAGCTGAGTGTACAAAAGTCACCTAGTTGCAACTAACTTATAAAATAATGTAAACTGTTGAATCAAAAACACAAAACAAAATAGGAGTGATTATGAATAACTGTACAGAACAAATACTTTAAGTAAATAACATTAGAGTAATGTACTGAATATAAATGAAATGATGACAAAACTATACTGAAAAGATGTGTTTAAAAGCAAACATCAGACATATATAAAGTATATAAGAAAGTACAGCGTTAATGTCACAAAGGTTTCTTTTTAAGTATTGGTTTAAGTAAAACCCTTTCATTTAACCCTGGTTCCATGTATGCTCTCAAAAGTAATATCCATCTTTGTGACTCTGCGAAAGTGCTAACCTGTACATAGTTTTTTTGTGCATAGAGTGTTAGTTGTTCTACAGCTGTGTTTGCAAGCAGTTTCTTTTTTCTTTTGGACTCTGTCTTGATATCCCTCCAGATTTCATCCAGGAACCCCAAGGTCCTGGAGAAGAGGTGGGCTTTTCTTTTTGAGGAAAAAAAAAACAGAGAACTGATGAAATTCCTGCGGTATAGCTAGTAAGCATGATACTTTGAGTGTCTATCCTGACAGGTCATCTCCTAGCCATTGCTGTTTTTGATTATTGATGCTTTATTGAAAAGTATGTGATAGTGTGGCAGAGGATTCATATATCTGCTTCCCCATTGCTTGAACTATGCATCTCTGGAATGGCATCTCCTTTCAAGAGAAGGAGAGAGCTGTCTCTGGAACAGTTCTTTGAGTCAGATATCATTGAGGAGGAGGACAACTTTGTCTACTTGGCTCAGATATATTCCTCCCTTGATTGTGATACCAATGAAAAGGAAATCTTTGTCTTCAAGCTCCCTTCCAAGGAGATTTGCCCTTCAGGGAAGCACATCTTCTGTGGGAACACTTCATACAGGGTACAGAAGAACTTTCAGAATGCTGTAAGCAATATTTGGATCATTTGAGTATTGAGAAACCTAAACAAACACACATTCCTCTAATAATTCAGGTGTATCAGGAAACGTTTGAGAGTGCCTTTTGATAACCTGATTCTCAGCCACACAGGAAGCCAGACTTATTCTGTAGTAGGAACCAGTGACTGACACTGCAGTGATCGAAGTGGATGCTGCCAGTGGCCCAGATTCTGTGAGAGTGGTAAGTGGAAGATATTTGTAAGGAAATTCCTGACTCTTAGAAGCAGTGTCTGTCAGAATTATTACAGGCTATCCTTAAAGTCAGCAAACATAACATTAGATATGGTTGCTTATAGCAAGCTTATGCTTGGGTAGCCACTTTTGTCTCCATTATCAGAGAGCATGCTTGGCTAGGGTTTTAGCTCTTGGATTGGGGATATCAAAGGGCAGCTCCTAAATGTGTCTCTAGATGAACAACTGTTATTTGGACATTTTTCGCAGGTATTTTGAAAAGTTGGATAAAAAGGCAAAATTATTGATATGGCAAAACATTCATTCTCCTACCCAAATGCAGTAGGACATTTCCCATGTAGGAACTGTTTTTGCATCATGTTGAGCAGTTTAGAGCTTTTGGAAAGGGGCACTTGAGAGGCAGCAGAGGCCAAGAAAGACAGCTGGATGAGAGTAATAGTCCCCAGCCTTTCCCAAGATGGGGCCTCTCAGGTTTGACTACCTCATTCCCCCTCGAACAGTTGTAAGGAATCTGTATCATTTCAAAGTTATGTGATTTGAGATGACCATGGGTCAGTGAGTGAGGGAGCTCATAGACACAGAATTCAAGATTGAATTCAGATCTGTCACCTTCATGAGGTTGCCTCCCATTCCGCCTAACTTGATGGCTCTGACAGGGCTCACCTTAAATAAGATGCTCTTCCCTGTGACCATAACAATAGTTCTGATGTCACAGCAAGGGCCAGGTATTTATTCCAGGTCTTTCTTAGTTCCAAGAAAAGGCGGATCCTGGAAACCAATTTTTTTCAGAACCATAGCTAAGGTGTGGCATCCTGGGCAGTTCCCCAGATTGGAGCTCCTAAACTTGAGGCCTATTTACAGCTATTCCATTTTTGACCTCTCTGGACTGAACTAGTTTCTGGTAGTAAAGACACCTAAAATGTTAATCAGGCCATCCTTACCCCTGCTTTTGTCAGAGACTCGCATTTTAACCTTGAACTTGAAGGATGTTTATTCACATCCCGATTAGCAGGGAGCGCAGAAAATGCTTGAGATTTGTAACTGTGATGGAGCAGTTCCAGTTCACTTCCTGCCCTTTAGAGTGTTCACAGTTTCCAGTGTATTTACAAGCTGCTTAGTTCTGATTTTTGCCTACATCATGGTCAGGAGCAGTCATGTCTACCTTTACCTGGATGTCTGCCTAATTCACTCTGTGTTCAAGGAGAAACTGACCAAGGCTTTAACTGTATCGGCCACTGTCTGCCAATATCCAAGTCCACCTCAGAGCTTTGTTCCTGTAGTCCTGCAGGCTGCTGAGAGGTGATCTGTGCGTGGCCTTCAAAGCATCCTCTTATACCACTCTGATGGACCTGTTGCACATCTGAAAAACACATGGCATCAGAACCACCTACAGCAACTGGAGAGACCACCGAGGTTTCTAACCATGAGAATCCAGGGCCTCCAAAACACGTATACATGAAAAGACTGAAAGCCCTGTCACTGTACTCAATATCATGCAGGCTGCTGAGAAGCGACCTGTGCCTGGCCTACAGAGCAGTCTCAGGTGCTGCCTTAATGGAAATGCTGCACATTAGCAAATCAAATGGGACAAGAATAACTCACTCCAGTGATCTCAACCTAGCCTCTGACATTAACAGAATATGCTGGAGAGACAGCTATATCTCCCAGCGATTGCTGCTCCTCTAGAATAAGCTCCCACTCCATGTGAAGCATAGCTCTTCAATAACCCTATTCAAGCACGACCTTGACAACTGACTGTAAATTCACCCCCAGGTGAGGCACCTGTGTCCCTCATGGAGAGGACAGTCGGTGCTGATCACAGAATCACTCTGCTAACAATGACAATATAACTATGGTCAGTAAGAGTACTCAGATTATTACATGGCTAGACTTATAAAGACCCTAGGGCCATTAGCCTAGTCACCTTCTATGAATCTCTGAAGAATTACCCAATCTAGGGACCTAAACTTCACCAGCAACATAAATAGGACATGTTGGAGGAGCAGTTAAATGCCTCAGCGATTGCACCTTTTCCAGAACAGACTTCCCATCTATGTCAAGCAGAGCTGTTCCCTAACCCAGTTCAAGTACAACCTGGACCATTTGATGGGGAATCAGAAATTTACCCCTGGTCTGGTACCTATGTTACTAATAAATAGAGGCAGCCTGTAAAGGCTTGACCACCCATGTGAAAGTCTCCATATACCCCATAAAGCAACCCTACTGTCAACTTGCCAGATTCATTTTGGAAACAAGGTTAGTCTTAAAAAGCCCCCGGAGTCATCAGCATAGGGTCACTTAGGAACTATCAGAAGTCAGGCCTTTGTCCTTTTCATGCTAAGTGTTTCCTGGGAGCCATTCTGGACATCACGGAGTGCGGACAGCTTCCCCTACAGGGGAAGACAGCATTTTTTTAACTGGACAGATATCTGTGATGGCAAAAAACACCCAAAACCCTCTGGGTTGCATGTTAGCTTCCATCCTGAAGGTCCCTTTAACCATGCTGCACCTGATGAAAATCCAAAGGTACTTAAGAAAACCTTTGGTATCAACATCTCCATTCCCTGAAATAATTAAGTCTGCATTTTCCCTTCATCCACAGGAAATTCAGGTGATGGCCAACTCTGGTGAGAGACAGTCCAGGGATTCATTTCTGTAATCCAGGGGAAGCCAGACTCTGACCTGACATACCTTGGCGAATGCATACAGTGTCCTTGAGAGTTAAGTGACATGCAACAATAGAGACAAAGCTGAAGACCTTAAGATTTATACAGATATTTAAAATAGTGTGCTGTGTCCTGGTTTTCAGACCATTTTAAGACCCATATTCCTCGGGTTGGTCACAAGACAGCACCGTGGTTATGTGTATTTCAGTAAACAAGGGGGCACACACTTCTCCCTTGTAAAGGTTAGATATAGTAGCTTGGGAGCTATCATCAAAGCGTAAATTTCATTTTTATGTATATTACAATCCGCTGGCATAGAATGCTGCTGCAGGTCATCTGAGCAGCTCCACTCATAGCTCTCATGAGTTGAAGTTGAACCTTGAGTTTTTATTCAAGCACACTTTACTTTGTGGCACACACACATAAATAGACCTGTTTGCTTTTCTGCCGAATCACCAGATACCAGGGTTCTGCTCTGGGTACAATTACAAGAGAGCTCCAGCAGCAGATGCATTTTCAACCCCTTGATGGAACAAATACCTTCTGTATACTTTCCCTGCCCTACCTCTGATTACCAGAGTAGTGCAAAAGGCAGTGCAGGACAGTGCTAGCCTGTTTCTGGTGGCACCTCTGTAGCCAAGTTGACATTTGTCCTTCCTGCTAAGGAAACTGAGCAGAGAAGAACTCTTCAACCCCCCCCCCCACACACACACACACACTAACTTCTAGTTCATCAGGTAGGAACGCTGGTTCATGTAGATCCAAAGCACCTAAATCTTGCAGCCCGGAAGATGTAGCATTCTTCCCCTAGAGGTCTTGCAGATTGTTAATGAGACCAATAAAACAACCATTAGAAAGTCCCATCTCACAAAGTGGACAAGTTTTTTTCTTTCAGTACTGAGGTCGTGACATATGGTATAAGGCAGAGTCTGTTTAATAAGACCCCTTTATCTTAAACCCTTGTTTGGTACATGTGTTCTCTTTGCCTCAGTTGAGGTGTACCTTTGTACTGTGAACTTGCACAGTACTAGAGCCTCCTTTGATGCCTTTCATCACTGATAAGTAATTTCTGGAGGGTGTATTACACTGTGTGCCCCCACAGAAACTAGAGCTTCCCTCATGAGATTTGAACTTTTATCTTGAATAACTGAACTTTGTTCCATCTGAAATAATAGGCTCACTACTTGTGAAACTCAGTTAGGTGGATTTCAGATTTGCAGGTCTTAATGTACAGAATGCTGTACATTGTCTCCCACAAAGACATTAACTGTTAAGACCAGTCTGTCATTTATGGCAAAATTTCTTGGATCTGCCACTGAATTGTGTCTTTTATCTCTCAGTACTTATTCAGGATCCTCAGAACAAATGAAAGAAGCACTTGCACCTCTTGGCCATGCACAAATGACTAAGATATTACACAGAAAGAACTGAAGATTTCAGGCAAACATAGCAGCATGTTGTTTCTTTCATGCGAGGTAAACAGGGAAGGCCATTGTCCACTCAAACTCTTTATAACTGGTTAATTGGCTGCTTTTCCTTCTGCCTCAGTAAACACAGAAAATGTTACAGGGCCAGATTGACGTATTTATCAAGGGCAGCAGCTACTTAAGTATTTATGGAGGTGCTAAATGAATGTCTGTACACACCGTTTCTGGACATTGCAAGCTGGCCAACCTTCAGTGTAGTTCTGCATGGAATGTGCTGTCCATCTCTAGATCTGTGGCCAGCATCCTTACTGTTCTTCCCATTGTGCATGATAGCATCAGTAGTACTTCAGCCACATTCCCATACTTTATGCATGCTAATGCATAGTGGTCATGATAAGTGGAGTACACTTGTTTGAGCATAATGGCATTAATTGCAAATGTTCGGGTAGTAGAATTACTTTTGCTGCATAGGCTGCTTCTCTGTAACCCCCTTTCTGTTTCTTGTGGTTCATATTTAGCTGTTGGGAGGCTACCGTATCTTTCCGGGGAGCCACTCTTTCCTTCTCCTCTCATTTCGATGAAGACAGTTTCAGCATGCTTTTCAGGCTCAGTACACACACATTTTGGTTGATTCATTTGATCACCAGTAAAGAACCATATGGCATTTCTATACCTTTGTACATTACTTTTTACTGATGTCCTCAGTGTAAGAGAAGCCAGGCCAATGCAAGAGCTTTCCAAAAGCTCTGAAAGTCAGACCAAATGATCGAATATCAGCCTGTGGTACGATTCCCACACATTGTGTGATATAGCAGCAGTGATTCTTCTACTCAAATATCTACGGTTATGATGAGCATGCTCACACAACTGTACTGTATTTCCTCTTTAGTGCTCAACTGATCTGTTTTTATCTTCTTTCTTTCTACTGCCGGGAACATGTGCACAGTGCGTGTGTGTGACATGTCAGGCTTGGCGAACATGCCCAGCTTTGTGCCCTTAAGTTCTATTCTGCCACTTGCTCAGCTATGATAGCAACTGTGACATTTGTTGTGGATAAGTTTCCATGTTTCACCACTTATCATTTCAACCCATCGAAAAGTCTGTGTAGTGACTCAGTCACAGGCCAAGACTTGCACTCTCACTACATCTGTCTTGGGGAAGTAGACAGTGGCAAGCACTTCTATAAGTGACAGAATTTTAGTTCAGACACCAGAAGATGCATACAGGAAAAGATAAAGGCTTACATAATGTTTTGCAAGATAGCAGTTATGGGTAGTACCATCATAGGCTGGTGTTGGAGCACAGAGAGAAAGCTAAGAATATGGGGGGGTAGATATTGGACATAGTATTCTGGAGATGCACAAGAATAACAGAGATCAAAATTGCACAGTGCTTTGCCTCAGAAAATGCTGAGTGGTATGCAAGATGTGCATTCTTGGCAGACACCTTGGAGAATGTTTCCTCAGTTGTCAACTGACCTGCTGCTATGAGATAAAGCAGTCCCTTGTCCAGTGCATACTCTTTGGTAGCACTCAGGACTTGTGGACTTGCTTTCCCAGGCCTTACCTTAGGCACAACAGATCCCTGTAGCCCAGGATTTCAGGAAGGTCCTACGCATTGGATATTAGGCAGCTATTTGTTTATTAGGATCTGTCCTCTCACATACAGGAACACATCATCAGGGAAAGTGGGTCACTGTCCACACCAAGACCTAAACAGATCTTTCTAGTCCTGATGCCACCAAGTGCCCATGCCTTTTTTCCCCAACATCTGATACTCATTTGCTGTTCCCCTGATCCTCTTGTGCATTCAGCAAATATTGAGCCCTCCCAGTCTGGAGCTAGGTTTTAAGAGATTGTCTACTTTGTCCTCTGTACCCTCAGTCGGGGTCCCAGATTACCAGGAGGCTTTTATTTCAGAGAACAATGAGGACATTGAATCCTCACTTTCCCCACCTGATATCCCCTGCTTTGTAGATACCTTACATACCTCTCAACTATACCACATTCCTCAGTATTTACTGTTTTAAGGGTCAAAATCATGGGGTGCCATGAATTTCCGAGTGGCCCCTTTAATTTCCGAATTTCCTGGGTTGTTCCAATTTTAGTGACGTCTTCACGTGCATGGGCACACGCGATGACATCAGCATCATGAGCAGACTACCAGCCCGTCGGAATTCTGCTTAGGGCTGGATGGGGTGTGTGCCTGTTTATTTTATGTACAGTACAGCAACCAGCAACGTGGTTCATAATGGTGCCATTACATATTAGAAGTTCAGTGCTTCCTTCCCCAATGCAAGTAAGTTAAGAAATCCAAAAACTGGGTTGCTTACTTCCAGTTGTGACATTTTTTTGAAGCAAATAAGTTAAGTTTGATAATGTTGCTGCTGTTGCAGTATTAGAAGTGTAAGGAGCTGCTGCCGTGCCGATATATGTAAAGATGTTTTAGAGCTGCAATTGCTGCCGATGCTGAGTCGACGCCGTATTAATATCTGGTAACTAGTTTATTTTACAGCTGTGTGTAGCCTATTTGGTGATTTCCATAGCAAATCACGCATTTTGCCGAATACAGCAAAGTTCAAAACCCGTTAAACAAGTTAAGGCTGTCACTTAGGACTGCTAGACTGGCAGACATTGATATCATGACTTCTGAAACGTAGCTTTTCTTGTACTTCATCTTCAAGAAAAAAAAAACTATAACAAGGAAGTTCAAGAAGATACATGATGGCTCATGCTTTTGTAATACTGTGTTATGAGACAGTTACTCTTTCACCAGGCTGTCCTTGATTTTGCCTCAACTTTATGAACTGTCCCTCTCCCTCACAACACGTTTGACTTCCCGGAAAGTCATTGAAAATTACAGTCAGTTAGTCAGTAATGCCAGAGCAGCCAGACACTAGAGTTTCATACTTATATTCCGGAATATGTAGTTTTGAGATGAACTTGATAGATCTATTCTGCAGAGATGTGTTCTCTAAAAATATATGGAATCACACATTCTCAGCTGTGTCTATAAATGTTTGTAACTATTTGTGTGTATATATGTGTACGTACGTTGACCTTGTTAAATGCTCAGTTGTTCCTGACACCCTGTCATACCCTTACTAGCCGTTGTAATACGATAGACGGTATGATTCTCGAAGTACTACATTTCCCACAAACATACTTTGTATTTTTTTCTACAAATGCAGTGGCCACAGAAGACCGTGCTATTATCAGTTACGTAGTAACCCATGTAAACAATGGAGCCGTCAGAACAGTCTAGCGTAGTGATGGTAACTTTGTTGTGAATGAAAACCAAGGTATGACATTTCATCGAGTACATTGTGGGTAATCACTAACAAGAGCAAAGGTAAAAACTTGTGCCCCCCCACAAACGCACCAAAAATGCAACTCCTCTCCAGAAGTTTTTATTTTACACCCAGCCTTCATTCTGTCATGAAGGCTATCACCCTCCTATCGTTTACTCAGCCATACCTTTAAACTGTCCCTGATTTTCAGGGAATCCTGATTTAGACTTGAATTTTAGCTCCATCCATTTTGATGCATCCTAAAGCTGGCGACTATTCTAGAAAAGGTGAATTACACTTAATAAATAACAGTAATTAGTCATGTACTTCTTTTATTTCAGAAAATCTATCAATGTCTCAGGTTAATATCACTCATACTTTAAAAAGGTCCTTGATTGTCCCAGACTATTTCTGGCTTTGTCCCTCATTCTGTTGAGATTTTTCCTTGATTGGTTGGACGTTTATTTTACAAAGCTGTAGTGTGTGTCTGTTATTATGCTGCTTTCCAAAGCTGTAGTGTGTGTCCGTTATTATGCAGCAGATTTTATGTGCTAAGAGTTGAGAGCTATGGTGAGAAGTGAGAACTGAATTCTGTATTCCCCCTTATTGGCTCTGTTCAGATTTTTGTGCTAAGAGGTTGAGAACTACAGTGAGAAGTGAGAACTGAATTCATTAAATGATAGTCATTTAAGTTTCAGTCTTCTTCCTTTCTTTCAGGAAACAAACTGCTGATTTGGCATAGTGGTATGTTGCTCTGACTGTAGTGCACAGGGTCCTGGGTTCAAGACTTGCCAGTGAAATGCATGGTGGTAACACATTTTATTCTAGCAACTTTCCAAAATTATACAAACAATGTTTAAAATGTGTCTCTGGTTTTTGGCCTTTTGTCGTCCCCCCACAAAAAAAAAAACAAAAAAACTTAAACTGAAAATAAGTGCAAGATGCCCATGCCTTACACTACTGTCATTCTATTTATATATATATAATATATATATATATATATATAGTGTGTGTGTGTGTGTGTAAGTAGACTTTTATGATGGAAATGTTCTGAATTGGGCAGATGTTCTGTAGTCCTATCTTGCCTTCATTCTTACACTTGGGTTCGGCCATTCTCTAGCTCAAAAACTTCTGGTTGACTCGTGGCTAGGAGGTATCCCATAATGCACCGCTAAAGTACCCAGATCTCGTTTGCTGCTCGTTTAGTTCAGACGTGCTTCTTCTTGGCCGTGGCTAAGTGAAAACTTCAGTACAATTTTTCTAGTTATTTGCTGACTAAAAATAATTATATTCTATAGTTTAGTGTATCACATTCCGTGTCTGTCTTAGACAATTTGCTGCATTGTTTACTGTGTGTACTGTTTGTGCTTTGATTGGCTGTTTTTCTGTTGGCCTTCTTGTATCCCAGCATCGCTTTCGCTTGCTGTGCGAATTGTTCATGTTTTTGTTCCTATTTTTCTCTTTCACCTAGGTCTAGGCCCATTTAAGTTAGAGGACCTAGTCCTCGGTTCTGTTGTTTGTCTTTCTCTTAGGGCTAGGCCCGTTTAAGTTAGAGGACCTAGTCCTCTGTCTGCTTATCTTTGCTGTTGCCTGATTAACTGTTGGAGATAGTTCTTGTGGATTGTTATCTTTAGTTGTTTGTTGCAATAATGTCTAAAGATACTAAGGATCACAAGCCCTCAGGCTTCAAAAAATGTACAAAATGTGCCCAGAAAATGTCCTTAACGGATGGGCGCAATCTTTGTGTGTATTGTTTGGGTGCTATTCACCTCCAAGAGTCTTGCCTTTTCTATCATGCCTTTAGTCCCTGTGTTCTTCAAGAGAGGAAGAACAAACTTATCTTGAAAGGACTATTGAAGCATTCTTTTGAGGAGGAGTTGACTTATTCATCCTCCAGCTCTAAATCTCCATCCTCCATGAAAGACAAAGCCAAATCTACAAAAAGGCAGTCTTCCACTCATTCTGTGTTGTCTGAGCTACCAGACAAAATTGCCAAAATGACTACATCCTCGCTGGCTCCACTGGTCTCGGGGCCGACAGACGTTTCTATTATGGATCCATCAGTTTCAGCTCCAGGAGTTTTGGAGCCGATAACTGAGTCTGTGTCTCGGAGCCGGTCAACTGAACTCCGACCGGTCTCCCCGACTCTTAGGTCACCTATCTTTCAGGCATCTAGGTTCCCCACTCTATCCTCCAGGTAGTCTAGGGGCCTTTCTGATGACGTTGAGAGAGTGGTGCGCAGACTGCTTCAGACTTCGGCACTGGCAAATTTTACTTTCGGCTCTGTCCCAGTCAGCTCTGGAGCATAATGTGCCCATACACCTATCAATGTTCCTCCTCCAAGCCACTCTGGGGCTTTGGAGCCAGAGATTGTTCCTCGGGTTGTGGAAAGGTTGGTTCCAGCTACCTCAGTTGGTCTCTCGGTTCCGATATCCACTCCGAACCTTTTGGTGTCGTCCGTGGGGTCTAAGGTCCTCAGTTCTCCGGTCGGGCCAGAGGGGTACACTTGGAACCGAACGAGCCTACCTCTTGATGCTTTGGGTCAAGTGAGTTTGGACCCCACATCTGGCTCGGAGCCCATTTCCTCTGTGCCGAGGACTGCCTCTGCAACTTCAGAGCGGGGGACATCCTCGGAGCTGGGAGGATCGGCCATCAAGGTGATGCGGAGTGTGCTGTCCAGGTCTTAAGTTTCAACTGGAGGTATGACACTCTTCCCCCTAAAGCACCGACTTCAGTCTCAGCTCCCTCTCTCTCACAACACAGCAGAGACTCGCAGCCTCAGGAAACCTCCATGAGTGGTCCCCAGTGTTCCGATGTCTCCCCAGAATACCCTTCTGAGGAGCCACCTCGGAAGAAAACTTGTAAGAGGAAACATGTTGACTCCCCTGATGAGTCCATTACATCAGACACTGACCTCAAGGAGTCAGAAGAATCCCCCAAGTCGTCCTCTGATGATATCTCATTCGTAGATATCCTTGAAATCCTGAAACAGAGAGGCGGCTGGCCCACCACATTCCCTTCTGATGAGGAGTCAGTGTACCTGAAGGCTTTCAGGTCTCAACCCTCTGCCTCTTGGGTGTCTCCACCTTTTGATGAGCTACTAGGTCTAGTGAATCAAAAGGTGTAGGAATAATCTGATTCTGTGGAACCGGTTCCTAGAAGACCAAATACATTTTTGTCAACACCTCAGGACAAAGACTTTCTTACTAAGGGCATTCCAGTAGATGCCATGGTGGTGGCAGCAGTCACCAAAAAGAAACTTGCTGAAACTTCCTCCACTGTCCATCCACTGAACAAGGAGTCTCGAATGATGGATAGGTATGGGAAGCGTATCTTTTCTTCAGCGGCCTTTACACTTAGATCGCTGTGGTTCAAGAAGTGCAAAGGTTTTTCAGGACGCACAAGGTGATTCCTTCTCCAGAGGCAGAGGAGGAGGAAATAATGGTAGACGCCGCCCTAGAGGCAGGGAAGGCCCATAGAACCATGGAGACTGCGATTCCTTTCATGGTCATCCCTATCAGTGCTCCTGAAAGGAGGCCCAACTACGCATCTCTGGAGCCAGTCGGGGGTCGTATATCCATATACCCAAAAGCCTGGCACGATATCACCCAAGACAAGTGGGTATTAAGGGTAATTACCAGAGATTACCATATTCCCTTCCTTCCTCCACCTCCTCGGATCAGACGAATGCCAGATGTTCCACCCAATCACAGGGATTCAGCAACTCTAGAAATCCAAAAGTTGCTCATAACGAGAGTCATCCAACCCGTCCCCGCAGACCAAGTAGGATTAGGGACTTACTCCAGATTCTTTTTGGTGCCAAAAAGAGCAGGGAACTTGAGACCCATCTTGGATCTCAGTAAATTGAACAAATCTGTACAGAAGTCCAAGTTCGGAATGGTCACGTTACAGTCGATACTCCCGTTGCTAGGGAAAGACATTTGGATGTGCTCCATAGACCTCCAAGATGCCTACTACCATATCAAAATGAACAGGGCATCAAGGAGTCACTTGCGCTTTCGGCTGGGGGCCAGTCATTACCAGTTTTGCGCCCTGCCCTTTGGTCTCACCACAGCCCCCAGGATGGTCACCAAATGCGTGGCAGTGGTAACGGCTCACTTGAGACATTGGGGATTCCAAGTGTTTCCATACCTGGACGACTGGCTCCTGACTGCCACCACCAGGCATCTACTGTTACAGGCCAGGGACGCTACCATTTCAACTTGCACGCAGTTAGGGATTACAGTAAATTGGCAAAAATCTGCATTATCGCCCTCTCAGCATGTGAATTTTATTGGCGCCGAAATAAACACAGTCTCAATGAGGGCTTACCTTCCCGTAGAAAGAATCCAGAACCTCAGGGAACAGATTTTTGAGCTTACTTCCTCTAAGAAAAGCAAAAGCAAAGATGGTGCTCAAGTTGTTAGGGAAGATGGCCTCTACAATAACATTAGTCCCATTAGCCAGACTGCACATGAGGATTCTGCAGTGGTTACCTTTTGCCCAATGGTTACTGCAGCATCTACCTATTTCTCACCCCATCCTGATAACAGAATTGTGCAAACAGGATTTTCGCTGGTGGACCCAGTCCAGCCATCTAAACACAGACAGACCGTTTGTTCCGTCCCCACTGTTGCCACCATGACCACGGATGCCTCCCAGATAGGGTGGGGGGGGGCATTATCTAGGGAAAACAGTCCAAGGCACGTGGCAGGAACACTAGGCTCATTTGCATATTAACATATTTTGTTTTCATGTCTCTGCATAGAACTGCATGCTATTAGTTGTCACCACAGCTCTCTAAATATAACTATATGTTTTATTGGGACAGAGTTGTATTTCAGGTGTTATCTCAGAATGTTGTATGTTAGCAGTCTCACATGGTGTATGCATTCAAGGTGCTCTTTATCACTGTAATAATCTGTGTCTGCAAACTTGACATTATTGCTGCCTAATCACTTAATTGTACTTTTTCTCTCTCTCTCTAACCTTCCTAGCTTATCTACCTTCCCTCCTGCACTAAGAATTGGGAACCTATCTGCCTGGTCTTTAAGAACCCCTTCTATTAAATTTTCAGCCACTCCAGCATCAACCCAAAGAAACCTGCTGCCCTAGCACAATTTTCCAGGTTCCAAAGTGAATAAGAAAGTATGTTCTTACCTAGACCTAAAGGATAAGCTGAACCTTTTTGTAATTATCTAGTGTTGTATATATTTTAGTGACCGAGCCAGGAATCCAGCAGCCATACCCCTCCCTACCCCTTAAATACTGACCTTCTCTTCACTGACTACTATCTAAGCCATCTCTATCTGCTATCTCTGCCACAGCTACCTATTGCTGTACCCTACTCTTTGCCCACTAGGTGGCACTCTAACCTCAGGCTTGTGCTGCATCCTTTACCCCACTTTTCCCATACTTTATCTCTGACTTCTTTCCAATCTTCCTGCTGTATTACACTATTCTTCAGGACTTTTTTCCCCCTGCATCCAGCTATACTTCTATCATTTTTTCACTCTATCCCTCAACTACCAAATAGTTGCATTATCACACCCTACTCACCTGTAAATACCAAGAGTGCCTCAGGAAATCTGCTATACACATATTGTCTCTGCAGAATCTTCCTTCTCCTGCTCTACTTGCTCCGTTCGCCCTGCGGGCTCACTCCGCTCCCCTACCCTACCCCAAATCTCACCCACCCCCAGTGCTCCTACATTTATACTTATCAAACCACACCCCTTCCCTTATTGACCATTAGCACTTCAGTACTCACTTTATATAATTAAATCCTACACACCCACTTTGCATGCTGCTTACCATTCTACTACTCCTGAAATACTATCTCATTCCAAAAAAACTCATTATTAGGCCCTACATTTTTTAAACTCTATTCTATTCTTCACTGCTAGTATGCCTTTAATTTTCAAACCAAAACTTATTAACTGGACTCTTTTACTTCTACTACTACCTATTCTATCTGTACTCTATATTCTTACCTTATATGAAAACCTACACTATACTAAGTCCCACCGTCCCTTAAAGCAGACATTACTACTAAGTCAACTACACTTCCAAAGCCATTCTAACATAACATCCACCTCCACCTACCTTTTACCAAAGTTTCACAGGGCTGCCCATATTACTTACCTACAAGCTAGGAAGTCACAAAATATTTTTTTGTAAACTCCTGAGGTTTACACATATTCTGAAACAACATCCTGTACTCCACGGTGACATTCACCCTAACCTGGACCAATCAGTAATACCCCAATAAACCCCTATCTACCTCAAGCCAACACCCCATTCACACCCACTAGCACCCATAATTCTCTGCTCATACCACATCACAGTATACAGAGCTTAAACAATGAAATTAGCCAACTACATGCCCTGCTAGACATTCATTCATTTGATATCCTATGTTTAACAGAGAAATGGCTCAAACCAGTAACAAAGGACAATGAAATTATCCCACTTGACTATAATATCTTAAGATTAGACCGTACAACCAAAAAGGGTGGTAGCAATTCTATACAAATCTGAGTTACATGTCACTTATTTAGATGTAAAACTACCTTTTGATAGTAATGCTGAAATCCTCATCTCTAAACTACAGATCAATGCTAGTAAATCTTTGTACATTATATGCTCCTACCTACCTCCAGGCAATAACATTAACATCCTAGAAAATATTTGCTGGCTTTCTACATCCTTCCCACAAGAAACCGTTCTACTTGGTGATCTTAATATAGATTGGAATTGCTGTACCTCATCCAAACCTACAACCCATATCAACCTTTATGGCTTCTCCCAAATAATTACCAGTCCAACCAGAATCCATAAACCCAGTAGCCAAAAAAGTAACTTAGACTGGATCTTAGTAAATAGCCATACTCTTTCTTATAAAGCAGGTACCCTTCCTGATATTAGTGACCACTACCTTACTTATATAATCAGACAAAAAAACTTTATTCCCAACCAGACTCTCTTTAAAATTGCCCGGAACAAAAAAGATTTCAATCCAGCAAGCTTCCAAGCTGAGCTTCAAGCCTGTGACTGGTCACCCTTAACACTACTCCCTCTTGAGCAAGCAGTAACCTATTTTAACACTAAATTTTTACAAATCCTGGAATACCATGCCCCTACTCGCTCTATAAGAACTAGAAGTAAAGCTGCTCCATGGCTCACTAAAGACACTAGGCAGAAAATCTTATTGAGAAGTAAAATCTGGTCTAAATGGAGAAACTCTAAAAACCCAACAGATCATCAAAAATTTAAAGAGCTGAGAAATGCCACTAAAAGATCAATAATTCTTGATAAAAAAAACTTCTACTTTAAACTCCAGGAAAATCATCAACAAAAACACAAACTTTCTGGTTAGGTATGAATAGACTTCTATACCCAGGCCATTCCAAGACACCAACCCCAACAGGTCTCTCCCTTAACAGTCGCAGCCAGATTACTGATACTTTCAACACCTTTTTTACTGCTCAATCTCTAGCAAACTCCTTACCTACTGTTAGCTTAACTCTCCCATCCTCATTACCTAGAATACCCCCCACCTTTCATTTAAAACCAGTTCCTACATCCGTTATCCACGCCTTACTCCACACACTTAAACCATTTACCCCCCTCAGCTGATCTCCTACCAGCTGAATGCCTACAAACTGCAACAAAAGTACTTGCCTATCCCATTTCCATCCTAATTAATAGAATCATTATTGAAGGCTCCATTCCATCTCTCTGGAAAATCTCTCACATTATCCCACTTCACAATGGTGGTAACTCTACCGAACTCTCTAACTTTCGCCCCATAGTCTTATTCTCTCCTTTAGCTAAAATTATGGAAAAATGCATCCACCAGCAATTACTTGATCACCTTCTCCAAAGTGAACTACTAGCTGACTGCCAGCATGGTTGTAGGCCCTGCCATAGTACCACCACTGCTCTCTTATCCTTCTCTGACTGCATTAACAAACATCATAATAACAACATGCTTTCCTCTGCACTCTTTATTGACCTCTCTAAATCCTTCGATATGGTGAACCATCAGACACTTCTAAACATACTCAGATTACTCTCTCTTGACACACACGCACTAAAATGGTTCAAGTCCTACTTAGAAAATAGACATCAAGCTGTCCTTTGGGACAATCACCTATCCACACCTCTCCCTATTACCCTTGGTGTCCCTCAAGGCTCTATCCTGGGGCCGCTCCTTTTTTCCATTTTTATTAACGATCTAAATATAAATCTTCCTCAAGCTACCTGCATACAGTTTGCAGATGACTCCACACTAATTTGTGCTGCCTCATCTTCATCTGAACTCCAATCCATAACTCAAACTGTATTTAACCTAGTAGAAAACTGGTTCCTTCAACAGTGTCTACTCCTAAACGCCAAAAAAACAAAATTGTTGTTATTTACTCCAACACTAAAATCCTCCCCAATAGACCTCACAGTTATCTAACAATGGTACTGTTATAGCACCTGACCCAACCACCAAACTCTTAGGTGTAATAATTTGACCACAACCTGAACTTTGACTCCCATATTAACTCAACTATTAAAACTGTAAACAGAAAACTCGGTACCCTTTACAGGATAAAGCCTTTCCTTACCCCAGAAGCTAGAACTACCATTGCCCATACCCATCTGATCTCTATGTCGCCCCCATCTTTACTAATCTTTCCAAAAGCAACCTTAACAAATTGGCAACCTCCTATAACAACATTGCCAGATTTGCCACCAGCTCCCCATTTCAAACTCACCATTGCCAAAATCTTAAACAGCTAGGATGGCTAGAACTGCAAAACCAGCTACAATCTCAGCAACTTATTGTCACCTATAAGACTTTGTATCATCCAGGTAATACTCCTATTCTGTGTAGCCTCATCACCACCTACAAAAATCTTACTACCTTTCGGTCAGCAGATAAATTACTAGTATCCATTCAAAAGTCTTACAACAAAGCAGGTGATTCTCTTTTCTCTAATTCTGTGGGGAAAACCTGGAGTAGGCTTCCCAGCAAACTAACATCTCTTACATTATTACCACTCTTCAAAACGCAACTAAAAATACTTCTTAAATCTCAATGGCTATGCCCATGTACTAATCCAGACTAACACCCCCCCACCCCCCGTTTATCCTTACTGCTTTTCCTTCCACCTAATACCCTTACATTTTAATAGTAAGCCTCCTTACTTTGATATCTAGTCTTGCCTCTTCAGGTAACTACCACAGAATACATATTTCTGTAATAATCAATGTGCTGAGACCACATATGTTTCCACTTTGTGTATATACTAACTTCATGTTGTTTTTGTTACTTTGAGCATTTACTTTTATAAACAACCTTAATTATTAGTTTGAATCTGTTCTTGTTCCTAGCCTTCTATATAATTGTCAAACCTCTCCTATGTAAATATGTTTCTAGTAATACTGCATTGTTTTTTGTAAACCTTGTAGTGAAGATCTTGATGTTTAATCTCTATTGACAATGTATTTCATTTTTTTTATTTCTCTTTTGAATTAATAGTGTAACTGGAGCTTATCTCCCCGGGCCTCTACTGAAAATGGACATGTGTCCAGTTGGACTAGCCCGGTCAACAAATGTAAAATAAAAATAAATAAAATCTTGGAGATGAGAGCAGTGCTTTTCGCGTTGCAAGCACTTTACAGCTTTCTCTCTCTATGGAGGATTGCGATCCACTCAGACAATATGTCAGTGGTGTGGTACATAAACAAGGAGGGACCAAATCTTATCCTCTCTGCAGAGAAGCCCTTCAAGTGTGGGAGTGGGCAGTGTCTTCCCAACGCTTTCTGGTTGGAACGCACATTCTGGAGAAATTCAATGTGATAGCCGACAGGCTCAGCAGGGCTATTCTGAGGCCTCACGAGTGGTCTGTGAACACATACATTGCAAAACAAATTTTTCGCAAATGGGGTTAGCCTTGCTGTGATCTATTTGCCACCCCTCTAAATGCCAAATGCAGCAGCTACTTCACCCTAATTCCCCCGGAAGGGGAGATACCCAGAGATGCACTTGTTCATGATTGGCCCTCAGGACTTCACTATGCTTTCCCTCCATTCCTCCTGATATTGAAGGGAATTCAGAAAGCAATATCCTTGGGAAGCAAAATGATCCTAATTGCTCCTTACTGGCCTTGACAGATTTCGTTCCCCTTCCTCAGACCTCATCTAATGGACGAACCGTGGACTCTGGACCCAGTGCCAGATTTGCTGACGCACATGTCATGAGTGTTCCATCCCTCTCTCAACACCCTCAATTTGACAGCTTGGCTGCTCCAATTCCATCCCTAGTCAGGCTTCATGACTTTTCCCCTGAGGTTATACATATTCTGACATCTTCTCACAAACCTTCTACCAGAAAGACTTATACCAGTAAATGGAAAAGATTCTCCTTTTGGGCCCGTGAGAGAAACCTCGATCCTTACACAGCTCCCATTTCTGCCATTTTAGAGTTCCTGTGTCAGTTGTTTCATCAAGGCTCAGCAGCTGCCACCATTAAAGTTCAGTTGGCAGCTATTTCTACTTTTCATTTGGCTAATGACCCTAAGCTTATGGCTCATAGACTGTGTAGGTCTTTCTTTAAAGGGGCCAACTTGTTAAGACCTCCAGTCATGGATCCGGTGGCACCATGGAATTTGAATTTTGTACTCCATAGACTTACTTCAAGCCCTTTCGAACCTTTAGCAACTTGTGACCTTAAGTTCTTATTATGGAAGACTGTATTTTTAGTGGCTATTATATCCGCAAGGAGGGTTTCTGAACTGCAAGCTCTTTCCGTTAAGCCCCCTTATTTGGTGTTTCACAGAGATAGGGTCTCCTTACGGATAAACCCTTCTTTTGTTCCTTAGGTTTCTTCTCCGGCCAATATTAATCAGTCCATTGAATTACCTGTTTTCTTCCCTAATTTTTTCTAACAAGGCAGAGTACAGATTTCACCAACTGGATGTGCATAGGCAATTGCATTTTTATCTTGACAGAACTAAGAATTTAAGAAGGTCGGATCAATTGTTTGTTTCCTTTTCAGATACAAGGAAGGGCCTTCCAGTTTCTAAAACCACACTGTCTCACTGGATTTTCAGCTGCATTCCCTTTGTCTATACATCCAGTGACAAAGATCTTCCCTTCAAGGTGAAAGCTCATTCTACCAGGTCTGTGTCTACATCGGTAGCCTTTCAGGCAAAGATTCCTATAGATAACATCTGTGCATCAGCAACATGAGCTTCACCTCATGCATTCATTACTCACTACAAGTTGGATATGGCTTCCAGGAATAGGTCTTCCTTTGGTTCCACAGTACTCAGGAGCATTTTCCAGTGAGCCACCCAAGATGAAGGTGCTGGGGACGCTGTCCCAAGTGTAAGAATGAAGGTGAAACAGGACTACAGAACATAAAGAAGTTATGTACCTACCATAACATTCGATGTTTGTAGTCCATCTCACCCTTCATTCTTACAAACCATCCCTCCTGCCCCCTCCTTGAGGACCTGGGGGTACAGTGTCTATTGCCTTTTTTGTTATGTTGGGTCTTTTCAACATGGTTTGTTCGTTGTCTCTGTATGTTTCTCCTTGCAGCAAACAAGATATGGGTACTTTAGCAGAGCATTATGGGATACCTCCTAGCCACGAGCCAACCAGAAGTATTTGAGCTAGAGAATGGTTGAGTCGGAGCTGAGGTTTGGCTCAGAACCCAAGTGTAGGAATGAAGGGCGAGATGGACTACAATATATATATATATATATATATATATATATATATTTATATATATATATATATATATATATTTATATGTTATATATATATATATATATATATATATATATATATAT
This sequence comes from Protopterus annectens, assembly GCF_019279795.1. Classification (NCBI taxonomy): domain Eukaryota; kingdom Metazoa; phylum Chordata; order Ceratodontiformes; family Protopteridae; genus Protopterus; species Protopterus annectens. Next base: position 1,700,240,839 of record NC_056728.1, on the reverse strand, counting down.
ATATATATATATATTGTGTGTATGGAAGTAGACTTTTATGATGGAAATGTTCTGAATTGTGCAGTTTTATCATTATTGGTTCATGCATTTTGTTTCATTGCCTACTGGAAAAAAATTTCAACAATAAATTTAAGATGCGCTCTAACAAGTGTGCTGTATTATGCAAGGAATATAATTTAATAAAGTCAGGAAGGTGTATTAAAGAACACATGTATGTTTCTTGTTTTGTGTGCAAGGGGCCAATGATTTGAAAACAGCCCAAAGGTAATCTTTATCCACCACTGGCCAGATGCATTTTCTTTGGATGTGGTGTGGGTTTCAATGCTGTTAATGTGAGTTTCAAGGGCAGAGAAGTTTTAAATGCCAAGTCTATTTTCATTGTGGGACAGTGTTGCTTTGTTTAGCAGATGTCTATTAGTGCTTGTGCATTGGGCTGTAGAATGTAAAAATAAAATCCAAATCATTGTAGAAGTAACGCAGTATGCACACATTAGTGTTTATGGTAAATGGGCTGAAATAACCAGGTAATGGGACATTGGAATGGCTGCAGGGGGACTCTGGTGCCATATTTTGTCTGTCTGTTCTTCAGCTTGCATTTGAAAGTTGGTATCTCACAATTCCATTAGAGTGGGCGGGGTTACATAATTATGTATGCAAATTTTTATGTTAAACAGAGTACAGATTTGTACCTATTTTTCATGGGCCTTGACCAGATTTTTGATGTTTCCAGGTTGAGAGGTATGCTTAGGGCTAGTCGATCTCCTCTTTGAATTGACATGTGGCTCTCTTGTTTCTTCTTAGAAATTTCTCAATAACTATCTTAGAAAAGAGAGAGAAGCTCTGAGTCATCTCATTCATGGAACCTTTAAGAAGAGATACCATCTTGGTAGTTCTGAAGCATCTAGATACCATTTTGTTTTCTTCCAAGAAAGCAGATGCCTTCTACAAACACCCATGCAGAGTTGAGAAGGATGTTATCTAATCATCTTAAGGCTGAGTGCTCTGTGATCTCTCCAGTCCAGCATGAACACTAAAAACAACAAAAACTTTCAACCTTAGTACCTGATGGTCTAAGGTGTCCATCAGGGGTGGCAAGATTATGTTTATGTTCATCATGTGTATCACTGCTTCAGTATCATTCATTACACATGGCCATTCAGCCACAAGTGGGTGTGTGTGCACATCAATCCTGATTTCCCGAGCTTTCAACATCCCCACAGTGAGCTGACCTCCTTTACATGTTGGAAATGTCAGTAGAACTCCAGGTAGAAAGGAGAGAGCAACCAACACCAACTTCAACTTTCAATAGTTCATTCTCCTTCAGAGTGATAAGTATTCTTTTGGGAATGTTTTATTATTCCTTTTTGATTGCTTTGTTGTTTGCTACAAACAAAAGTTGGGGGCTGGCATAATGGTTAAGGTGTCTACCTCACAAACACAAGGTGCAGGGTTCTGATTCTCACCTTTGGAAGGGAAATTGACTAAGTTTAAAATGACTCACAAGGGCAGCTAGCCTAGTACTTACCTACCTATGAAAAGCTAAGCTGTTTGTGGAGTACTATATTGTATTAACTGTATTGTTTAGAATGAGTTCTGGAGGCTTTCTGAAGCTAATGACATCCTAGCAAAAAAATCACCAGAAATTGTGTTTGTAGTCAACAGATCTCATAGAAGGACTTTCACCTTCAGTGTCTGTTCTGTCTGTTACTCTCCTTGTAAGAAGTGATGTTTATCATCAGATCACTGTTGGGGTAGCATAAAGCTATAGGGGGTGTATCTTGTCAAGGATATTAGACGTCTGGCCAGTATACTGATGCTTTTTGGGTGCCTTCTTTGTACACCATACATCTGCTTTAGTACAAGCATGCTAGTAGAAATAGGATCTGCAGGCTCCAAAGTTCAGAACATTCTTGCCAGTGGTACAGTTAAACATCTCATCATTTTATCAGCTTTATTATCAGTTGTCAACTTGTAACTAGAGATGTTCTTCCAAGATCACTGTTTCTGTATTACTAACTGATAAAGATGTCATGTCAAGGATATTGATATGTCTGGCCAGCGTACCAAACCCTGGGCACCTTCCTCATGCCATACATCAAACATGTGACCTAAGCCCAAAGGTGGGAGGTACATAAGTGATATATGAGTGTGAATTACCTCAGAACTTTTTGCCGCCAGCACAAAGCAGGACTTTGCTTTGTCTTCAGTATATGAGATGTACAACTAATACAGTTACCAAATCGTTGGGCATATAAGTACCCCATTGGGGACCCTTCCTTTTCATTTTTCTTCTCTTTTTGTTGTACATGTCATCAAAGAGAGGGAAATGTGACTGTGAGAGGCAAATTCCTCACAAAAATTCTCACATAGTGTTTGTTTTGCCTTTGCACCGAACATAACTACAAAGGATGCATTATTTGTCAGTCCTTTGTCCCAAGGACCTTCCTCAGCCATCTCTCTTCTCTGAAGGTACAAGTAAATCAAAGGCCAAAAAAGTTGGTGCACAGCACAATGTTGTCTGAGCCTTCCCATCCTGACAATCAACCTTTACCAGAAAGAAAGCCTATGAAGTATAGACTTTGGCTGTCCAGCCTGACCCAGTTGTCTTCACTGTGTTGAATGAGTCCTTGGACTGTCTTGTGCCTATGGCTGCCCCCTCTTTAGCAACCTCATTGAAGACCGATATGGGGCAACCCATTCGCATGTCTCTTGTTGCTGATCAGATGTCTGTTTCAGATGGGAATGGAACCTCAGCTGGTTATCTCGGAGGGACCCCAAGGGTATTTCTCAAATTTTAGTTTGAGGAAATACATGGTCCTCTTACAAGTCCATTAAAGCTATGATCCATCGTGTTTTTTTCAGGCAGACATCCCATCAAAGAAAAAGAAAAAGACCAAGCATACCTCTCCCCTCAGGTTGTGAGAGTGCTGCAGAAAGAATGACAAGACTTCACTCATAGGTTCATAAGTAAGTACTAGGCCAACTGCTCTTGAGAGCCATTTTAAACTTAGCCAGTTTCCCTTTTTGTTCTTAAAGCACCATATCCCATTTAATTATAGATTGGCATCACCCACCCCATGGTTGATAATTATATGTTACTGGTAATGAATATAACTGGGATCATACTGTAGATAATTTGAAGGTACGCATGTATGGGATGCATGGGAAAAAATGTTTAAGAGCTACCTCTGTTCATTAGTAACACAGGGGGCAGTCTGGGAGAAATTTTTCTGATCTGATGTTGTCAATTTTCATTCTGTCCTCAACTGATGGGTTCAGATATGATCCCTTGGATCCGACTCGACTGTTGCTAAAGCCTGTGATAACCAAAAACTCTTGAGCTTCTCCCTTACCCATAGTGCACCAACCCCAGTTACCTGAGATCTCATTTACTGCTTCAAGCAAAAGATGTGGTCTTCCATCTCTCTCAAGCTTTCTTCAGATAAAATGTGCTATTTTCTTGTATTCCATACTTAAAAACTTTTTTATTACTATCCCTTACCAGCATTTATATAATTTTTGTTGTTTCTGACCCTTTATATTGTATTGTACTTTTTTTGTACTTCTTAGATACTATTGTTAGTCTCTTCTTCCTTTCCACGACTCCGTCGTAGCTCCATTACTATTGTTGGTATTTCCTTCCCTTCCCATTTTTTCTCTATATTTCCCTATTCAAAAAAAATTAACTTTTCTTTACTCTGTTATTCTAGTGTTAATAGTTTTCTGATTTGTTTTGACTTAGTGATGGCAGAAATACCAGCAAGGTTTAAGAAGTGTTCGAAGTGTGGGCACAAGCTGCCACTTTTTGATGTGCACATACTTTGTGTCTGTTGTCTAGGCCCTCTCCATTTACAGGAGGAATGCTCTATGTGCCATGGCTTTAATCCTCATGTGTTAGTAGAACACAAAAGCTGATACTCAAAGGGCTTCTTCCTTCTTCATTTGTAGAGGCTATATTGGAGTGTTCTCCTGAGCAAAAATTTCATAAGCCTCTTCTCCAAAGCCATCATCCTTCTCCTCACCTTCGGACTCCTCAATAAAAAGGTGTCGCAAGGAAGCAGTCTCAACCATGGATCCAAAAAAGGCAAAAACACAAGATCCTGCTAAGGAAAAAGTATCAGATCCAACAACCTTTTAAGTCGTATCCAATGAAGACAAAGCTCTCAGATCTGATGCAATCCGAACCTGACTTTCAGACTGCCAAGTTACTTTCTAGGACAAGGTACTCCCTGTCACTGGATCCAGTCCTTGACAGGGTATCTTCCCCATTTTTAGAAAGACACAGGTCTTTGTCAATGTATTCCATTCGTTTTTCCAGAAGCCTTACAGAAGAAGATGTGGAGAGACTGGTGAAGAAGATTCTGTCTTCTCGCAGAGCCAGCTTTGGTATTCTTTCAGCTCCTACCTCTCTGGATCAGGAAATCTATATGTCTACTACTCCTCCTTTACAGATTCCTCCTCTGACTCCTGTTGCTTCAGATTTTTTGGATCCAAGTCGGCCAGATCTTTCTGGCTCAAATCTGAGGACAGCCTTATCCTTGGAGCCGATATTTTCTCAGAGAGCTGCAATTCCATTGAATCCAGAGAGCACCAAGAGCCATAGTCTGCCTGTCTGATCAGTGATGCTGCACTCGACTTCCAAACTTTCAGAGTCGTCTCTGCACCTTGGAGCCTTGGCACTGGATAGCTCAGCTCCAGCTTCCACCTTGGAGCAGGAGAGGTCTACGATTCAGAAACTTGTTTTCTCAAATCCGACATCCTCTCTCTGGATGACCTGCTATGCCTTCAAGGCTGCAAAGAGAGTATTTTCTGCCTTGACAGATCTGATGGATCCATCCCCCTCGGATCCTAAGTCTGCTACCATGATGTCTCAGTGCTCAAAGTTTCAACATCTCCTTCCACAGGGACAGCCAGTACCAAAACACCAGGCTCCTGCCCATGGAATTCTAATCTCTTCTTCTGACACCTCCCCAGAGCACCCCACTGAGGATGTCTCTAAGAAGAGGATGTGTAAGAGGAAACACTTAGACTCCCTGGAGAAGTCCATCACTGAACACACAAATTTCGATGAAGACCAAGGATCTCCACTGGCATCTTCTGAAGATGTCTCCTTTGGAGACCTCCTAGAAACTCTTAAACAGAGAGATGGTTGGATGTCCAGCAACCCTACGTCTGAAGAATCTGTTCTCCTGGAGCCTTTTGGTACTGGACCGTCTACCTCCTGGGTGACTATGTCCACTGATGAGCTCATTGACTTGATCTCATTGTGGACGTGGAAGGACCCTGACACCATAGAGCCCATTCCTTGCAGACCAGATAGGATAATGGCACCACCTGCAGATAGGCAGTTCCTGTTGATGCCAAGGTCTTTGTGGTGGCCACCGTTGAAGGAACTAGCCAAGGAGAGTTCCACTGTTCATCCCCCAACAGGGAATCACAGGTGATAGCCAGACTTGGGAAACGTATTTATGGTTCAGCGACTTTCGCTTTGAGGTCTGTAAACTATTTGGCACACTTTACTAGACTACACAGGGACTTGATCAAGCAGTTATCAAATACCCTCTCTGGTGCTGTTTCTGTTGGAGTTTAGGCATCTGTTACTTCCCAGTTGATGACCCTACAGTCCATATCCAATTCATCCATGAGGTTGATCTCACATGTAGCAGAGGGAACCTGAAGGGCAGTGGTTTCAGGAGACATGCCTGGATGCACCTTTGTGTCTGCAGAGCCTTTCAAGTCTTCTTTAGAAAGTGCTCCTTTTGGCAGAATGTCTTTGTTCATCCCCAAATTAAAAGACACTCTGTCCAGGTGTGAAAAAGACATAAAGACCCTGTCTGCCGTGGGTGTGCATTTTTCGACTCCTCAACAAACCTTTTCCAGGAATCAACGAGGTGGTCAAAAGATGTGGTTCAGTAAGTCTCAGGGTCCTTTACAAGACACGTGAAGGAGGCAGGCAGAGGAGGGAGCTCTAATAGATGAAGCACCTGCAGAACCAGTGTTCCAGAGAATCGTTCTTTGACTAAACCTACCAGCACTCCTGAAAGGAGGCCCAATTATCCACCTCTGGAGACAGTATGGGGACAATATTTTTCTCTGCATCAGAGAGCCTGGCCAAATATAACAAAAGATATTTGGATGGCGCAGTGGTGCAGCGGTAGCATTGTCGCCTAACAGCAAGAGTTTCTCTGGTTCGATTCTTGGCTGGAGTGCCTTCTGTGCGGAGTCTGCATGTCCTCCCTGCATTTGTGTGGGTTTCCTCCAGGTGCTCCGGTTTCCTCCCATATTACAAAGACATGCATCTGCAGTGTTTCTCCCTGGGCCTGTGCTGAAAATTGGCTTTGTTCCAAGTCAGACTTTCTCAGTTAACAAATGTTAAATAAATAAATATTTGGGTGCAGAAGATTATTTCCAGAGGCTGTATAATACCCTTTTCTCTTTCACCTCCAATCTAAAGAAAAATCCCTGATGTTCCACCCATTCAGAGGGAACAAGCAGCAATTCAAATACAAAAGCTGCTAGAAAAAAGTTTCATCCCAGAGGCCTCACCAGACCATATAGAATTCAGAACTTACTCAAGGTTTTTTTTGGTGCCAAAGAAAACAAACTAAACAAGACAGTTCAAAGAACTTGTTTCAGATGGTCAACCATTAGTAACATGGTTAGCCCCATTTTCCTATCAAAAAGAAACAGAAAACCAAGTATGTATCTATTCCTTCTCATTCTTTTGATTAGGAATAATTTACTGGGCCTGGCTCAGGGTTTAATTAAAGCTACTGATCCTTCATTAAGGTAGTTTCTGGTAAAAGAAAGATGGATTCCTCTTTTCCTGAAGAGATTCAAGATTCTGAAACTGAACAGGAAGATGCAGGCACAGATATGTTTTTTTTTCTCATATTTCTGATTCAGACTCAGGAGAGCTGTTTCTGATTCTCCCTTTGGGGGTTTTGCTTTCTCTGAGACTGTTGCTAGAATGTGCCATTGTTTTCTGTGGGAGAACATAGAGGTTTCTCAGTTCTTCAGAAAATACTATTGTTAAATAAGGATTTTCCAGAATCTTCACTCATTCCTCCTGTTCTGTTAGCTTTTGAGGATGCATGAGTGTTACTGCCTGCAGTTTTTCTGATAGTCAGCCAGCTGCCCCTAAAAAGACAGAGGGTATATGAAGTTCCTCAATCTTTTAAATTTGTATACACTATTCACAAACGTGACCCAACAGCTATAGTTTTAGTTGGTACTACTGCTGCTAAGCACTTAGTAAATTCCAGTCCTAGTCCTTCTGATAAGGTCAGAAAAATTATTAATGGGTATCTGCAGCTTTGGTTTTCATAATTATGAATTGTCAGGCTCATATGTTCAAGTTTGCTCTGACAGTGTGAAAGTATGAGGAGTATTTTATCTGCAGATTTTTCTAGTGAAGAAAATCTGCTTTAAATAACTTGGATCTGATGTTGTCGATTTTCATTTTTTCTCAACAGTTGGGTTCACATCCAACTTGTACGTTATTTTGGCTCATGGCCACTAAAAAGCTCTCGATATTCTCCCTTACCCATAGTGCACCAGTCCCTAACATACCGCAGATGTTTGTCACTTTAGGGTTTAGACACAGTTGCTTTGAGCTCTTGAGCGCTTGACTAGATTGAGAAGATAAGCTAATTCTTTTATTTCCTGTAAAATCTTAAAATTTTCTTACTATTTCTTATTATTAATAATACATCCCTTTTTATAAGGTTTTCTGTGTAATCTTCTTGCCATAGTTGGTAAGCTTTTCCCCTTTTCCCTTTTTGCACGCTTTTAGTGTAAATTACACTTACCGTTGCTGGCATTTTCGTCTTTTCTATGTTTGCCTGTTAGTTAAAAAAAAAATCTTTTCTGCCATTTTTCTATATTGAAAGTGTCTGAAAAGGGTCCATCTGGCTTTAAAAAGTGCCAGAAACATGGACCCAAGTTGCCTCTCTCCAGTGCGCACACTTAGTGCATCTGCTATTTGGGCCCAAACATTTACAAGTAGACTTTTCCATCTGCAAGGTCTTCAATTTGCAGGCAGAAAAAATAAATACATTTTGAAAGGACTGTTATCTTCTTCCTTCTCAGAGGCTGTTTCTGGGAACCCCCCCAAACCTGAGCTTAAGGAGCCTTTGGATAAGCCTTCAAGGCCTTCCAGATCCTCGACTCCCTCATCGGATCCTACCATGGAACCACCTAAGAAAAAATGCAGAAGGTCGGATCCAAAGATTGCTCCAGCTCAGACGGCATCGGAGTGGAAAATGGCTTCCTCGGATCCTAGCTTTTCATTTCCAAAGCCTTTGCCCAGGACCAGCTATTCCCCCTCCATTGATCCGGTACCCTAGAGTACCTTACCCATATCTTAAGTCCCACTGGCACTTTAGGTCTCCATCAATAACTACTACTTGTTCTTCCAGAAGTCTGACCAAGGCTGATGTGGACAGAATGATGAGGAAATTTCTCTTGGTGCAGATACAGATTGGAGTTCTCCTGGTTCCTAGCCTTTCGGGTCAGGAAGTCTTAGTTTGTACTACTTCACCAATCTCTGCTGCTAGATAGATCTGACCTGTCATTTCGGAGCCCCTGGATCTGAGTCTCCCAGACCATCTGGATCGGATCCAAAGATTTTAATATCTTTGGCTCTGAGGCTGCCTCTGAGTACACTAGCTCCTACGGTTTCAGAGCAGGACAACTCTCTGAGCTGAAGTTTCCCTGTCAGATCCAAGGCGTTAGAGTTGACTCTATAGTTATTGGCTCCATCTCTTCCCCTTGGAGCCTCGGCATTGGACAGCTTCTTGGATGGACTGCCTTCGGGGCAGGGGGAACCAATGGGGCAGAAGCATGGCTTCTTGGCTTCATCATCTTCCTTCTCCCCGGAGCATTCTGCCTTTGAGGTGGTGGAGAGATTGTTCTCTGCTTCTGCAGAACAGATGCTCCCTACCTCTCTCAGATTTCCTTTCTGGATCCTGTTGCTTTTACACCTTGAGCCTCCGCATTCTACACCACAGGGACAGCCAGCCCAAAGTTTCCAAGTTACCCAGCTAGGGTATTACTATCTCTTCCAATACTTCTGCAGAGCATCCCATCAAAGAAGTCCGTAGGAAGAGGAAGTGCAAGAGGAGGCATTTGGACTCCCCTCAGGAGTCTGTCACCGAATATACTAATTTTGATGAAGGAGAAGGTCCCCAAGATCACCACCCAAAGACGTCTCATTTGGCGACATCCTTGAGATTCTTAAGCAGAGGGGTGATTGGTCTACCAATAACCCTTCATCAGAGGAATCGGTATTCCTGGAGGTCCTTGGGTCTGGCCTGTCTATCTCTTAGGTAACTCAACACGCTGATGAGACATTAATTTGATCTCTAGGTAGGTATGGAAGAAGCCAGACACAGTTAAGCCAATCACCAAAAGACCAGATTGGATTCTGGCATCACCTGTAGAAAGGGAATTTTGGAGCAAGAGAGTGCCTGTAGATGCCATGGTCATGGTGGCGGCCACCAAGAAGGAACTTGTGGAGCAGAGTTCCTCTGTCCAACCCCTAGCAGGGAGTCTTGGGCTTTGGACAGATTTGGGAAGCATGAGTATGCTTCAGTGACCTTTGCCCTCAAATCACTGAACTACTTGGCACACTTTCCAAGACTACGGAAGGACTTGATAAAGGAACTATCAAAATACCTTTCTGAGACCATTACTGCTGAGATGCAGGCTTCTATGTCCTCACAACTGGTGGCCCTACAATCCATTTCTAATTTGTCCATGAGGCTTATCTCTCATGCAGCTGAAGGTACCTCAAGTGCGGCGGGCCCAGGCATTTCCATTAGGAGGCATGCTAGGATGTCCTTGCGTGATTTTGCGAACCCCTTCAAGTTCTCGTCCGTCAATGCACCTTTTGACGGCAGTTCATTGTTTGGACCTAAGATAAAGGACTCACTCTCCAGGCGTGAGCAAGATGGAAACACTCTCTGTGCAGTGGGTGTATGTTTTTCGACTGCTCAAAGAACCTTCTCTAGGAATCAGTGAGATGGTCAAAAAATGTGGTTCAGAAAGTCCCAGGGTCCATTCCAAGATCCATGTGGAGATAGTTCCCCCAGGGGCAGAGGGGGAAACTCAAATGAAAGACGACACCCATGTGGCAGAGGAGGCCCACAGAACCAAGTGTCTTAAGATTCCTTCTCTGACAGACCGTACCAGCACTCCTGAAAGGAGGCTTGCTTATCCCCCTGTGGAGGCAATCAGGGGTTGTTTATCCCTGCACCAGAGAGCCTGGCTAGACATCACAAAAGATACATAGGTGCAGAGAATTATTTCCATAGGTTATATAATTACATTTTCCCTTCCACCTCCATCTCTTTGCAAATGTCCTGATATTCCACCCAGTGATAGGAAAGCAGCATCACTAGAAATAAAAAATCAGCTAGAAAAAGAGAGTTACTCAAGAGGTCCCACCAGACAAGATAGAATCCTTAACTTACTCAAGATTCTTTTTAGTGCCAAAGAAAAAATGGGGACTGGAGACTGATTTTGGATCTCAGCAACATGAACAAATCAGTCAGTTTGACATGCAAAGTTTCAGATGGTTGTGGTTCAGTCCATTCTGCCCTTTTTGTGCAAGGATGACTGGATGTGCTCGATAGACCTTCAGGATGCATACTGTCCCATAAGAATGGACAGTCCAGAAGGTATCTACGTTTCCAGCTGGGAGCCAGTATTCACCAGTTCAGAGCACTGCCTTTTGGCCTCACCACAGCCCCTGGAGTATTCACCAAATGCATGGCAGTGGTAGCATCTCACTTGAGACTGCAGGGATTCCGAGTGTTTCCATACTTGGATGACTGGCTTATTACCACCCCGACTAGGCATATATTAATAAGAGCACAAGATCAGGTACTCCAGACTTGCTCCCATCTGGGGATAAACATAAATTACAACAAATCTCGGTTAGAACTATGTCAGACATTGGAATTCATAGGAGCAGATTGGAATACTGTATCAGTGACAGCTTCTCTTCCTCTCTCAAGAGTACAGACTGTCAAATTCCAGGTCAGAAGAATTATTCACAGTATTACAATCTTGGCCTGATTGATTCTGCAAGCCTTGGGATCAGTGTTGGCAGTTGTATTCCTAGTCCCTCTGACAAGATTCCACACGAGGATTCTTCAGTGGATGTTAGCAACACAATGGTCTGTTCTTTACCAACACATGTCAACCCAAATAAGAATTAATCAGGCATGCAAGAGATACCTTTAGTGGTAGATCCAATTAGATCAGGTTCTGCAAGTCCATCCTTTCAGCCCAAGGCCATAGTGACCACAGGCAGATCCCACATGGGGGGGGGCACTGCCTGGGGAAAACAGTCCAAGGCATTTTGTCCCCCGAAGAGGCCAACATATGCTTATCAATGTCCTGGAAATGAGAGAAGTGCTGTTAACATTGCTGGCTTTCTAAGACTCTGTTTCTTTCAGGACAATTGTGATTCAGACAGACGATATGCAGTAGTTTGGTGCATCAGCAAACGAGGAGGAACCAGGTCACCCCTTGTGTCATGAAGTCCTTGGAGTGTGGCAGTGGGCAATCTCATCCAACCAGTTTCTGATAGCAGTGCACATTCTGGGGGAAGTCCAGTGTGATAATAGACAAATTGAGCAGGTCCATTCTACTACCTCATGAGTGGTCTCTCACACAAATGTGACCAAAATGATTTTCTGTCAGTGGGACCAGGCTTGCTGCAATCCCTTTGTGTCTTCCCTAAACAACCAGTGTTGCAGTTTTTTTGCCCTAATCCCCCCACTGGGGAATCAATAAGGGATGTTCTATTACATTATTGGCCCCCGGTCTTCTCTGTGCTTATCCCCCAACTCCCTTGATCCCCAAACTTCTTCAGAAAGCTTTCTGGTTAAATAGCAAAGTCATCCTTATAGCACCTTACTAGCCTTGACAGATTTAATTCCCCTTTCTGTGGCCTCATGTAATTTACCCACCTTGGATTCTGGAACCAGACCTCCTATCTCAACCGACAGGCATGATTTGCCTGGATATCTCAAATCTAAAGCTGACAGCATAGTTTCTCCACTTTCTTTAATGGCCAGACTACCTATGCTCTTGCCCTCTGTCAATCATATACTTTTCTTCCCATAAAGCTTCTACAAGAAAACTTTACAGAAGTCAAAGGAAGAGGTTTATTTTCTGGGTGCATCAGAAATATATTGACCCCTTTTCAGCCCCTGTACAGAGTCCTTGAATTTTTGGCAGCAATTTTCAGTGAAGGAGGTAACTCCTCAACCATTAGAATTCAATTAGCAGTCATCTCTAATTTTTTCATTGGATTTGAGAAATCCTCCCTGGCTTCATCTAAACATTGTAAGGCCTTCTTGAGATGTACCCATCTTTTGAGATCTCCTTATAAAGATCCAACTCCTACAGGGACTTAAATTTGGTACTACAGGCCTTGATTCATTCCCCTTTTGAATCAGCAGCAAAATGTGATCTAAAGTTTTTTTTTTTTTTTACCTACCTGGAAGACTGTCTTTTTGGTTGTCTTCTAATCCTCCATACTTGATTTTTTACAGGGATAGAGTAACATTACGGATTAATCCTTCTTAAGGTGATGTCAGAATCTAACATCAATCAGTTCATTGATCTGCCAGTTTTCTTTCCTAAATTTGCGAACAAAGATGAGTATGTGTTGCACTTATTGAATGTTCACAGACAATTCTGCCTGTTTTTACTTACATAGAGCAAAAGAGATTAGAATCCTTTGCAGATTCTAAATTGGGTAAATCAGTTGCAAAGGTAACTTTAGCCAGATGGCAGATGGATTGTGTAGCATTTGTCTACAACAAGTTGGGTCTGTCGTTACCAAAACCCTTAAGAGCCCATTTAACTAGGTCCATAGCAACTTCTTCAGTGTTTCTGTCTAGGGCTTTCATGGGTGATGTGTGTCTACAACTTGAGCCAGTTGTCATACCTTTGTTACTCATTGCAAACAGGGATCTGGTCTTGAGGGGAAGAGTAGCCTCTGGCTCAACTGTGCTGAGAAATAGCTTTCCTTAGAGTCCACCTGGGATTTTAGGTAGCTGGGGGCTCTGTCCCAACTGTTGAGGAATGATTGAAAATTGACATCAGATAAAGAAGTTATGTATTCACAATAACGTTCCATCTCTGTTGTCCATTTTCATTCTTCCTTAACTCCCCTCCCACGAACCCCTAACCTTTTTAATAATTGATTTCTTGAAGAATGAGAACTTATAAGGACACCACTGTTCCTTATGTTGAGCTCCAGATAATGGCTTATTCTATAAGAGATGTTATAATAACATTTATTACATTATGTTAACCAGCAAACAAGATCAGAGGTATGTTAGGGGTTGGTGCGTTATGGGTAAGGAAGGAGCTCGAGAGCTTTTTAGTGGACACAAGCTAAAATAATGACCGAGTCAGATACGAACCCAGCTGTTGAAGAAGAATGAAAATGGACAACACAGATGGAACATTATGGTGAGTTCATAACTACTATTTATTTTTCTATTGCACAGGTCACTACACATTGTTTGGAATGTGTGTATGATCCTGTTGATACTTCTTCCAGGGCTATGGCCTCCTGTACTGCTTGTAGGAGGTTTGCATGACTGCAGTTTGAGAAACTCCCAGATGATAAGTGAAGTTTTGAATTCTCCCTTTGATAGAGATTTATTGCTTGTCCCCTCTGCTGCAGAGGTCATCAAAAAGTGTGATGAATGGGGCAAGCTGATCCAGGGAACCTCTAAGATTTTTCAGGCCTCTCCTCATCCAATTTTGACAAAAAAAAACAGAATAAACAGTGTCACCAAAATTCAAGTAAACAGACATTTAAGAAGAAATGTCAAGGGGGTTCCGAAAACTAGTCTCTAACCTCCCAAACCCAAGGACAGTCTAACAAGTGTAAATGACTGTTGAAGAGAGCTCATGACCCCCTCCCACCCATGCCCCTTTTTTCCTTCTAGAAAGTCTGAATCTCCATTTTTGTCTTGGCAGCAGATTGTTTTAGACAAATGGGAACTGCAGATCTTTCATAAAGGTTACAAAGGACAGTAGGAGGAAATTCCTCATCTTCCAGATCAGACTGTTTTGTTTCAACCTGTTCCTCACCATATGCTGTCCAAAGGAGTGATAAAACCAAGTCCTCCTTCCCTGGTGGGGAAGGGTTTTTATTTAAGGATGTACCTAGGGCCAAATAAAGAAAATGGTTGGAGACCAGGTGTGAATCTTTCTTTCCTAAACCTGTTTGCGATAATGCCCAAATTCAAAATGATGTCACTTCACAACCTGTTACCTCTTCTTCCTCTTTCAAGTTTTTGGTAGTACTACACTTAAGATGGTTACCATCACATGCCTATTCATCCAGACTTCAGACATTTCTTAAGGTTTTCTTTGTCTCTGCACCAAAAGTGTTCACAAAATCTCTAGCTCCAGTTATAACAGGCTACAGGATGTCCAGAAATTTCCACATTTAGATGACGTGCTTATCTTTTGCAGAGTCTTTATCAAAGTGTCAGGAATCTCTCTCTCGGTGAGAGATCTCATATAAGTTAGGATTCCAAGAGAACATTCAAAAGTCTTTCTTGATTCCTTCACAGAGGACTGCATTCCTGGGATGTCAACTAGACACCTCAGTTCAAAGAGCTTTTTTTCCAGAGGAAAAATAGATATTTATTTAGACCTGTTTCTAAGGTTTTCCATTTGGACTTTGGTCACTGCAAGAGAATACCTCAGGATTTGGATCTCATGGCATCTATGATTCTCATGATAACCCTGGCACAACTCGACATGAGAAAAATACAGTGGGATCTGAAATATTTTTAGTTCCAGCATCAACACCCTTTATCTTTTCAAATCCTTGTGCTAAGTTTTCTTGGAAGAGAAATATTTTGGTGGAGATAACAGATGTCCTTAAATCCATGTCTCCCCCTTCTCCCTCCCTGCTTCAAAGCTGTCAGTCTCCACAAATGCTTCGGACTTTGCTTGAGGAGCATTTTCCAGAAGGATAAAATGCAGGGGGGTGTGGGATACCAAAGGCAGACGCAAGGTCATAAATGTCAGCCTTGACTGAGGCACTCAACTCTTTGAACCATCTTTGGTCCCGGGAGCTCTTCAAGTTGTTACAAACAGTACCACAGTCATGTAGTACATCAATAAGCAAGAGGGAACCAGGGGTACCCCTTTGCAGACTAGCCATGTTAGCTTGGGATATAGCTTCACAGTACAAGGTCACTGAAGAGGCATTCTGTCAGAACAAAATTGTGTGTCAGTTAAGCTGAGCAGGAGCAGTGCAGACACTCACAAATGGAAACTAAGTCAGGGGGACTTAGAAGATTTGATTAATCTGTGGGGAGTTCCTCAAGTAGATGTCTTCGCCTTCTGTCTGAACAATCAGCTGGCCAGATTCTGTTCCAGGACTCCGTACAAGAAGGCTAGGAAAACAAATGCCTTATCTTTGGACAGGAATGTTCCTGTATGCTTTTCAACCATTTTATCAAAGGAAAAACACTTTAATTTACTTGCAGCAAGGAGACAAAAGCATGCAAATACAAAGATTTGTCTAACTACTAACAGGAAGTATGTTCATTCTTATACTGTTTTACAAGACATGGCCTTCTAAATCAAACACAACTTTCAGTATTGTTCTACAGCAGATGTTACTCAGATTTTCTGTTGACATGATTAGATTTGTGAGAAACTTTTCAGAAAAACAACCTGGCCTTGGTGACCATTAATCATTGTACAGTGTTAGATTTCAAGGTACTTTTCTAATACAGATACAAGCAAATGCTGATTGCAGTTCATATTTTCAAGCAGGCTTTGTACTAATTATCTGTAACCTCTACAGCTGTGTTTTCAACTTCTTGTCTAAGTTTCATACAAGTAGTATTGTTCTATTCATTATTTTCCTAAAGAAGCAGAAATCACCTGCTTCTCAATAAATTGCACAAGCAAGATTTTAGCTAACAGTACAAGGTCAGAAAGCAACTGCAGTTTGTACAGATTTATGCAGTATGAAATAGAATAAATGTGTTAACTCTTTTTCAAGCTTCTAAATGCACTAAGCATATTGCTAATACACACATTAATACATATTTTTCTAACACATTTCCACTAATATCCGGGGTACTTCTGAAGATTCAGATGGAATCCCTCAAGATCATTGTGGTGACTCCGTTCTGGCCCAGGCATCCATGGTTCTCCCTTCTGTTGGAAATGGCTAGGGACAGTTACCACAAGCTTCCTCACAGACTGGATCTACTTACACAGGAACAGAGGTGTTTGATACACCCCAACATCATTCTTCTTCAGTTGACTGTCTGGATGATAGGGTCGCAATATCTTTTGAGCATCTGTTTTCTGAGGACATGCAGCAGGTACTGCTGGAGACAAGAAAACCTGCTACTAGAAAATCATATATTAGCAAATGGAAAAGATTTTTAATTGGTGCCAGCAACACAACCAACACCCATTCAGTGCTAGTTGTTTTATGGTTTTACAATATTTGTGTGAGTTATTATCCTGTGGCCTTTTTTGTTCCCCTGTCAAGGTTCATTTATCAGCCATTTCAGCATATCTGCCCATGGATCCTCCTCTTTCAATGCGGTTTTATGTCAAAATGTTCTTGAAAGGAGTTTTGTGTAAGAGGCCTCCAAGAAAACCAGTGGCCTGTCCTTGGGATCTTAATTTTGTGTTAGAGAAGCTGACACTTGCTCCATTTGACCCAGCTAATCTGGCAGACTTGTCTTCTTAACATGCAAAACAGTTTTACTGGTTGCTCTGACCTCTGCAAGGAGGATATCTTTTGCAAGCTGTTATGTCAAGTCAACCATATCTCATTTTCCATAGGGACAGGGTTTCTTTGAGAACTAATACTTCTTTTATATCTAAAGTGGTATCCGAGTTTACTTTAAGCCAACCTGTCCCATCTTTCCATTTTCTTTTCTGAACCTAAAATGAGGGAAAAAGGATGTTGCATACCTTGGATGTCAATAGACAGCTCAGGTACTATCTTGACAGAGCTAAATATTTCAGATGTTTGGTTCAATTCATTTTTTATGAAGGTAAGAAGGGAGACTATTTCCAAATGGTTCTCTAGGGCTAGTACCCTTACTTATACTCACCATGACAAAACTATTCAAGGCAGGGTCAAAGCTTGATTCCTTCTCTAGGTTCAAATCAAGCGTTTTAGTACCATTCTCCAGGGTTCCCTGGACTCTCTTCCTTCCATCTCCCAATAGTAGATAGTGAAGGTAATCCACCCATATAGCTAAGGCTGCTGCAGCAGTGATTAATATGATGAACATAGTACAATTTTGTAAGTCGAATTTGCCAGGGTGTGGACATTGTTTTTTGTTATTCCTAGCATTGTTCTTACAGGGCTCAGCCTCCCTCACTCTGCTGGCAGGAAATCTCTGAAGGGCTTTGCACCCATACTTATTTTTAAGTTAGCTCTGCTCAAGCTGCTTGATAATGTGGGTGCGTGGAAGGTGCCCTAAGGCTGTAGAAGCATGCTGTCTGTTACAGCATTGGCATGATGTAACCCATATACCTGAGGCTGCTGCAGCAGTGATCATTTGGTCATCTACTGTTGTAGTAAGTTCAATTCACACAACTATACTATCTCTTAATAATACCAGAAATGTAATTCTCAGCTCCCCTGATGTTTAAACCAAATGATCTGATGTTGCCTTTTCCATCCGGCTCAACAGATGGGCTGTTGGATCTAACCTGTGTGCCTTTTTCAAGAGATTGTATCCAAGACTCTGGCTCCTTATTTTCCCATAATTCTTTCTGGTCTCTAGAATACCCCACAGCTCATTTGCCATGTGGTCTATTAAGATGTGCTTTATAGGGATCTGTGCTTAGTGGCAGGTAATTGGCTATTTTTTTAATCTATCTTCTTATTCGCTAAGATTATTGTAATTAAACTTATAATGTTATGTTATCCTATCTCGCCTTCATTCTTGCTGGTTGAGTTCAGAACCGAGCATCGGTTCTGACTCGGCCTTATTACTAAAGCTCAAGAGCTTCCACTGGCTCGAGGCTAAACCCTATCCTATAATGCCCTGGGAAAGTAACCCAGATCACGTTTTCCGCTAAAGTTGATCGGGTGCTTTTCCACTGGACTCGGGCTGTAAAAAGTTTTCGTTTGTATTTTCAGTCTGTATACTGTTTTGTTTTGTTTTTCTTGAGATAGTTATTAGTGAGCTTAGGATTGTTCTAAGTTGGTGTTAGTTGTGTTTTTTTTATTGCTTGTTGTGAACTGCTGTTGTTGGCCATCATTGTTGCTAGGCCTAGAACTCCCTATCCCATCACCAGAGTAGTTCCGTTTCTTTAGTCCCTGAACCCGTTTAAATTAGAGGGTTCATTAAATTCTTTAGTTTCACACGCCCATTTAAATTAGAGGGCCCTTCATTTTCATTCCCTTCCCTCAGGGGTGCGTCGTTTAAATTAGAGACGTCTCCTCTGCTAGAGGAGATTGACATTTAAGTTAGAGGCCTCTCCTCTAGCCCTTGTGTATTTTTGCTAACCATTTCAAAATGTCTAAGGAAGGCAAGGAAACCAAACCATCTGGATTAAAAAATGTGATTCATGTACCCAGAAGATGTCACTAACTGATGGGCACACCGATTGTGTGTATTGTCTGGGTGCCGTTCATTTGTAGGACTCCTGCTCCGTCTGCCACGGTTTTAGTTCTCGGGTATTGCAGGACCTAAGAAATAAACTTATTGTTACGGGGTTTCTCAAGGGTCCTTTTGATGAGCTAGTAGAAGATACCCAGACTTCCTCTTAGTCTTTCTCAATCCCAGATCAGACAAATCATCAAAAAGGGCTTCTTCCTCGGCTCCAGCATCTGGGCCAGCAAGGAAAGTCACCAAGGACACTACTACGAACCTGAAGACTATTGGGCTCGAAAAATCATCTTCTTCCGTTCCACAGACCTTATTGGAACCAAGCAAAAGTAACATACGGAGCCGATCTCATCGGTGCCGCAGTCAACTTTATTACAGTCTGTGGCTGGCAGTGTGAAGTCCACCACCCTATCCTCTTGTTTCCCCAGGATCTTGTTGGATGAAGATTTGGAGCGGGTAGTCAGATTACTCGAAATCCAGCTCTTGCAAAAATTGTATTGAGTCCAGTCCATAAGGATGTGGAACTGACATGCATTACTGTCCCTTCTTCTCTTCCTCCTCCGACCTGAGTGGTATCGGAGCCAGAGTGTATGAATGTCTTTGTGGTGGAACCGTCGGGCCTGAGTCTCACACCTAGGTTCTCAGTCCCGACTTCTGCTCCGACGACTTTGGTTCTATCTTTGGTCAAAGGGTCTGGGAGCCAACGCTCATTCGTCGGGTCTGGGGATGTGAGTCAGATCGGACCTTTGTCGGATCCGGTTCTTCCTCTCGGGGCATCGGCACAGGTGAGCTTGGAGCCCACCTCCTTGGTGTAGGGAAGGTCCTCAAGCTCTTCAGAGCCAGAGGCCTCCTTGGGCCTGGGTTGTGGTGCCTTCGAGGTGATGCTAAGCGTGCTGTCTCCTCAGGCAGCTCCATCCATTGATCCAGGCAGTCTTAACCCAAAAGAGCCAATTTCTATTTCTGCTCCATCCCTCCCCTCCAGACGTAGGGAACCAGTGCCCCAGGACGCCCCATTGAGTGAGTCTCTCTCTTCCGAAACCTCGCCAGAGGATCCTTCCAGAGAGGTCCCTCGAAAGAGTCCCAAAGGTCACCCTCTAAAGTTGTCTCTTTTTCAGACATTCTTGAGATCCTGAAACAGAGTGGTGGCTGGAAAGTCCTAACCCCATCTCAGGGCGAATCTGTGTACCTGGAGGTATTTGATTCTTGATTCTCCGCCTTTCGATCAGCTCCTTGGGGTGGTGAGTCGAAAGGTGTGGGGCTCCCCAAAATCAGTGGAACCTGCTCCGAGGAGGCTAAACAAGTTAATTGCTGCCCTTGCGGACAAAGATTGTCTAACTAAGGGTGTTCCGGTAGATGCTATGGTGGCGGCGGCCACCAAGGAGGAAATGGCTGAAACCTCTTCATCTGTCCATCCACCGAATAAGGAATCTCAAATGATGGACAGATATGGGAAGCATATGTTCTTGTCAGTAGCCTTTACCCTCCGTTCGCTGAACTACCTAACCTACTTTACCAGACTTCAGAGGGATCTCGTAAAGGAGCTTGGAGATACCCTCCAAGGTTCTACAGCTGCTGCGGTATCGGATAGTCTCCTTTCACCTTGCTACCTTAGGTTCTATAGTTAACTCCTCCATGCGGCTCATATCCTATGCAGCTGATGGAGCGAGTAGGGCAGCAGGCACAGGAATAGCTCTCAGGAGGTATTCCTAGATGCGACTTTGTGAGTTTGCTGAACCCTTTAAGTCTTTCTTCATCAATACCCCTTTCGACGGCTCGTCCTTGTTCGGGTCAAAAGTAGAAGAGACTCTGACCAGGTGTGAACAAGTAGGCAAAACTCTATCTGCCGTGGGAGTACGTTTTTTTGTCCCTACCAGGCCTTACCCTAGAGGCCAGAAGGATGGAAAGATGTGGTTCTGTAAGTCCCAAGGAGCTTTGCCAGACACACTTGGTGATTTTTCTCCCAGGGGCAGGGGGGGAAACAATGGAAGACACCATCCTCGTGGCAGATTGGGTCTGCAGAATCAGGGTGACAGAGATACGTTCACTGGCACGTCCTTCCAGCGCTCCTGTAAGGAGGCCCATCTGCCAACCTTTGGAGGCAGTCGGGGGCAGACTATCACTGTACCCAAAAGCCTGGCAAGCATCACCCAAGACAAGTGGGTACAGTCGATTATATCCAGAGGATACCACATACCCTTCTTATCACCCCCCCCAGATCAAGATCAGTCCCAAACACTCCACCCTGTCAAAAGGATCTAGCAACCCTAGAAGGTTCAAAGATTGCTGGAAAAAAGAGTCATCCAAGAAGTCCCCACAGACCAAATCAGATCCGGAAACTTACTCAAGGTTCTTTTAAGTTCCAACGAAAACAGGGGACTGGAGGCCCATTTTGGATCTCAGCAGACTACACAAGTCCATGAAGAAAACAAAGTTCTGGATGGTGACACTGCGGTCCATACTTCCCTTTCTGGGAAAGGACAATTGGATGTGCTGCATCGATCTCCAGGATGCATACTACCATATAAAGATGGACAGATGATCCAGGAGATATCTATGGTTCTGGCTGGGAGCCAGTCACTTGGCAGTTCAGCGCTCTGCCCTTTGGACTCACTACAGCCCCCAGAGTGTTACCAAATGCATGGCAGTAGTCACGCCTCACCTGAGACGGTTAGGATTCCTGGTGTTTCCATACTTAGATGATTGGCTCCTCATTGCCACCACCGAGCACCTACTGACCAAGACAAGGGACGCCAGTATCGATTTATGCTCAGAGCTAGGCATTACTATAAATTACAAAACATCTGCCTTGTTGACTTCACAGCATATTACTTTCATAGGAGCAGACTTAGACACAAAACACATGATAGCAAAACTGTCTCATAAAAGGGTACTAACACTATGACATCAGATTTCAATCTTGCTCATGAGGAAGAAAGTACAAGAAAAGTTTGTTCTCAAGGTCCTGGGTTCAATGATAGCTGCAATAACATTAGTCCCACTGGCGTCTTCACATGAGAGTATTACAGTGGCTACTCTTTGCTCAGTGGTCCATGCAGGAGTTCCCCATGTCACACAAGATCCACATTACAGACACTTGCAAGAAGGGCCTACAATAGTGGCTCCAGTCCATGCAGATAATGATAGGCAGACTATTTGTTCTTCCCCAACCTGTAGCTGCAGTGACCACAGATGCCTCCCAGATAGGGTGGGGGGGCATTATCTGGGACAGACTGTCCAAGGGACTTAGCAGGAACACGAATACCACTTGCACATCAATGTCCTAGAGATGAGAACAGTGCTTCTGGGCGTTGCAGGCATTCCAGAGCTGTCTTCCACCAGGTACAATTGCAATACAGATAGACAGTATGTCCGTAGTGTAGTACATCAACAAACTAGGCGGAACCAGATCTTACCCCCTGTGTCAAGAGGCTCAAAGAGTATGTCAATGGGCAATATCTTCTCAACATTTTCTGATCACAACGCATATCCCGGGAAAATCCAAAGTGATACCGGACAAATTGAGCAGGGCAATTCTTATGCCTCACGAGTGGTCCCTGAAACAGGAAATTGCAAACCAAATTTTTTGCAAATGGGGCCAGCCTTGCTGCGACCTCTTTGCCACGCCCATGAACTCCAAATGCAGCAGCTATCTTGCCCTAATCCCCCCTCTGGGGGATTCACCAAGAGATGCACTTGTTCACGATTGGCCCCTGGGACTTGTTTCCACTAATACACAATGTTCTTCAGAAAGCCAAATTGATGAGCTGCAGGCTAATTCTCATCTTTCCGTATTGGCCTCATCAGATATGGTTTCCCCTTCCTATGGCCCCATCTCCAGGACGAGCCTTGGATACTGGACCCAGTACTGGATCTTCTGACTCATCAATCAGGAAAGCTCCATCCCTCCATTCAATCTCTCAAGTTGACAGCATGGCTGCTTCACTTCCAATTTTAGCCAGGCTTCCGAACATATCAGCTGCAGTGCATCACATTTTGGTCTCATCCCATAAGACTGCAACTAGAGGACTGTATGCTAGTAAATGGAAAAGGTTTTCTTGATGGGCTTCCAAGAATAATGCAGATCCCTTTACAGCCCCTGTCATTACAGTTTTAGATTTTTTAGCAGAAGTTTTCAGTCAAGGGGCAGCTGCAGCTATGTTAAGAGTTCAATTGGCCGCAATTTCCAACTATCACGTAGGAGACATGGGCTCAAAGATAATGTCTCACAGATTATGTTAAGCTTTCCTGAGAGGAACATTCCTACTAAGACCTCCAGTAAAAGAACCACCACCTCCTTGGGACCTCAGTTTAATACTGAGTTTGCTGATTCTCCCAATGAACCAGCTTCCTCCTGTCAATTGAAATTCCTTATCTGGAAAACAGTATTTTTGACAGCTATCACTTCAGCCAGGAGGATCTCAGAACTGCAAGCTCTGTCTATAAGCCCTATCTACTTAATTTTTCACAAAGACAGTGTCTCTCTTAGAACTAATCCATCCTTTCTTCCCAAAGTCTGTTCAGAGACCAGTTTGAATCAATCTATTGACCTGCCAGTTTTCTTTGCAAATTATGGCAATAAGGCAGAATACAAACTCCACCAGTTAGATGTACACAGGCAACTACATTTCTGTTTGCACAGAACCAAGGATTTAGGAAATCTGATCAGCTATTTGTTTCCTTCTCAGACAGCAAGAAAGATGCATCAGTTTCAAAGGTTACCTTATCAAAGTGGCTTACTGATACTATCTCCTATGCATATACTTCTCAGCATAAACAACCAGAGCAATTTCAACTTCGGCTGCTTTCCAGGCCAGATTACGTATGGATTCAATCTGCTGCAGCCACATGGGTCAAACCTCATACTTTTATCACTCATTACAAAGTATGCATGGCATCCCGGAACAGGGCATCCTTTGTTTCCACTGTTCGGAAAAGCTTATTCCCTTGAGCCACCCAAGAAAGAAGGTGTTGGGGATGCTGTCCCAACCAGCAAGAATGAAGGCGAGATAGGACAACATAACATAAAGAAGTTATGTACTCACCATAACATTCCATGTTTGTTATCCATAATCTCACCTTCTTTCTTGCGTCCCACCCTCCTTTCCCCTACCTTCACTCCTGGAGGATCGAGAGGAATTTTGTTGTTGGGGATTGCCTACATAAGACGTAGGCTGGGAATGATTAGTATTTGGTCTGGAGTAAAAGTTTTGTTGTTATTAGTAGCTTGCAAACAAGATCTGGATTACTTTCCCAGGGCATCATGGGATAGGGTTTAGCCTCGAGCCAGTGGAAGCTCTCGAGCTTTAGTAATAAGGCTGAGTCGGAACCGATGCTCGGTTCTGAACCCAACTAGCAAGAAAAAGGCGAGATTATGGACAACAAACATGGAATGTTATGGTGAGTACTTAACTTCTTTTTTGCTATACTCCCTTGGTGGTTACCTCTTTTAAAGTAGTTTTTCTGAGAGTTTTTATTCCCACCTTCCCATACAAAGAAACAAATATTCCCCTACATTTGCTACTATTTACTGTTAGATAAGGTTGTGTTTTTACATTAGATGTTGCTATTTTTACTATCTGGTTCTATTGTTTCTTGTTTTTTAGTATACTGGTTACAATTTTTTCTTGTGTTGATCTTACCAGTTTGGTAAGATATAGCAGACTAGGCCAGTGAATTTAAAAAGTGTAGTGCCTGCAGGCACAGAATCCCCCCTCAGCATCCTCACACACACTGTGTGTATTGTTTGGGGATTGCACATATAGAAGTGGAATGAGAGCCTTTTGCCTTTTTCTAGGCCAGGGCTTTTATGGACAGGCAAAACAGACTTCTCCTTACAGTTCACCTACCTGCCTAGGTGGGAGTTTCTGCTTCTCCTGATTGTACATCAGTAACCATTTGAAATGTCAGGACTGACTAGATCGGGTTCTGAAACACAGATACAGAATGGCCAAAAGATTAGACTTGCATATACTAAGTCCGAGATGCCATTTCTCAGAATACTCCCTTTTCTCAAAGGTATGGCAAACTCTGAGTTGATCTATGTAAGTTTGGGGGGGGCTCCCCCCCATCAAAAAAAAAGTTTAAAAAGGAATGATTTTTGAGATTCTGTCTTTTCCTATATTTTATGTCTTTTTTTGGCTTCTTGGCACTCGGCATTTTGAGTGCCAACCTTTCAGTAGGGAGTGCACTATCTCTTTCCTTGAAGAAATCAGACAAGTTGTGGCCAAGTAAAGAAAAGGAGGAGACTGAAGAGTAAGGAGAAGAAAATGGAGGAAGAGAAGCAAACAAAGAGTTCTCCAGATCCATCAGGCCCTTTTGGCCCTGTGCCAAAACCCCCAAAATGTCCGGATTCATCAGCTGGGAAGTATTTTGGACACATTTACCAATTCTCTCTGTCTGTTTTTCCCCAGAGTCAACTGGTTCTTGGCTGCACTCTTCTGTGGCATCTTCCTTGAGGTCCTTTTGATCATCGAGGAACCTCTCAGAAGTTAACATCAATTGGATGATGCGGAAGTTTCTCCAGACTTGGATCCATTTGGGGGTCCTCATGGTTCCTACCATACTGGAAGCTCTTGGTCTGGTCCCTTCAGTCCTGATTATGGTTTCTCCTCCACAAGTCTGACTTTCAGATCCGATGCCCACAGTGCCAAGTTTTTTCCTCATGACCCTCCTGTAGGAGCTGGCATCATTTCCGTGTTGATTTAGACTGTTTCCCTCACACTTTCGACTCCAGCTTCTTCCGGTTGGGATGTGTCTGTGGGCTGAAATGTCAGATTCAGGGATTGGGGTTAACTCCAAGATTTTCAGAGCCATCCCTAACCTGAGGTGATTTGGCTGTGGACAGTTTGGCTCCAATGTCTGCAGCATAGCAGAGTCAAATTGGACTTGGTACATTCCTCCTTTGCTTTTGATCTGAGGTATTTTGGGAATCAGGGGGAATTATGGGTAGGGGAGGAGCTACAGTCCTAGATTCAAGCTCTTGAAAAAGGTGCCAAGTTTGGATCCAGTTGGATCCAACAACCCATTTGTTAAGCTGGATGGAATAAGACATTACAGATATAACATTATGATAAGTAAATAACTTGTGTTTATTGGTGTACTAGACTTTATATTTACTCTTGGATCTCATATCATGAGAAAAGTCAGTAAGTTTGTGTAACTAGGCCTAATTTTTGCCTAAACCATTTGAGTGTTATGCCAATCAATTGCCTTAGTTTTGCACGTGTTTCCACCATTATTCTTGACCTTAACTTTCTCATTTATTTTTTTTTTTTTTAATTTCTTTCATCTTCTCATATTCTTTAACGAGTAACTTTTTTCTTATATCCCCCAAGAGGTTTTAACAATAATAAATTACTGGACTTGTATAGGAAAAGCCGAATGTAAATTTACTTTGCAAGTTCATAAAAATAACTTTCATTGTGAATCTGCATATATGTATAAAGGTAAAAGCTTTTTTTTTATAATACACTGTTTACAAGTGGTACTACGTTAATCTTAATCCATTTGAAAATGTACCATAAATTACCAATGCATATTAGTTGCAACCCTTTCAAAGAATTAAGGCTTTCATACAGTTGTCCTAAAATTCCCAGTTGCTGAAATCCCTTGTTATACTTGTTAATGCACCACATTTTTGTAGTTTCTTAACCCATTAACTTTAAAATAAGATGTCACCATTTGAATACTGCTGTGTAATGCAAGGTAGCCACCCATATTCATGTGTGTCAAATTTTTTTTATTAGCATAATCTTAATCTTCTACTTGATCTAATGTTGTCTTTTTTCATCTGATTCAACTTTGGGTTGTTGGATCTGACTGGATTTGTCATTGGTGCCTTTTAGAAGTTGTGGATTCAAGTCCCTGACTCCTCCCTAACCCATAATTCCCGCTCTTCTTCCAAAATACCTTAGCTATTATTTGCTGCCTTATCAAGAAGGACCCATTTATGAGGGGTCTGACCTATAGTTTCAGGTAAGTCTGTAGAATTTGTGTCTTAGTGCTATCTGGCAGCTTTTTCCTCCTTTCATCTCCTCCCCTCTTAATGTCTTTGTATATATATTATTTAAAAAAAAAATTCTCTTCCTAGCACTGATTGCTGTTGTTAAATATCCTGAATTGATAGCTATTGTCACTTCTTTCTGTGTAGTTTTGTTAGGGATAAGGATCATTGTTAGTGCATATTTTTATTCTTTGTGACAGGACTGTGTTGTGGTTGTCAGCTAGCATGCCTTTCCATGGCTGACCAGGTTCAAAGCTTCAAAAAGTGTATGGGCTGTGGCCACAAGATTTGCCCAGGACCCGCACTTCCTTTCCATCTACTGCCTGGGAGCAGCTCATGTAAAAGCTGAATGTGAAGCTTGTGACTCCTTTGGTACCTGGGCACTACAGGGATGTAGGGACAAATTAGTATTAAAAGTTTTTTCCCCTGCCCCACCAGGTGTATCTACACAGTCTTCAATCTCCACGTGTACACTTTCTGTGTTTCCATCTAAACGGGTGAAAAACCAAGTCAAAAAGAAAGGAAAAATCAAAGGAAAAAGAAAGTTGACAGGTAAAACATCAGAAAAAAGGGCAGACAAGACCAATAAATGGTCTCCAGTCCCATCAGAACTTTTGGGTTTCGAATTGACAAATGGATCCGAGCCCTCCTCAGATCAGTTCACCGATGCCTGTTCTTGATTCTCGTCAGATGGGAAGTCCTCATCTCCGTTAACCCTTCCTGCAGGAGAGACATTCATCAAGACCACCTTCATTGGCTTCATCTTTCAAGTCCATTTGTTTATCAAGGAGCCTTACTGTGGCAGACATTGGCAGGTTGATGTGGAGAATCATTTAGACACATATTCAACTAGGGGGTTCTCTAGTGCTGTTCACATTAGACATTCCGAGAATGGCCCCAACTCCTCCTCCATTGGTATCTCCTATTCTGATCCATCCTTCAGATCTGAGGACCATGCTACCAACCCTCCAAGAAGCACCCATGTCAGAGCCTACAGTCTTGTTGACTTTGACTCCAACAGTATCCCTTACTCTGTCAACTCCAGTGCCTTCTGATTGAGATGAGGATTGATGCCAGGGCTCGAGGTGTGGATTCAACACAAAAATGTTCGTAACCTTCTCTTTCCCCTCGATACTGAATAGCTCTGCTCTGTTGTAAACTTTTGGATCCCAAGCGGGTAGGGTTGATGGAGGCTCCGGATGGTAGGGGAGTCTCTTTGGTCCTGATCTCTGCCTCAGAGTTTGAAGGTATACAGCTCAGCAAGCTCCTGCCTGGTGCCCTGCAGAGTTCTACAGCAGCAGAGAGACAAAAGAGAGACTTTGGAGTGTTTAAGTATAATTTTTCTGCATTTTCCTGCTGCCTTTATCTAATTCTGCCTAAAACGCCGATTTTCTACAGTTTCTGTGATTTAGAAAGCTTGTTTCAGCTACATATTCTACTTATTTTACTGCCTGCACTTTAACAAAGTCGTTTTTGTGTTTAAATTACCTGTTTAACTTTTGTAGGCTACACACTCAAGTGTGATAGCCATTTCTGTGCATTTAAAGTGTTTTTTATTGTATCTGCTTTATTTTCTGAAAAAAACAAATAAATATACTTGTTTTCTCTCCTTTCTAAGCTAGTATAGTCCAGTTTTCAGGTTAGTGCTGAATTCAGGGCTGTGTTACAAGTTTCTGTGTTTGCCCATACCTTACTTGGATAGAAGGAAGTTTCTCTGTTCACTGTGAGAGAGGGAGCTTTGAGCAGCCTATCTGTCCCTGGAGGAGTGGTGTCAGCCCAGAAATTAGTAGTTTATTGGCCATTTTGGGCTAATTTCTATCTTTCATTTCCCTGCTATAAAACCCGCATTTGCATGGTTTTGCATGCTGGGTAGCGCCGGTTAGCTAGGGTATAACTGTTCCCGGCTGCACAAAGTCTACTCTTCAATTTTTCCCTTGGAATTAGACAAACTTCCAACTTAAGCACTCAAACCATTCACTTCTCATCCCGGCACATGCTCAAGACACATAGCAAGCACTAATAAAACTTAGCACTAGACCCCCTATACTGTAGAGAAGGACAAGGCTCTGTATTCGACCTTACCAGCCAATCAGTAAAACAGTTCACTGTACCTATCCAGGCATGTCCAAAGGGCAGTTTCAGGTGTACTCTCCAGTCCAACTGGTGAATCTGGGCATTTTGAGGCAATGTTACAATTGCCTCATGTACACAGGCAACCCTCTCCTCCTTCCACCAAACACTTATACATGCGAGAGATGCAATTATACAGCCAAACTGGAGGTTAAGCTCTATCAACCGAAGACTGGACCAGGCAGTCAAGAGGAGAAGGGAATTACTTGCATCACACCACCAGTCTCACATAGACCTATGAAACCAGCACAGGTAAAAATCACACATAAATACATGAAAACCTATTCAGAGGCTTTAAATAAAAATCTGCAAAAGCAACAGAGACCTCCAAAACGGACATCCAAGCAACCTCCACCCCCCAACACAAACCATGAAACACATAGTTCACAAAACCAGTGGGCCATGCAATCACAGCCCTTAAGGCAAAATAACATACCCAACACACTAGGAATAGTTGACTCTATAGTCAGGCACACTGATGTCCCACTCACTAAGCTGAACAAAGAGAAGTTTACTGTTAGCTGCTTGTCGGGTGCCAGGATCCGCCACATAACACAAGCACTCGGGTCACTCCAGAACAAGTACAAATATGTCTCTGTCATTGTCCATGTTGGTGTGATTGACCTGAGCCATACCTCCCTGGACTACATGAAAAGAGACATGGAGGAGCTATCTGATCACGTAGCCCAGGCTGGTATGACCCTGACCCTGAGTAACATCCTGCCCTCACCAAGAATGATACCACGATATAGAGAAAAAAATTATCAATTTCAACAGTTGGCTAAGCTTCTGGTGTCATTCAAAGGGGATCCAGTGTCTGTCAGCCTGGGATGACATGCTCGACAAGCCACACTGCTTCGCTAGAGATGGCTTGCACCTGTCACCCTTAGGCTTTCGAATACTAGCCAAGGCACTTGCCACCCCCATAGTGCCTTTTTTAGGCAAGGCTCAAAAGACAAACCCACCGCTGTAAATAGCACAAGTAACAAAAAACTGAGGATAATGGTACTCCATGCCAGAAGTCTAAACCTCAAAATGCACGCACAAGAGGCACTCCTCATTATGGAGGAAATCGATATATGTGCAGTAACAGAAACCTGGTTTAAGGCTCCAGAGAGCACCCCAGCACTACCAGGCTACAACTCATACCAGACATTTCGGCCACAAAACCCGGACCGAAATACAAAAGGCGTGGGAGTATCCATATTCATCAAGGATACCCACACCTCCAGGTTAGAGACACATCACAATGCTTCAGAGATCATCCACGTGCAACTAACAACGGACAAAACTGCTATTCAAATTATAGCTTGCTACAGATCACCCAGCATGTCCCAGGACCCCCACTTCATATTCCTGGAAACACTGGGAAACATAAAGGTCCTACCAAACACCCTGATATTGGGTGATTTCACTTACCCAAACATTAACTGGGAGAGCTACTCAAGTACAAACTCCCTTGCCCAGCATTTCCTAGAATTTATAAACTTAAATGCCCTGCATCAACTGGTCAACACCCCCACTAGAGGTGACAACATATTGGACCTGGTCATCACCAACATGGGCGACTGGTGTTCCACACCGGAGGTCAACCCCTCGCTGGTTAGATCTGACCATAAACGAATCACTCTGGATATCCACATTCCGCCCCCACTCCCAGTCAAAGAAACCACCGTGAAAAACGTTACAAAAGCAAACTTCAAGTTACTTAAGACCGAGGTGGGAAGTTTCAAAGCCCCTATGCTAAAGGATAACGCTGTCCATGCTGCAAAATCCTTTACTAATGCACTCTACAGGCACCTACAAGAATGCATGGATTGTGCTATCCCAAACAAAACCAAGACTCACTCCTCCAAGAAAAGGAAACCAGTCTGGTGGACCCCTGCCATAAACAAGCTATACAATAGAAGGAGAAAACTAGTACAGAAAAGAGTAAAATCCCAAGAAGGGAAGACATCCCTGATCAGTATCAGCAAGAAACCATCCAAGTCTAGCTTCGAAAGAAAAATTGCCATGGACTCCAAAGATAACCAGAAGGAATTATTTAGCTATGTCAAGAATCTAAGTGTCAGTTCTCAGATCTGCTAGTGCAGAATGGCACAAAATACACTGAACCGACAGATATAGCCAACGTCCTGGCAGACAGGTTCAAGGCAAACTTCACCCCCAAAAGGGCCCATAACTATACCAGAAGAATGTATTGCTCCTGAAATAACATACACTTAGGTTAAAACAACCCTCTCCAAAGCCAACATCACAGCATCAATGGGACCAGATGGTGTCCCAGGCTGTGTCCTACACAAGCTCAAAGATGAACTAACCCCTCACCTAAACGCACTGTTTAAACTCAGCCTCTCCACAGGCTACGTGCCCACAGAGTGGTGCACAGCAACGGTTATTCCGCTCCACAAAGGTGGAGCCACAACAGACCCCGTGGAACTATCGCCCTATAAGTCTGGCTAGCTTTTTCGGCAAAGCTATGGAGCGCATCATCATGGATCTCACTAAGAGAGACATTGGGAACCTCCAAACACCTGGACCCTACCCAGTTCAGGTTTGTTAAGGGCAGATCATGCCTCCTAAACCTGGTGGACTTCTTTGACACAGTTACCAAGGCTGTAGATGAGGGAAAGGTGGTCCACACAGCCTACCTAGACCTCGCAAAGGCCTTCAACACCATTCCCCACTCAGGCATTATAGACAAGCTCACCAGACTGAACATAAACCCCTACGTCACGAGATGGGTTGCCAACTGGCTCATGGACAGAACCCATATGATAAGAGTTGCGGGACGTAGGTCTGACTCTAAACCGGTTACAAGTGGCGTTCCCCAGGGCTCAGTCCTGGGACCCCTCCTGTTCGGCATATACTGCTCAGAGGTACAGGCAAGCACAGGATGACTATGGCTGACCAAGTTTGCAGATGTCTGCAAACTAGGGGCTAGAATTGACTCTCCGGTTGACACAGACATCCTCTGAAAGGGTCTCACTGAGACAGATACCTGGTGTCAAAGCCATGGCCTCAAGCTAAATGCCAAAAAGTGCATAGTCATCCCCTTTGGAAAAAACAAAAGTACCCACAAACTACCACATAGGTGGTATCCCCCTAAATACGGAAGACGTAATAAGGGATCTGGGGACCCAGGTAGATAGTAAACTCTCCTTTGATAATCACATTGCCAAATCCTTCTATGTGGCCCACCTAATCACAAAAGGGTTTGCATTCAGATCGAAAGAGGTCATTGGGCCCCTCTACGCATCACTCATCAGACCCATCATAGAGTACAGTGCCCCATTTAGGATGTACCTTACAAGACACCTGCAACAACTGGAAAGACCACAGAAGTACCTCACCAAGAGGATCCCTGGCCTCAAGCAGATGCCCTATGCAGCTTGACTGAAGAAACTCCAGCTGTACTCGGTTGCATACCGCCTACTCAGAGGTGATTTCTTCCTGACATACAAGGCCATGTCCAACCCAGAATTGATGGACATGCTCCACCTAAAGAAAACCATATCCCCTCGAGCCACACGCTCCTGGGATCTAAACCTCAACACAACAATAAATAGGACATGCTGGAGGGATAGATTCCTGTCCCTGAGACTTCCCATGCTCTGGAACAAGATTCCAATCTACATTAGGCAGAGCTCCTCGCTAACCCTCTTCAAGAGAAACCTTGACGAGTGGAGGGGAAACAAAGTTTACCCCAGGGATCACTTCAATGGCTTTGCTGGACAGAGGCACAGGGAACTAATCTAAGGGGGCTGTGAAAGCCAGCACACTGTGGTTAGGCTTATAAATGCCTTCAGGCAGATAGCTTAGTACCTACCTATGAACCTAAGCTTTTGAAAGGGTTCATGTCAGGCCAAGAAAAGAGGTGCTTTCCACACATTTGGCTATGTGCCAGGCCCTTTTGTACATTGCATCTGACTCTGCATATCTAGGTTGACAGGGACAGTCCGCTTCATCAGTATCAGGGCTGCTCTCCACACAAGCTCCCAGTCTGACTCTGGCCTGTCTACAGAAGTCCCTTCAAGGCAGGGTCCCAGAAAACAGACTTATAAGATGAGACATTTAGATTCCTCCACAGTATTCTTCACAGGAGACACAGACTTGGATGATGTGGATGAGTCCCTGAGATCCCCTCTGGAGGGCATCACCTTCGGTGATATTTTGGAACTGTTGTAATAAGGAGGTTGGCCCACTGATGTACCGTTCTGAGAAGACTCTGTGTTCCTCAAAGCTTTTAGAGCTTGCTGTTCTACCTCTTGATAGCCCAGCAGGCTTGGAAGGATCCTGATATGGTGGAGCCAATTCATAAGAAGGTCAGGTAAATTCTTGGTTGCACCAAAGGATAGAGCACATTGGAGAAAGGATTCCCATGGTAAATGACATGGTTGTGGTGGCAGCCACTAAGAAGGAACTATTTGAAGAGAGTATATCTGTCCATCCTCTTAGCAAGGAATAAGGAGAGATGGACAGGTTTAGAAAATGGCTGAATGCATCCGTGACTTTCACACTTGAGTGCTGAATTACCTGGTGCACATGCTTCATTTCCAGAGGGACTTGAGTAGACTAATGAACTCACCAAATCCCTCTCAGGTAACCTACCAACAAATATCCTGAAAACAGTGGAGTCCAAGTTGTCTACCTACCTCAAATATATCAGTGCATCTGCTTTCTAATGCAGCTAATTGTAAGGCGAGAGTAACAGGAAATGCGGATGTGATTATTTGACTTTGCAGAAGGATTCAAGATGCCCCACCTTAGCACCCTTTTTGATGGTTCAACACTGTTTCGTATAGGGGTTGTGGAAACTCTCACCAGGAGCAAGCAAGATGTTAAGACATTTTCTGCCTTTGAAATCAGCTTTTCTATCCCTCAAAAAAGCTTTTTCAGTAACGTGAGGGGTGGTAAGAGGGTGTGGTTTAGAAAATCTCAGGGATTTAATTAGGATCCTCCTGCATGTAGGCAGAGGTGGAGCAGTTTCAATAGATGTCACCTTAGGGGCAGAGGTGGACTGCAGGATCAGGGATTTTGCAGTCCTTTTACTGAAAAATCCTTCCAGCCCTCCTGAGCGATTGCCAGGCTGCTGCACTCTGGAGGTAGTCGGAGACCACTTATCCCTGCACCCTTAAGCCTGCCAGACCATCACACAAGATACTTGGGGGATGGGGATAATCACCAGAGGCTATATGGTTTCCTTTGTTGTCCTACTTTAAAGAAAACAAGGATTCCCACAGTGTCACCTGATTAGATGGAAACTGCAATAGCATAATTCGTAAAAGAGTTTGAAAAAAGACATCCATCAGGTTCCTCCCAGACCAGTTAGGATCTGAAGTCTATTCCAGGTTTTTTTAGCTTCAAAAAAGACAGGGGACCTAAGGTAAATTTTGGACCTCAGTCATCTCAGTCAAGTTTGTGAAACAGACTAAGTTATGGGTGGTCACGGTTCAGTCCATTCAACCTTTCCTGAGGAAAGACAACTTGGTGTGCTTTATCGAGCTCCAGGGTGCCTATTATCATGTCAAGATAGCAAGACAATCCAGGAGATTTCTCCATTTCCAGCTGGAAACCAGTCACTTTCAATTCAAGGCACTGACATCTGATCTCACCACAGCACCCCCCCCCTCCCCAGGTGCATAGCATGTCTCAGTCTGCTAGGGTTCTGGGTGTTACCTCAGACAGGGATTTTCTGGCACAGCAACAGGACTCCTTGCTCCAACCTCTTCAGGAATTCGGAATTACAATCAGTCAAACAAAGCACCAGTTAACATCCACACTACAGATAGAGTTCATCAGATGTCCAGGACTGTGTCTCTGCATCAGGTATCCATTCAAGTTTTTCAGCAGCTTTCACCTTCCACAAGAGTCGTTCTTTGATTGCTACATCTGATTACTTCGACAATAACATTGGTTCCCATAGCGAGATACCATATGCAAGTTCTTCATAGGACTTTTCTATACAATGGTCCCAGATTTCCCATCCTCTTCATGTTCAGATTCATCTGACACCCATTTGCAGATCTCACTTCAGATGGTGGTTAAGCAAGACAGCTGTCCTGGAAGGTCGGCCCGTTTCCCCCATCCTCCCATGGCCATAGTAACCACAGATACTTTTCTCCTGGGGTGGGGGGCATTTCAAAGAGAAGACTGTCCAAAGTTCATGGACTCACATGGAGGCCATTCTCCAGATCAGTGTCGTGGAGATGACAGCAATTCTCCTAGCATTGCAGACTTTACAGAACTCTCTCACTAAGTGTGTAATTTCTGTTTAGATAGATAACACGGTCAGTTGTCTGGTACATCAGTAAACGAGGCGGATCCCGTTCATAGGATGATAGTAGGCTATTGGCCCAGAGGCCCTTATAAGCCTAGCCAAGAATTTCGTCCATGTTCCCACAAAGTCAGCACCTGTTTCCCCTGTCCAGCAGGGGCACAGATGGGATCCCAGAGGTGTATTTTCTGTTTCCTCTCCAGTCATCCAGGTTCCTCGTAAAGAGGGCTAGAGAGGTACTCTGCTTAACATGGAGAAGAAGTCTCTTCCACAGACAGGGGAGTCTCTGGGACACAAATCTATCCCGCCTGCAAGTTCTATTCATGCACAGACCATGTTTAGGCCTTGCATGCAGGTTGCCCAAGTAGATTTTGACTTATGGATATGCAGCAACTCCATCAAGGCTGGGTCTGAGATGGCCTTATACGCCACACACAGGTCACTTCTGAGCAGTATGTACCAGACTGAGTAGAGGGACAGGGCTTTTAGCCTATCTGTATAGGACAGGTGTTTGAAACCTGGATTTTCTTGGTCAGGAACCTCAGTTGTCTCTCCAGCTGCTGCATGTGCTTGGCAAGGTACATGCCGAAGGGAGCATTGTATTCGATAATGGGTCTGATAAGGGAGGAGTACAGGGATGTTATGACTTCCTTGTTCCTGGATGAAATACCCTTACTTATGAGATGGGCCATGTAGAAAGCCTTCCATACAACGGAGACAACATGGTGGTCAAAATTCAGGTTGCTATCAACCTGGGTGTCCAAGTCCCTCACAACTGCTTGCATGCTCAGTACATTGTTATTAATGTGATAATTAGTGGGGACGCCATTTTCCCTAACGTGGATAATGATGCATTTCTTGGCATTCAGTTTGAGACCATGCTCGTGGTACCAGTCATTAGTTTGGGTAAGGCCCTCTTGGAGGATGTTCACATCACTAGGGGAATTTAAGACAGCGCCCAGCTTGCAGTCATCTGCAAACTTGGTTAGCCACAGACCACTGGCTTTGGCTTGCACCTCAGAAAATTATATCCCAAACAATAGAGGCCCCAAGACTGATCCTTGGGGGACACCACTCATTACGGGTCTACTACTAGAGGTGGCTTCCCCTGTTTGACTGAGTAGGTTCTATCAGTGAGCCAGTTAGCTACCCATCTGGTAATGTATGGGTTAATGCCTAGCTGGGAGAGTTTACCTATTATGCCCAAGTGGGGAATAGTGTCAAAGGCTTTGGCTAGGTCAAGGTAGGCGGTGTGCACCATCTTCCCCTCATCCATGGCTTTCGTGCCTGTTTCAAAGAAGTTGACAAAGTTTAATAGGCATGATCTCCCTTTGACAAAACCAAACTGTGTGGGTCAAGCATTTGGAGGTTGCCAATGTCCTTGTTTATAAGGTCCATGATAATCTGTTCCATGATCTTGCAGATCAGGCTAGTTAGGCTGATGGGCCTATAATTGCCTGGGTTAGTGGACACAACACCTTTGCGTAGAGGGATGACAGTAGCTGTCCTCCATTTGGCTGGGACAAAGCCAGTGCTCGGGCTTTGGTTGAATAGTGTGCCTAATAGAGCTGAGAGCTCATGCCTGAGTTCATGTAGGATGCAACCCGGGATTTTGTCGGGTCCCTTGGCGACTGTATTTTTTGCCTTTCAGAGGGCATAAAAGACCTGCTTCCTGGTGATGAGGGGAGGGGGACAGGTGCTGGGGATGTCCTGATTTACTGATGGGAGGAGGACAGGGGGTGAAGTTTTCACTGAGCCAGTCTACCAGCAGGTTGGCTGAATCTATGCTGTTTGTATATGTTGTGTTCTTGACCACCAGTTCAGAGCAGATTTGATGTTACCTTTGAGATTGCAGATGTATGTGAAGAGGTTCATATCCTTTATGACAGTAAGCCATAAGAGTGTGGCAGTGGGCAGTGTCTTCCTGTTGCTTTTTCATAGCAATGCATATCCCGGGAACTTCTAATATATTAGTGGACAAATTGAGCAGATCCATCCTTCTGCCATATGTGTAGTTCCTTCAGTCAAGCAGTGGTGAATCAAATCTTCTGCCACTAGGATAAACCATGCTGCGATCTTTTTGCTTCATACCTAAACTACACGTGCAGCAGTTACTTTTGCCAGACAGTCACTGATAAATGCTGTGGTCCACAGTTGGCCCCGGGTCTCCTGTATGCCTTTCTCCCCTTTCCTCTAATAACAAAGTTTATTCAGAAAGCAAGAAGGTGCATGACCAAAGTAATCCTCATTGCCCTTTTTGAATCTGGCAAGTTTGGTTCCACTTCCTCTAGTCTCATCTTGTACGTCCACCCCAGACATTAGAATGCCATCCAGAAATTCTGACTAACCAACCTGGGCAACTTCACCCAGACCCAGAGGTACTGAAACTAACTGCATGGATCCTCCAATTTCGATCCTCCAGTGTTAATGGTGGTCATTGATGCCAGGCTTTTGCTCAGGTGGTTTATATTTTGTCTGCTTCTCAAAAATAGAGTACCAGGAAAGTTTAACTTGGCAGATGGAAGAGGTTTTCCATCTGGGCAGCCTCTAAAGGGATATAGATCCTTTTTCAGCTCCTCTCCCTTCTTTTCTATACTTCTTGTCAGATCTTTTCCAAAAAGGCTTTAGCTTTTCAGCAATTATGGTGCAATTAGTGGCTATTTCCAGTTTCCATATTGGATACAATCAAACTGCTATAACTTCTCTAAAGATTTAAAAGGACTTTCTGAAAGGAACCTTTGTATTGAGTCCTCCTATAAGGGATCCAGTTCTTTGGGATATAACTGTTATGCTTCCAGTGTTAACAAAAACCTCCCATTGAACCTGCAGCTATAGCAAATTTAAAGCATCTTTCTTGGAAGACCATCTTCCTGGTGGCCATCACTTCAGCGAGAAGGATCTCAGAGTTGCAAGCACTTTCTTGTAAATCCCCTTACTTGATCCTCCATTAGCATAGAATTAATTTGCTAGTATTCTTCCCACATTTTTTCTAACAGAGGAGAGTTTGCTTTGTATTTACTATATGTTTATGGACAATTTAGATTTTATCTCCACAGAACTAAAGATTTTAGGAGATATGATCACCGTTGTGTGGCTTTTTATAGAGCCAAGTTAGGATAGAGTGTTTCTAACATCACACTGTCAAGGTGGCTTTCAGATGGTATAGCTTTTGCTATGAAAAATTGGGTCTGTCTTAGAAACCAAGAGCTCATTCAACAAGGTCTGTTGCTAATACTATTGCCTTTGTACATAGAGTTCCTATTGATGAAGTGTGTGCTGCAGCAACTTGGTCCACACATTCATATCCCATTACAAGCTGGATGTACAATCAAGATATCATACATCTTTTGGCTCCACCATTCTCAGGAATATCCTTCCTTGATACCTTCAAGGGATTTTTGGTAGCTAGGGAATCTGTTCCAAAGGTTGAAATGGATGAAAAAGACGGCAGTGGATATGAATGTTATGTACTCATCATAAGGATAAATCTGTGTTGTCTTCTTTTCATCCGGTTCAACATCCCTCCCTCCTTCCTTCTTCCAGATTTCTCACCTGATGCTCCTTTTTGATTGAATGCACATAACCAGGAATTTTATCATTATACAAACTCATCTGGTTGTAGTTTCATTTTCGGTATTGTTATATTATCAGTTGTTTCCCTAAATGATAATAAAGATTTGTTTATTGATGAGTAGGCAAATGTGATCTGAGGTATTTTGGAGGAGAAGAGGAAATTATGGGTAGAGAAGGAGTCAGACCTCTATCCTCAGCTTCTAAAAGGAGTTGAGGTCAGATCAGATAACCCAAAGGTTGAACCGGACAAAGAGAAGGCAACACAGAACTATCATTAATAACGCTCATGTTATTACTGTAAACATTAAAAAATGTATTATTTCCTCAGGCTGAATATTCTGATTCTGGGGAATGTTTCTTATGAAACCTAAACCACCTTGTCTGTTGGAAGGATCAGTTTATTGCACTTAACTCTTGCCCTCTTCCTCTGCCAGATAATTTCCTTTGACTCTTTATTTCCGGACTTTTTGGTGCCACCTTTTCTTTCTTAATCAATATGTCAGTATTCTAAAATTCAGAATGTTGTTCCTTTCAAAACCTGTTACTTCTTATACCTGATTGCAGCTTTATGGTAACTTTAAAAGATGTTTAACAACACAGTTCAGTTTGCAAGGAATTGGTTTGATTTTTGTAAGATTTTCTGTGTCTGGGTTACATTATTAATTCTGTGTGTTACCAAAGTGCCTAGCCCCAGTAATTGCTTACTGCAGGCTTCAAGACCTTCACATCTTCCATAGGAACATTGACTTATGTTTGCAGACAATGTCTTCATTTATAAGGATTCTCTGACTTAGGTCATGAAGCTCCTGCCCATTATGGGGTTTCAGCTGAACTTTTAACCTCCTTTTTTAAGGATGGGCAGCAAGTATTAAAGGTGTTGGAAAAAAAAAAACTGCTACTGGAAAGTCGTGTGTGTAAATGGAGAAAATGTTCTAGTTGGTGTCATTGTAAGAACCAGGATCCCTTTAAGACCTGGTTTCTCCTGGTAATAGATTACTTGCATGAGTTATTGTCCTCTGGCCTTTCTTATTTTTTTATGAAGATTCACCTTTTGGCCATTTCTGCTTATCTGCCCTTAGATTCCCCCCTTTCTACCCACCTTCAAGTTAAACCATTTTCAAAGGGGTCTTGTGTACCTGTCCACCTACAAATGGGTGGCTCCTCTTTGGGATCCTAACTTTGTGACTTAGAAACCAATACTTCCTCCATTTGAACCTGCTTATTAGACTGACTTGAAGTTCTTAACATGAAAAATTGTGTTACCCATTGTTTTCACTTCTGCTAGAAAGGTATCTGAGGTACAAGCTATTATGGTGAACCCAACCCTACCATGTTTTCCCCAGGGACAAGGGTTTCTTTGAGAACTAATCCTTCTTTTATGCCTGAAGTAGTTTCAGAGTTTACTTTAAGATAGACCATTTTCCCTTTATTTTAAAGAACCTAAAAACAAGGAAGAAAATCCTACATATTTTTATGTCCACCGGCAGTTAAGATACTACTTGGCTAGAGCTAAAGAATGCTGATCAGCTGTTTGTCTACAGTGAAGGTAAGAAAAAAGGACAACCAGTGTCAAAACAGACAATCTGGAGATGGTCTCTGCTGCTATTTTTTTCTATAATCACCACAATAAGCCACATCCAGGCTGGGTTTGGCCCAATCTAGCAGGACTTTGGCTTCGTTTGTGGCTTTTCGGAAAGGTTAGACTGTAGAAGTATTCTAGAGACAGCAGCTTGATCCTCAAGACATACTTTAACAAGGCATTACAAATTGGATTCCTTTTCCAGGTCCAAAACAGGCTTTGCTTGGTCCATTCTCCAGGGGCTCAAGGATTCTTGAATTCCTTTCACCTCCCTACAGATTTATAATCTGAGTTATCTACCCACATAGATTAGGCTACTGCAACAGTGATCTAAGTATTGAGCATAATACAGTTGTATAAGTAAACTCACCAATACAGTAGATCTTCTGTTAGGTCACTTTTGCAATAGCCATACCCTGTCTCCAGACTCCTTATTTGTTTTTTGAATAGATTGCCAAGGTGGGGCTATATATACTCTTGCGGATATAGTTGTATTGATTGTTGTTTGGTCGTTCCTAGCATTTTCCTTTTAAAGTTTGTAACCTCCCTTCTTGGAGCAAGAAAGTTCTGAAGCTTTTTGGCACCCAAACTGTCTTTTGTATGGCCGGTGGTCATATCCTAGTCAAAAATATAACCCACATAACTTAAGTTACTGCAACAGTGATCAGTTAGAACCTCTACTGTATTACGTAAGTTTATTTGTACAACTGTACTTTCCACAGCAAAGGATTTACTAATAATTCTAGGTTACATGGCTTTATCCGTCCTCATTGTTCTTTTAGCAAAACTTCATATGTGAAAATTCTGAGATTCCTCAACTTTGTCTTGACCCAACATCAGCATCTCCTGTCTTTCTCAGTTCCAGTCTTGGAATTCATCAAAAGGGAACTCACCTGTCAGACCGAAAATACAGAGGAAGAGTGATCTTGAACATTGCTCTTCACCTTTAAACTTTGTTTTTTATAGGGGCAAGTCTCCCCTGCACCCCTACACCCTCTACAAACCTATATTAGCCAACTATGAAATCATCATACCTCAGAGAAAATAAGTATTCTGAGAAATGGCAGTCTTGGACTTTGTAAATGCAAGCCAGGATTTTTGGCCATATTTTGGGACTTGTTAGTCTGGGTCCTGAGATTTTAGATAGTTACCCTTCTCTCACTGCAGGCCTTATTACAGACTTTTGACAGATGACAATACAGCACAAACATTTGTGAGAACCAGCTACCAGACAGCATCTCCTTGGAGATGGAACCCTCATGCCATTCAGAGACTGAAGTGTTTCTGTGGTCACATACTCCTCCTCTTGCTTCTCTGAATACTAACTTTCAAGGTGTATTCATCTTGCTAGTGTTCCACTGTTTATGTTTTGTAGAGTTTACCTTTTTAAAGGCAAGATGTTCCCACCAAACATGTCAAAGGGATGAACATCCTCTTACACACTGAAGTTTCTGGTGGATTCCTAAAGGAATACATGGTGGCCTGGAAAGGGACTGTGAATTCCCAAAGGAATACATGGGGGCCTGGAAAGGGACTAACACCCCTGCTACAGAACCTAGCACTTTGAGTACCTTACCCTAGCAAAGGGGAAAATAGTCTGTTCACTGGACCCCCTCATATGCCTCAACCATTGGTGAGGAAGACCAGGACTTGGTTTACTCTTCACAGATGTATTCCCCCTCTGGAATATGATACAAATGAGGAAATGTCCCTTCCTTCTTAGACCCCACCAGAAGATATTTCCTTTGGAGAGACCCTCAACCTACTGAGGAAACATTACAGGTGGTGATCGAAGGAGATTTCCAGTTCTCACAAAAGGTGTCTGAGGTTGCTGGGAATAGAAGAGCACAGTCTGACCACAATTCCCTTGGTGTTTCAAACTTTAATGTATATTAACTCTCAGCCTTTGACCTCTCTCGGTTTAATTTCAGGTATTTTGGGTTTCTGGTACCATGAAGTGAATGGACCCCATTCTTAAGTCAAAGTTTGTTTAAAGTTTATGAAGTTAGTACTGTTTTAGTCTTTCATGTTAGCCAAGAGTGCACTTCTCAGCACCCGCAATGTGGCTAGAACTCAGACTCCATTTGCAGATCGTATGGAGTTACATGTATTGTAGCATATCTAAATATGACTGTAAATTCTTTTTATGTGACCCATTGCTCCTCCTACTACTATTGAAACTGTCTGGGTATCCTTCTTCCATACTGTCCTCATTTCTGCTCACAAATGTTGGTATTTTATCACTGTGTGTGTTTCTGTGCTTAAGACAGTGTAATCACTGGGTACAGCAATTTCAGTAATCAGTGCTACTTTTGACTTCTTTTTCTGAACTGCTTTTCTTGCATCTGTTTTTTGAACTGTTGGTAATGGGTGATCCCAATGGGATATAAACTTCATCATTCTCTGTAATAGTTTGTGGCTCATATTTCCATTGCTTCTCAACTATTTCAGTATTGTAATATTTGCACAATCCCCAGTGCAACAATCTTGCCACATTATTATGCCTTTCAGTATGCAGTCCTTGTGGCATTAGTGTATCACACCCAGCAACAAGCTGAGCAATTGATTCTAGTTCTGTTTTACAGAAACTGCATTTGTCTGTTTATCCCACATTTGTAAACCAACATGTATGTAGTCCACTATTCTGGACCGTTAGTATTAACCTTTTGTCTTTTGATTTAAATTCACCTCTCCTTAACTATCCCTGCATCAAATCCTGATCAACATAAGGTTTTTCTTGTACTTACAACTATATTTATGCCTTTTCCACATTTCTTAGCTTCTCGTGTGATCCTTCTTGTAGCCTTTCTTTTGTTTTTTTTTGTTTTTTTTTTTGTTTTTTGTTTTTTTGGCACATTCAGTTGCAGCCTGATTTTTTTCTACTTCTTCTTTGGTTTCCATTCCCACTTAACACTAATATGCTTCAGCCAAACTAAGCAGGGAAATCATCTTAGACTTGTTCTTCTCATGTTTTAAAAGTTTCACTGTTTGGATTTGGTGAAGTCAGCAGATATGTATGCACTCCTACGATTGCAGATCTATACATGTAATCAGTTTTGAGGAGGCCCAAACATCCTTCCCATACCTTCTTCAGATCAAGGAATGTATAATCTCGATGTAAACTCATTTTTATATATCATTTGAGAAGCATGAAGCATTTTTCTTGTTTACCTGTCCAACTGATGCAGCACCTTTTGGAGTCATTCAGTCATCCCAAAACTGTACGTTTGACCAGGAAGAGCAAATTGGTTTATTGTTTGGACTTTGTTTCTAGATGTCAGGGCTGTTTTCAGTATTAATTTTAGTCTAAAATATTCTTTATTGAGTTTTGCTTGCATTTGTTCATGTTTTATTGTCAATCCTTCATCAGTTCCCAAATATTTCTACACTTCCTCCTGCTCAGCTTCCTTTATATCATATTCCTGTCCTAGACTGATATTTTCTTGGTGGTGCAGTTTTCCTGCTTTAAATATTACTTTTGCATATTTATCAAGACCAAATGATATTCTTATATCTTCTGAGAAAGTTTTATGTACTTGCAGTTGTTCTTTCAATTTCTCATCTGATGAACTGTACAGTTTTAA
Source organism: Protopterus annectens (assembly GCF_019279795.1). NCBI lineage: Eukaryota > Metazoa > Chordata > Ceratodontiformes > Protopteridae > Protopterus > Protopterus annectens. The sequence continues at coordinate 1,700,197,041 of NC_056728.1, read as the reverse complement.
CTCATCCACAAAAAGAAGATGAGAAGTCTTCTGGGAGCCAAATTGTAACCATGACCTAATCTTTTAAGTAGACAGCTTAATAGGTTAAGGGCAAAACAAAAGAGCAGCAGTGAGAGTCACCTTGGAATATCCCCCTTTGAATTTTTGTCCCTGGGATAATAATTTATCCTTTGTCATGGCTTAGCTGCAGAGTAGATGTTCATCGTGTTACCCTGCTGCAGTCATCACACTTGGGTTATCCTGCCGTCAGGCAGACCCACAGTTGGCCTGAATTCCAAAGTCTTGGTCTGGCGTCGGTTGCTGTCGTTTCTTCCCTGACGTCAGTGCACCAGGGGTATACAAGAGGCATCCGACGCCATTTTCTTCAGTCTTTCTTGCCGCACGGTGCCCGAAGCAGAAGCAGTTCACAAGTGCCAGTCGGCCGACACCTGAGATTTTTGATTCAAATTTCAGTCTGAAGTCTTCAATAAAGCTAAGCACCCCATTGGGGAACCTTTTCTTGCCTCAGTCCGATGTCAGAAAAAGTTAACAATTGCATTTCTTGTGGGAAGCAAATACCTCATAAGGACTTCCATTCCTATTGTATTCCTTGCCTGGGCCCAGACCACGACGTCACAAGTTGTCGGTTTTGTGCTAGGTTTAATAAACGAACTATCAAACGCCGTTTTGATTTCGCACAACATTACTTTGGTAGGAAATTTAATTATATCATGCCGTCGGAGCAGCCAGCGACTGGCATACATAAAAAAACGCAAGGATAAAGACAGGCAGCCTAGGAACAAACCAGACTCCGAGGCCTCTGCTGGGCCTGTCGCCGGTTCTCCGGTTTTCAGTGAGGTGCCTACGCAGCCCCTGACGACCGCAGAACTGGAACCCCAGACAGCTGCAGATTCTCAAGCGGAGTCTACTAGGCCGACGCAGCCATCTTCCGACACTGGAGCAGAAGTAGACCCCGGTGCAGTGGAAACACCTTAGGTTGCAGAAGGTGTCTTCAGACCGACTACACTCACCATTAAATCTTATGCTAAGCTTAAAACTCCTTTAAAACCTAAGAAGACTGTACATTAGTCTACAGTTCAAGGCCTCATGCCTAAGAAACAGATGCTTAAGATGGCTGAAGATTTGATTACCCTAATCAGGGGTTCCCATCCCCCTCCTGATAAAAGACCAAGACAAGAGGAGGATTATGCTTCCTCAGCCCAGGTTTCAGTTTCCTCAGATTCTTCTGTGGAACAGGATTACACTTTTCCACTTTATGAAGACTCTGATGCTGAAGACTCTATTCCCTCAGCATCTCCTCCTGAAGACTACTTCTTTGGGGAAACTTTACATACCATGAGGGAACATTTCCACTGAGAAGGCCAGGACTACTCTGATTCTAAGAAAAGGCTCCGAGAGTTCCTTTTACTACCACAGCACAGACCTCTTGCTATCCCTCCAGTTTTAGATATTGTGGATGATGTTTACTTGGAGTCTAGTTTAAATCCAGACTCTCTACCTCCTGCTCCAGCCAAACCAGACAGATACTACAGAGTACCTGACTCACACAAATTCCTTTATAAAAGCCCTGTGGCTGACCCAGAAACAATTTCCCAGGGTCCCAAGGGAGCTAAAGCTTCTATGGCTAAAAATCCTGTGCCCTCTGAAAGGGATTCCAAAGCCCTAGATAGACGGGGAAAGAAAATATACACCTCAGCAACTCTGGCTATGAGAGCATTAAATTGTCAATTTCACATGCTGAAATATCAGCAATTCCTAATGTCTCAATTAAAACAAAAAATGAGCACACATACTGAACAGTCTGAATTCAAGGAAATGCAGGATCTGTTGCATGCAGCTGAACAGGTGGGCAAACATACTTTACAATGCCGATTTGATTAGTTGGAAGCTTCCTGTAGAGCAGCTGTTACTGGCTCTGTCATACTTAGACATGCTTGGTTAAAAGAACAAACCCTTCCTGATCATGTTAAAGCAAAATTATTGGATGCACCTTTACAGCAGGATGTATTATTTGGTGTCAAAGCAGAAGAGGTTTTAAAGAAAATGGAGGATAAGGCAAAGTCTATGGAGATGGTCAAGGATTTTTTGCAGGTACAACCCCCTCGTTTCAGCAGAAATTGGCCAACAAAAAACTGGTCCTTTCCAGTTTCTGACAGATCACAGAGGGGCAAATACAGATGCCCAAGGGGCAGAGGTCAGTCACAAGGCCCTTACAAACCTCGCCAATGGGGTACTGCTACCCAGAAAGGAGAAGACAGGCCCCAAGCTAACAGGAGACGAACACAATGACTCAATCCTCAAACTACCAAGCAAATCTCTCGTGGCAGCTCCCTTGGGAGGAAAATTAGCATTTTTTGCAGACAACTGGCACATCATCACAAAAGACAAATGGGTTCTAAACATTGTCTCTCAAGGATACAGATTCCACTTTCATACCTTACCAAGGATAAAAGGAATGCCAAACCTGCCACCAAATCAATGGGCAGAGGCACAAAAACAAATTACAGCTCTCATGGACATGAGAGCCATTCAACAGGTACCTACACAGGAGCAAGGACAAGGATTTTACTCAAGACTCTTTCTAGTCCCAAGAAAGGACAAAGCATGGAGACCCATTCTGGATCTTTCAATTCTGAACACCTATCTGCAAGTACCAAAATTCAAGATGCTAACACTACAGCAGCTTCTTCCCATGCTGGGCAAGAATGCTTGGCTAGTAACGTTGGACCTCAAGGAGGCATACCTGCATGTCCCTGTCAGACAAAATTGCAGAAGATACCTCTGCTTCATTGCAGGTTCAACTCATTATCAATTCTCTGCACTGCCCTTTGGCTTGTCTACTGTGCCCAGGGTCTTCACAAAATGCCTGGCACCAGTAATTGCATACTGCAGACAAAGAGGAATTCAAATATACCCATACCTGGACGACTGCCTTATTCAAGCAGAAAGCAAGGACATTCTTTTAAAGCATCTGGCATTTGTCAAACACTTTCTAAGTTGCCTAGGGTACACAGTAAATGAAAAGAAATCAAAACTAGTGCCCTCCCAAAACATAATATTCCTGGGTGCCAGCTTGAATACAATGGTTCAGGTGGCTTATCTCATGCCAGACAAGCAACAACAGCTGATTCAATATTTCAAAATAATGGCAACAAAGACCCAACTCCCTGCAAGAAAAATTCTGCAGGCCTTGGGATTCATGGCATCTTGCATTCTACTAATACCATTTGCAAAACTGCATATGAGGAAATTACAGTGGTACCTGAAAAGCGTATGGACTCAGCACAGCCACAGCTTGGAAACAATGATACCACTCATTCCCTGCCTTCAACTGGAGTTTCTAGGGTGGGCACAGGCATGTCACCTCAACAAGGGTCAGCCTTTCACCTTACCCACAGCCAGGCAAACTATGACAACAGATGCATCGGATTATGCCTGGGGAGCACACATGGCAGGACAGTGCATTCAGGGCAAATGGACTACAGATCAGAGGCATCTGCATATCAATCAAAAAGAAATGCTAGCAGCACAGAATGCTCTAACAGCTTTCAAGGACCTCTTACACCCACGACAACTAATAATAAAGATGGACAATACCACAGTAATGTGGTACATAAACAAGCAAGGGGGCACACATTCCTACCCTCTATGCAGGCAAGCAATGACCTTGTGGAACACTGCACTGACTTACCAGGTTCAATTACAAGCACAATTCTTGCCAGGAAAGAAAAACACATTGGCAGGCGACCTAAGCAGAAACATCATGGAGCCACACGAGTGGAAACTAGATCCACAAGTATTTGCAATGATAGCTCAAAAATGGGGACGCCCAGACATAGATCTGTTTGCAAGCCCCCAAAACTACCAACTTCAAAAATTTTGCACGAGGACATTCCATCCACAAGCTTGGAAAGTGGACGCCCTCTCATTCAGTTGGAAAACATTAACAGTGTATGCCTTTCCTCCACTGCCTCTTCTAGCAAAGGTACTGCTGAAAGTCAGATTAGAGAGGCCATAAATGATACTCATTGCACCAGACTGGCCATGCCAGCATTGGTATCCAGTTCTAAGAAACATGACCCACAATCCACCATGGATTTTACCACATATTCCTCACCTGCTCACCCAGCGAGACAATCAGATTCTACACAGCCAGCTCAAGACTTAAACCTGGTTGCATGGCAAATTACCTAAACAACCAGCCAACACCTCTATCCAAAGCTGTTATGGATGTCATTCTGGAGGCCAGGAGGCCTAGCACCAGGAAAACCTATTCAGACAAATGGAAAAGATTTTGCGCCTGGAACCAGGCAAAAGGCCAAAATCCCCTTGATCCAAACATTCCTCAGATTCTACAATATTTAACTGAGATGTTGCACAAAGGACTTTCCTTTTCATCTATTAAGATCCACGCCTCAGCAATTTCAGCTCATTACAACACGGATCCTCCTTTATTCTCACATCCACTCCTAAGACAGTACCTCAGAGGGGCTAAGAACATAAGACTGCCAAGGAGAACACCAACACCTACTTGGGATCTCAACTTTGTTCTGGAAAAGCTTACACTGCCGCCCTTTGAACCAGCTTTTTCAGCTGATTTAAAATTTCTTTCATGGAAAACTGTCCTGCTACTAGCAATAACCTCAGCTAAAAGAGTCTCAGAGCTACAGGCACTAATGGCAGTGGTGCCTTTCCTCATTTTTCATCAAGACAGAGTCTCTCTATGAACTAACCCTTCCTTTATGCCAAAGGTGATATCCAGTGTTGCCCTAAACCAAACCATTCATTTGCCCATCTTTTTCCCAAATCCCAAGAACAAAGGAGAAAGACTCCTGCACTCTTTGGACATTCACAGGCAATTACGTTACTACTTGGATAAACCTAAGGCTTTCAGAAAAACTGACCAGCTCTTTGTAGCTTATGCTACAGGATCACAAGGAAAAGCTATCTCAAAACAGACCATTTCTAAATGGATAGGGCATTGCATACGTTTCTGCTACACGCATCATGGGTACCTGCTAACATTAGGTCCCACTCCACCAGGACTACAACTACATCAGCAGCCTTTCTCAGGGGAGTGCCAACCAAGGATATTCTGGAAGCTGCAACTTGGAGTTCAGTTCACACCTTCACCAAACACTATCACTTACACCTATATTCTAAGACTAGAGCTGGTTTTGCCACTGCAGTTTTGCAGGGCCTACAAGCTTCTTCTAACCCTATTTAACTCCACCTCCCATCCTTAGCTTTGGGATTCAACCCAAGTGTGATGACTGCAGCATGGTAACACGATGAACATAGTACAGTTTTGTACCTACCATAAATGTAGATGTTCGAGTGTTCACCCTGCTGCAGTCCAGGTTACCCTCCCTCCATCCCCTCTGAACTAGCTGAACTTATCTATACCACTCTATCCTATACAACCTCTGTGGTGTATTTGCTTGTGCCTAAAGGTATTGTTTTATTTTTATGTAGCTATATATATATATATATATATATATATATATATATATATATATATATATATATATATATATTGCCTACCTATTGGGGGCACCTGACATCTGGGGCAAGAAAAACTGAAGAAAATGGTGTTGGATGCCTCTTATATACCCCTGGTGCACTGATGTCAGGGAAGAAACGACAGCAACCGACGCCGGACCAAGACTTTGGAATTCAGGCCGACTGCGGGGACCGCCTGACGGCAGGATAACCCAAGTGTGATGACTGCAGCAGGGTGAACACTCGAACATCTACATTTATGGTAGGTACAAAACTGTACTTTTGCCACTATTTCATGGTCACTGTAATGTAGTTGATCGGTGTAAAGTGTATCTTATACTTCTGTAAGTACTACTTTATTCCTTAATGTGGGAGGCGGTCAAATGTTTTTTTTTTCTATTATCTCCATGTCATAGTTAGATTCTTCCCCCTTGTATAATTTTTCATTATAACTTTATTTAACAACAAATGATCCTTTATTCTGTATGACTTTCTTTTGTTACCCTTTTGTTTATTATCATGATTTAGTTTTCTTCTACATGACCATAAACTATGTTGGGATCAGTTCTAGTATATAGTTTACTTTGGTTTGACTTCCAGTAAGTTTTATGTTATGGAGGACAAGGCTAAATACTTAAAAAAAAAACCCTGTTGTGGATCTGACCCTTACTCCCTTACAATGAAGTGTACAGGTAGCCCCTCGCCCAGTAAAGCAGATTATTAGATAGGTTTGTCAAATAATGTATACATCCACCATCTTAAGTGTTGGATGTATTGGTTGTATGTTAAAGTGCCAGGGAGATGCATTAAAACAAATGGAAGAGATTTTTTAAGCTATTTTGGGTGCATTCTTAATATAGAGGTTGTCTAAACTGATTCAAACAGCTCTGGAGAAACTATCATATAAGGCTACAGTACTGTTTATCTTGTAGAGCATTGGCCTTGGGTACTGCTCTTTAGGGTATACCTAGTTAAGAATTCTCCCCTTGCCGGAAGATTCCATGTGGCAGGTCTGCAATATCCCATATGAAGATGTACTGACTATGTAGTTCCTTTGGTAAGGAAACTAAAAGGAGAGAAAATGGGATAACAAATGGTGAAATACTTTTTTTACCCACCAGTACCCAAGTTCAACAAAGATTTCCTGACTTGACAATGAGATTTTTATGGGAAAACAAAGGGATCCGAATAGTTTAAGCAAATGAAGATGTAAGAAAGAGGCTTTTGGAGAATGGGAAGAGTGAGTCTAAAACTAGGTGGAGGATGGGGAAATCATCTCCAACCTCTCCAGACAGTGACCCATCAGTGCCAGTTAATATCCCCTCCCCTATCCTAACCCCTTTTTTACATCCCGTGTAATAGGAAGAAGACAAACCTTTTAAAAAAAATGTTGTTCATCTTGACCACAGAATCCTGGGTGAGTGTGTGTTAGATGTTCATCATTAGATCATTGCCACAGTAGCTTTAGCTATATAGGTAATATCCTGCCAAGGAAATGACAGCTGGTTAGCATCGAAAGCTTAAAATCATCTGCCATGCGCCCTAATGACTGAACAGCTTGAGGAGAGTGGTGTAAAGTCAGTGGTTGTGTTGCCAAACCTTCAGAATTTTTATGTCGCCAAAGTGTGCTCTTCTCTGTAGGCTTCAATTGATTGTTTGGCTAGTGTTTCTTCAGGGCTGGGCATAAAAGAACCCTGTTGGCTAATACCTTCCTTTGTATTATTTTCTTGTGAGGAAGCGTTTGTCTTTTCTGTCAGAAAATATTCCTGTGGGCTAGGGCTAGTGCTTTTTTGATGGTTGTCATTAAATAATTTTATTTCAGAACTTGAAATTTTAGTCAGAAAGTATGACTAACTTATCTAGCGCCACTGCAACCTGTCAGACATGTTTCTCAGTGGAAACATAGACCTGGCTCCAGGCCCTGTGGTTCTTTCCTACCTGGTCCTCAAGAAATAAAAAGTTGTATGGGATGCTTAGTAATTTAAGCTGATTTCATCTTCACTTCAACCTCTGATAAGTGACTCTGCTGTGGCCATGACAGGTACCTCAGATCACTCATTGATTTCCCTCAGTCCCTCTGGCTTCAGGTATTGCTCCTTGGGAAGCCACTAAGGACCAGGAGGCAAATACGTCCTCTGTGGCTATTCAGTTGTCCACTTAGGGAAAAGTAGAACCACTCTTTTTGGCATCAGAGGAGGGAGTGGACCTTGTTCTTTCACAAAGCCACTCTGGTGAGCTTTAAACACAAGCAAAGGACTGGTCAGTCCTGGTCGGATCCCCAAGCAGCAGTTGTTGGTTGTTCACAAAGCCACTCTGAGGAGCCTAAATCCTAGGGATAGGACATTTCTTCAGAGTGCTCTTTTTTGGACAGTCTCCTAAGAAAAGGAAACCTAATATTAAGTGTTTTCCTTCATTTCTATCATCTAGGGCTGACGAGGAGTATTGGCTGAGTTTTGCTATTTTTAAAGCCTTTCATTCCTTACATTCTGAGTTTTCTCTACAAAGAAAACAAAAGTATTTCCCCCTGTCATATTCTCATTCTCTCACGAAGGACATGAGTTAGGATATGCTTTTCAAATCTGTACTCCATAGAATGGGGAATCCGAATCAACAAAAGTTTTTTTATTCAGATTTCTCCCCTGAAGAGTTACGTTTTTCTGATATTACAGTTGTGTGCCATTTAACATCCTTCTTCATAATGTCCGATCGCATTTACATCCATACTGCCTTAAGGATCTGCATCCAAAATCTTGAATTTTCTTCACTGCTTCATCATAATCCCTTTCCACTTTGAATTATAGCTTTTTGTTTGTGCTCTGTATAGGAGCCTTAAACATGTAGTTCTGAAATACCCCTGCTAATCAGGTAAGCCCAAACTACCTTGTTATTTTGGAAGGATCAGCTTATCCCATTTGACTCTTGCCCTTTTCCCCCTCCCAGATAAAATCCTTCATCTCTTTATTAATTGCTGTCCACAACTTTGAGCAGTTGAAAACAATCTTGATCCCTTTTCAGACTCAGTGATCATGCAATCCTTGGCAGACAGTTTTCAGAATGGAGACAGCTATTCCACTGTCAAAGTGCAGTTAGTGGCCATATTGTCTTTTCACATTGGTGAGAATCACATATTCATTGCATCCTTAAGACTATCTAAAGCCTTTCTTAGAATAATTTTTCTGTTATGACCTTCACTTGGAGACCCAGTTCCTTCTTGGGATATTACTGTTTTACTACAAGCTCTAACTAGTTCTCAATTTGAACTGGCTGCCAAGGCTAATTTAAAATTTTTGTCATGGAAAACTCTTTTCTTAGTTGCTGTTACTTCTGCTAGGAGGATTTCTGAGCTCCTTGCCTTGCGTTCAGTACCACCATACTTTGTTTTTCACAAAGACAGAGCGAGTCTGAGAACCAGTCCTTTTCTTCCAAAGGTGGCTTCTGTATCTTCTGTCAGCCAAGCCATATATCTCCCTGTGTTTTTCCCAAAATTTTCAAACATGGATGAGTATACATTACACTTAACTAGATGTTCACTGTCAATTACAGTTGTATTTACACCAGACCAAAGATTTCAGAAAAACTGTCAGTTGCACATTCTTACTCCCCTGTCAAAATGGGAAAAGGAGGGTCTAAGGTCACTCTCCAGCTGGTTGTCTGAGTGCATTTCCTATGTTTACAAGCTGATGGGGCTGTCTCGATCGGTTCTCCCAACACCAATTCTACTAGATCAGTAGCTTTATCTACAGCATTCTTTTCCAGAGTACTTCTTGATGACATTTGTGCAGCTGCCACCTGGTCCAAGGTTCACACTTACATTTCACATTATAAATTGGGCATACAGTCCAGATCAAGAACCTGTTTTGGTTCACCTGTGCTCTGGAATATCCTTCCATATGACCACTTGGCTGTTACTGTAGCTGGAGACGCTGTCCCATACATTGAGGAATGGACGAAAAAGATGCCATGGTGAGTACAAAAGTTATGTACTCAGCATAATGATAGATCTTTGCTCTTTCTGCCCTTCCTCAGCTTCCCATCCCACGGTCCCCTTCCATGGTTTTGACAGCATTTGATCTCACATGATTCTGGCTCCTGGTTTTCACTGACTGATCTAGCCTTGGCTTCTTGAGGTTACTTATCAAGACTTTTTTTTTTTTTTTTTTTGCTGTTTTTTTCCATCTTCAACTCCATACTCTCTTCTTTTTCCTAAGGGCAAACGTAGTCTGAGGTATTTCAAATAACACTAGGGATTAAGGGTAAGGGGAGGAGTCTGAGCACAAGATCCAAAAGTCTGAAAGTGACCAAAGTCTGATCAGAGACCCATACATTGAGGAAGGACAGAAAGAGAAGACAATATAGATCTAGTGATGTCCTGGCTGAAACCACTGTTGCTGTATTCCTTATATATGGGTTGTCACTGCTGATGTTCAGATGAGGTACCAAAGCTTTACATTTCCTAGGTTGTACGTTTGATACATGACCTCAGCTTGTAAGCATACGAGTATATAGATAGATGTGTGAGTGTGGATCCTCAGACTACCTTGTCAACAGTCTGAATGCAGGACATGCATCTGTCAGATTGATTGCCATGTGACCATTGGTACCTTTACATTGCTCGATTGTTTATTCAGATAAGTGCCCTATTGGGGAGCCTTCCTTTTTGCTTATGATAATTTTGTTGAAAGTTGTTAGATGTCCACTAGGAGGGATAAATGAGAGTTTGGTAGGCAGATTCCATAAAATAACTTGCATAGTAAGTGTCTCTTCTGCTCAAGCCTGGAAAATAATCAGAAATGTTGCTGCATCTGTCAGTCATTCATTCCCAAAACCCTTAGGTTGAGGCTTTCCGCTCTCAACAACTTTCCAGTGACTCAGCATCTTAAATGCTAGGCCCAGTCAAGATACAGAGTCTGCATCCCTAGATGTCCCTCTTCCACCTAAGAAGAAAATAAGAGGCCTAGAACTGATCCACAGTCCAACATTTCAAACTCTGACGTAGCCAGTGAGGTTGCAGAACCCATAGTACACCAGGTTACCTCTCAGATGTCCACTTACTAATACCTCATCAGAGGCCAGTATGGCTCCCAAGGCCTTCCAGACTGTTAATGTGTTCAATGAACTGCAACTCATCATTTCTAAGGGACCTCACAGCATCCCTCAAATATTGGTTAGGGAAGAGATCCCACATTATTTGAGCTTAGACAGGGGTCTGAACCTCTGTGCCTCATCCAGGCGGATGTCATGCCCAAGAAGAAAAAAAGAAAATTAGGCTAGAGAAATGGAATGGATGGATTTCCCACAGGGGTTGTTCAAAGCTGTTTTGTCTTTGAAACCCCCCCCCCCTCCTTTGGGTCTCCACAACCGCAGGCTACTCCTCAAAAACCTGCCTTACTATCATCATCTTCAGAAGAAGAATAGGACTGTGATTCTGACCATTCTCTAGGTTACTCTTCTCAACTGCATTCTCCTGGACAAATTTCTTTGAATGAAGAGGGTTCTCTGTTTCTGGGCTCTCTTATTGAGGAAGCTTCCTTTGGGGAAACTATCCAGAACATGATGAAGCCTTTTGAATAGCAGTCTACTCAGATTTCTGAATTTCAGAGGATAATATTACATCCTCTTAGAAATGGGCACTTCTGTCGCTTCTCCAGTCCCCCCTATCCTTGAGGCCTTCCCGGATGCCTTTCAGTCCACCTCTTCAGAAGCTGATTCAAACCTCCAGCACCTAAAAGACCAGACAAGGTTTTACAAGGTGCCTGATGACTTAAAATACTTTTACAGTAATCCAGTGGCAGACCACTCTGCAGTATCTCCCTCTCCAGATAAGCCCACTAAGCTTCTACCCAGTGCTAATGCCATGCCCCCAGGCAAAGATAGTGGGGCTGTAGATAGATGAGGAAAAAAGGTTTACACCTCTTCTACCTTTGCTTTTAGGGCTGTTAACTATCAGATTCAAATAACAAAGTACTTGATCTTTGTCCTGCACTTCTTGAACAAAGTTATGCTGGGCCATCTTATGGCAGAGTCAAGGCAACAAATGCGGAATCTACTTTCCCACACCACTCATAAAAAAAATGGGATTTGTAGGAACAATACATACAAGGGAGGAATGAGATTAGGTAGGAATTGAAAAATTGATGTAGTGTTACTTAGGTTATATGATTTATAACAATATATGTGAAGTAAAGTTTTTGTTATGTTAATTATAGTGTGATTACTTTTATATGAATGTAAATTTGCCCGTCACAAGTGATAATTCAATAAAGGTGTTTGGAAAAAAAATAACCAGACGCAGCATTAAGTACAGTTATGATGCTGCAGATGCTTCTTCTAGGGTAACGGCCACTATATCTCTTATCCACAAATATGCATGGCTTTGTAGTCAGCCTATCCCTGAGCATTTCAAATCAAAACTTTGACTCTTTCTTGTTCAAAGACTTAACTGTTTGGTCTTCAGACTGCCAGTCTGTTCAAAACTCTCCAACACCAAGGCAAGACAATGAAAAACTGCATGCAGATTCTACACTCCTCCTTTACTAGCTACCATAGGAGCTACCCATTTAAATCTACCCCTTTCCTTAGAAGGGGACAGTAGGACTATTCAGAAGCCTAGGAAAAACCCATAGGAAAATGTACTTTGACAAACACCATAGGGAGCCTCCAGCTGGGAGGCATCCCTTAGGAAACAAAGATCTGTGACTACCTTTGCAGCACCTTTCCCCCTGCCCTGAGCCCCATTACACTTCTTTCCAAATGACTGTCACTCTCTCTGGCCAGGTTGGAAGCTATTACCACAGACAGATGAGTCCTAACCATAATCAAGGGTGGTTATGCCATGTCTTAAGAAAATATCACACCTCTGAAAGGCATGAAAGCTGTCCTTTCTCAACCCCATGACTGGAAGACCTCCTGATTCATGGAACCATCGAGCAAGTCCCAAAAAACTTCAGAGGAAAGGATTTTAGTCCAGAATTTTTATAGTGCCAAAGAAGGAAGGGCAGTGAAGACCCATCCAGGATTTTTCTCTCCTAAACAATTATTTGGAGGTACCATCTTTCAAAATGCTCTATCTTCCCATTCTTCTGCCTTACATTCTCTCCTATGCTTTATTAGTGTCTCTAGATCTGAAGGATGCCTTCTTATGCATATCCATTCAGCCTTCTTTTAGGAACTTCCTCAGATTTTCCACTGGCACCTCACATAATCAGTTTACTCCTCTGTCTTTTGATCTTTTTACAGCACCAGTGGTGTTCACAGTGTCTAACTCCAGTGGTAGCTTTCTTTCATACTCAAGGAATTCAGATTTTCTACTACCTGGATAATCTTTTGTTTCAAGCTCTTTCTAAAGAAATTCTTCTTCAGCATTTAAACTTCACATTCCATTTCCTGACAGGTGTGGGTCTCCGGGCATTTTTGTAGGACAGTACCTCCCCATTTGGTCTGCACAGAAGTGGACATAACCTTATGTGATTGACATGCCAAATGGCTGTGATGTCGTGTGCAAATGATGCGTGATTGACTGCCATGCACATTTGACAGTCACATCAGTTATACCTTCATAAGTTCGAAGGCTACATCTTTGATGCTGCCGCTGCGAACTGCGATCCACGAAATTCAAAAATCGCAAAAAACGAAGCACCGAATTTCATAACCTCGCCCTCATTTTGACCCATGGTAGCACTCGTTTCGGCGATGAAGCGATCAGGAATGTTGAATTTCAATATTTTTACGACATTTAGGGAAGTCAGCATGATGGAAGTCGGCTAAATGGTTCGTTTAAGCACATTCAGAAATGTGCCTTCGTATATATGAAGGTATACCATCACATCATGTGTACATTGGCCGTGGTGCAGAGCAGAACAGGAAATGTACCCTTTTTCTCAATGTAGTTTGATCTCAGAGTTGGTATATTTAATTTGTGAGGGATTAGGGGGTGCAGGGCGGCTTGCACCCTGCAAAAACGAGAAAAAAAATTCTTGAAGTTATAGTGCTGTTTCTTTAGCTTTCCTTATTCAGATTCATCTGAGGATGTTGGGTGGTGGCTGGGATTAAGGCAAGACTTGCTACTGCGCACCCAGGGAGGTACTGTTCTACATTGCCAGTTTCTGTATAAACTACAGAAAATCCTACATGGTCTTCCTATACAGGACTTTGTTTTCCTGGCTGCAGACTGGACACAAAGAAAATGCATGCTTTCCTCCCCAAGAAGAATGTTCACAGTCTTTCCAATTTTTCCACAATCTCTCCTCTGGAACATATGGCTCAGCAAGGTAGATGCTAAGAGCTTTGGATTTCATGGCACCTCTCATCCCTATGCTCCCCCTTGGCCAGACTTTACTTGAGGAAAATCTAGTGACATGTGAAATCCGTGTTGTCCCAGCACTGTCACCCGTTGAGCACCCCAGTTCCCCTCTTCTCTTGTCTCAAAAAGGAGCTTCTTTGGTGGAAGGGACAGTCCAACTTCAACCCAGGACTTCCATTCACCCCCATCTGCTCCTTTTCAACAGGTTCACACAGATGCCTTGGACAAGGTGTGGGGGGCATAGACAGGATCACACCTGATGCAAGGCAGGTGGCAACCTCATTTCATAAAAGAACATCTCAATCTGAAGAAAATGAGGGTACTTCTGCAAGCGCTTCAGACCTTCTTCCAGCTTTGGAAACCCAGACCACTCCTAATGTACACAAACAACACTGCCATGATGTGGTACCTAAACAGGAGGTACCAGGTCTTACCAGCTGTGCAGGTTAGCACAGGAGGCATGAAACATATCCACCCAGATGGACATCACTCTCACAGCCACATGCATTGCTTCTCAGGACAGTGTGATGGCAGACTACCTGAGCCACTCCCTGGAAGACCCCCCCCCCCAATAACTGGATGGTAGGTTTTCCACATGATCAACCTTCAATGGGGCACTCCTCAGGTAGACTTTTTTGCATCATTGACCAACCATCAACTTCCCCAGTTCTGCACCAGGGATCCTTGCCCCACAGCCTGGAGGACATATGTCTTCTCATTCCAGTGGACAGAAAAGTTCCTCTGTGCCTTTCCTCCACTGCCTCTTCTTCTTAAAGTTGTCCTGAAGGCACAAAAGGGAGCACCCAAACTCCATTTAGTGTCATCCTTTTGACCAGTACATCATTGGATGTTGGGACCTCCAAGATGGCTCAGATTGAATAGCTTAATTCTAGCTCTCCCATTATAAAAACAGAAATTCAGCAAAGAGGGCCAGTAGATGTTGTGTTTATGGGTAAATTTCAGTAACTGGCTAGTAAGTGTACTGCCTGGATGCCAGGAAAAAAGAAATAGAGAGGACCTGGAAAAAATTGGCTATAAAAAGTGAGGAAAAAATACTGACTGGGGAAGGTTCTTCAGTTGTTGTGCAAAAAGTAATGCAATCTCCAGACATGAATTCCAGTAACCTACAGGAAGATATAAGACAACTTCACACAGACCTGGTTAAAATAAATTAAACACTAATGGAGTGTATCAGCACAAACAACAAAAGTTTGGAAAAAATGGAAGAAGCTTTAAACAGATATTCAGATGAGGTGATAAAGCTGCAAAACTTAGAGGCTGAAATGAAGAAAAGGCTGGCTGGATATGAGACTGCTCAGGAAAAGATATTTCAAAAATTAATAGAATTAGAGGACAGAGCACCTCCCCTTACCCACAATGCCCCTCTATCTCCTTCCTTTTCTCAGATCTCGTTTGCTGCTGAAAATCTACGCATCGTGGTCGCTGAGCTCCAGGCTTATCGTTGGGTAAGTGACAGTTTTCTCTACAGGTTTAGTGTAGGATTCCCCTACTTTCTCTTTCAACCTCCTCTATCTCGTGTTTTAGTCATCAGTTTAAAAAAAAAAAAGTTTTAGTGTGGTAGTTCCCTCTTCAACCCCCCACTACCCCTTCTTGTTAGTGAGTGAGTGTGTGATTGTTGTGTGTGTGGGCCTTACTTCTCAAGCATGGCTGAAACCTCCAAGCCTGTTTTTCGGAAGTGCACGGAGTGTGGCCATAAGCTCTCCACAGCTGATGGTCACACTCTATGTGTAGTGTGTTTAGGCACAGCCCATCTCCTCACAGCCTGCTCTGTTTGTGCGGGCTTTAATCCTAGGGCCCTCAAGGACAGAAGGGCTAAGCTAATTATGAAAGGGCTTCTTCCCTCATTGGGGACGGCCGTCCCCATTACTTTTAGCCTGGCCACGTCGGTGGCCACTGCTGCTTCATCCTCCTCCCAGGCCTCTGGGACTCAATCTCCCACCATGAGGGCTGCAGATGGGGAGAAATCCAGAAAGGACAGACCAAGGAACCAATCCCCAGACCGCTTGGCTCTGGTAGGTCCTCGTGCCAAGACAAAGTCCTCTTCTAGGCCTAGTACTCCCTGGCTCTGTTCACCCAGATTCTCCCTGGAGCTGGAGGTGTCCAGACCACCGTCTAGAGCCTCTCCTCACTGGCATTCCAGGCCGGCATCAGTGGCTTCATCATCACGTTCTACATGCAGTTTGAGTGAGGCTGAGATGGACAGAATGATGCAGAAATGTATCGGCACCCAGATCCAGTTGAGAGTTTTGCCAGCCCCCTCTCCCTCTTGAGCAGGTAGCTCTCAACCCTTTTTTCACCCTCCTTCTCCGATCCAGCCTTCAGTTTTGAAGTCTTTGGATCTGAGAAGTCTCAGGGTTGGGAGTTGGCACCGACGTTACTTTGTACCTCAATGCCAGCTATTACCGTGATTGTGTCTGATCCGAGCACTCGGAGCCGTAGCCTCAGCATCGGATCCGAGGGAGTTCTGTTAGCACCAAGTTTGTCGACTGCAGTCTCCCCCTTGGCATCTTGGCTCCTGTGGGCTCAGCTCAGACTCCTCTGTCGGATCTGAGGAGAGCGGCGCCCCCTGCTTGATTCCCAGGATACCAGCTCTCCTTAGGCATCCGACGTGTTGGAGAGGGTCCTCTTGAGTGTGTCAAGACCCCTGACCATTTCCTCTTCGAATTCTGCCCCGACTCCCTCGGTTCTGGGTACTGCTCTGACTCTTCTGTCATCTTGGGGACAGCCTGTGCTTCTTTTGCCTCAGGAGGCTCCCACACAGGAACAGCAGGAAGTTTGAGAGTCCTCCCCAGAGAGTTCCACTGATGAAGTACCTCGCAAACAAATGTGCAAAAGGAGACACTTGGACTCCTCTTCAGAGTCCCTCACAGATGACACTGACTTGGAGAAAGGGGACGGCTCCCCCAAATAACCCCCCCCCCGAGGATGTCTCCTTCTGAGACATCATGGAACTCCTGCGCCAAAGAGGAGGGTGGTCCACTCAAAAACCAAGCCTAGATGAGTCAGTGTTCTTTAGAAGCATTCAGCACAGGCCCATCTACCTCCTGGGTGTGTCCCCCCCCTCGCGGATCCACTTGTGGACCTGATCACCACCAGGGCATGGAAGGAACCGGACACCGTGGAACCCATCCCAAGAAGGCCAGACAAGGTACTCAGCCCCCCACCGAACAGGACTAGCTGGAGTAAGAGGTCCCCAGTAGATGCTATGGTGGTGGCAGCTGCCACCAAGAAAGAGCTTGCATAGGAGAACTCTATGGTCCATCCTCCTGACCAGGAGTCGAGGACTATAAATCATTTGGGGAAGTGAGTAAATGCTTTAGCAACCTTTTCCATAAGGGTGCTGAATTATATGGTGCATGTCATCAGATTACAGCATGACCTGGTCAAGGAAGTCCCTGAGATGCCCCTAAAGTCCATGTCGGCAGAGGGCAAGAAAACATTCTCTGCACACATGGCCACTCTGAAAGCAGTCACAAATATGTCCATGTGTCTCCTCACCCATGCCACAGAAGGAGCCGCTAGGGCTGCTGGGTCCAGCATAGCTATGAGGCAGCACACCTGGCTTCGGCTATGCCTGTTTTCATAACCCTTCAGGGCATCCTTTGCCAATGCCCCCTACGATGGTCTTCCCTGTTTGGGAAGTCTGTGCTTGAGACCCTGGTCCAGTGTGAGAAGGATGAGAAGACACTGTCTGCTGTCAGGATCCGCTTCTCCATCCCACAAAGATCCTTTTCGAGGAATCAGTGAGGGGCAAAGAAGATGTGGTTCTGGAAATCTCAGTTCTCTCGTGACACTCAGGACTCATTGTCTCTCAGAGGCAGAGGGGGATACGATAGACATTGGCCTGGAGGCAGAGGGGGTCCGAAGAACGTCGGGTCTCGAGAACCTTTCTTGTACAGACCTGCACAGCAGCCCTGAGAGGCTGCCCGACTGCTCATCTCTGGAGGCAGTCGGGGGCCATCTTTCATTACACCCAACAGAGTGGGAGTCCATAGCAACAGACCATTGGGTGTTGCAAATCATATCCAGAGGCTACACCATCCCATTTTTGGATCCACCTCCCCCACCAAAACACCTTCTAGACTTTCCACCCGCGCAAAGGGAGGTAGCAGCATGAGAAATAGAAAAGCTGCTAAGAAAGCAAGTCATCCAGCCCGTCTCCCTAGACCAATCCAGATCGTGCATCTAGTCCAGGTTCTTTTTGGTGCCAAAGAAACGGGGGACCTAAGACCACTTCTGGATGTTTCCACCTTGAACCTGTCTGTGGCCAAGGAGAAATTCTGGATGGTCACCCTTCAGTCTATTCTGCCGTATCTACAGGCAGAGGATTGGATGTGCTTGATCCATCTCCAGGACGTGTACTATCACATCAAAATGAACAGGTGCTCTTGCAGGTTTCTTCACTTCCGGCTGGGGGCCAGTCAGTATCAGTTCAGGGCCCTACCCTTTGGTCTCACCACAGCCCCCAGGGTGTTCACCAAAGTAATGGCAGCGGTAGCGACTCACCTGAGACTTCAGGGGATTCAGGTCTTCCTACCTGGACGATTGGCTACTTACTGCCCCTACCAAATGTCTACTTTGCCGAGCCAGGGACTACTTCTTTGTATTAGCAAACAGTCTGGGCATTACCATCAACCTCAGCAAATCGTCACTGACTCCAGTTCAGAGTCTAGACTTTATCAGAGCCCGGCTGGATACAGTTGAAATGATGGTTTACCTCATTCTAGAAAGGGTCCACAATCTAAGACTCCATGTATCTTACATCCTACAGACTTTCCTTCCATCAGCAGAGTCAGTGCTGCAGGATCTGGGTTCCATGGCTGCCACAATCAGTCTTCTACCCCTTGCATGGCTTCACATGCAAGTTCTTCAATGAACGCTAGTGGTCCAGTGGTCTCTTCTGGACCTACCTCTGTCCCATCTGATTCGTATATCTCGGGTGTGCAGAGTCTCTCTTCTCTGGTGCATTCTGTCCCCGGAACTTGTCGAGGGACATCCATTTCACCCAGCCTTTCCCACCACCACAGTGACCATGGATGCTTCCCAGCTAGGGTGGGGGAGCATTGCTCTGGAAGAATGGTCCAAGTTACGTGGTCCCCCTCCGAGACCAATTTGCATGTCAGTGTCCTGGAGATGAGGGCAGCTCTTCTAGCGTCACAAGCCCTTCATGCCCATCTTCCTCTGGGGATGATTGCTATTCAATCAGACAACATGTCCGTAGTCTGGTGTATAAACAAGCAGGGTGGAACCAGATCTTACCCCCTTTGTTGCGAAGCCATAAGAGTGTGGGAATGGGCGATATCCACCTGCTGCTTTCTATTGGCAACGCACATTCCAGGAAGGTCCAACATTCTGGCGGACAGGCTCACCAGGACTACTCTGATGCCTTACGAGTGGTCTCTGAATCCTTCAGTAGCAGAACAGATCTTCCTCAAGTGAGGTCAGCCTTGCTGCAATCTCTTCGCATCTCCTTGCAGTGCGAAATGCAGCGAGTTCTTCGCTCTGAACCCCCCCTCAGGGGGAAGCCCCCAGAGATGCACTAGTTCATGCTTGGCCTTCCGGTCTTCTTTATGCTTACCCCCCGTTATCTCTCATCCCAAAGTTTCTTCAGAAAGCTCGCAGGTCGGGGAACTCAGTAATCCTCATTGCACCATTCAGGCCTTGCCAAGTCTGGTTCCTTTCTATTTGGTCTCACCTGGTAGTTCCACCATGGATCTTGGATCCGGTTCCAGATCTCATTTCTCATCCCTTGGGGATTCCTCACCCACACCTGGACAGTCTGAAACTCACCACTTGGCTGCTCCAGTTCAAGTAATGATTAGGACTCCCGGTTTATCATCTTCGTATAAGACCCTACTGGTGGCAGCTCACAAATCTTCCACTAGGAAAATGTATCATAGCAAGTGGAAATGTTTTTCTTTATGGGCCTGTCAACAGGAGTTAGATCCCTTTACAGCTCCAGTCCCGGCTGTGCTAGAATTACTAGCTGGTATCTTTCACCAAGGTGCTAGCTGTTCTACTGTTGAAGTCCTACTTGGTACCATCTCTAACTTCCATGTGGGGGAAAATATGGCTTCTCTAGCTTCCTCTAGGCTTTGTAACGCCTTCCTTAAACATACCTTTCTTTTACGGCCCCTGGTGAAAGATCCTACACCTCCTTGGGACATTGCCTTTGTACTTCATGCTCTAGTCTACCCTCCCTTTGAGCCTGCAGCATCAGTAGATTTACAGTTTCTTTCTTGGAAGACAGCTGTTTTAGTGGCTATCACTTCAGTAAGGAGGGTTTCGGAACTTCAAGCATTGTCCATCAAAGTCCCAGGTTTTTCATAAAGACAGGGCTTCCCTGCACACAAATTCTTCCTTTCTCTCTAAAGTGCCCTCAGAAGCAAATATCAATCAATCAGTTTGCCTGTCTTCTTTCCAAACTTCCAAAATAGGGGTGAGTACAAGTTACATTTATTGGATGTGCACAGGCAACTGAGGTTTTATTTACACAGAACAAAATTTTTTTGTAAATCTGACCAGTTATTTGTGTCCTACTCCAAACCCTTTCAAGGCAAACCAATTTCCAAAGTTACCATAGCTCGCTAGATTTCACAATGTATCATTTAGCATATTCTGATAGAGGTATCTCCCCTCCGGGTCAGGTGGGTATCGCTGGATGATATTTGCACTGAAGCTACTTTGTCCTCATCTCACACCTCCATATCTCATTACCAATTGAACATTGTATCCAGGAGTAGGGCACCCTTTGGCTCTGCGATGCTCCGGAATATCCTTCCATGTGGGCCACTCGGTGTTGGTAGCTGGGGACTCTCCCACAGGTTGAAGACCAAATGAAGTAAACTACTTCAGATAAAGAAGTTGTGTACTCACCATAAAGTTCCATCTGAGTAGTTGTACTTCATTTGTCTTCAACCATCCCCCCTTCCTTCCCCCTGACCTTATCATTATTATCCTGCCCTGGTATGTAGGAGAGGGCACTATTGTGGCTCTCCTGCTCATGCTTGACCTAGGTTCTGTGAAGACCCTTTAGTGGTAAAGTTTAATTGGGTCGGGCGTATGTTTTCTTGTACAGCAGCCTCGATCTGAGGGGAAGGAAGGAGATAGAGGGGCATTATGAGTAAGGGGAGGAGCTTGGAGCTTGGGTCAGATGCTAGTGATGAGGCCATCTTGGATCCAATCGAGATCCGAATACCCACAGGTTGAAGACAAATGAAGTACAACTACTCAGGTGGAATGTTATGGTGAGTACATAACTTCTTTTTTTCAGCTGTACTAGAGAAGCTGGAAGGAACAGACTGCATTCATTTTATGAAAGCACAAATAAGGAACTGGGCTGGTATTCCACAACAGGAGTTGTTAGTTAGGGCACATCATACGTATGCTCCAAACTTGGCTATAAGAAAACAACCTAATCCTTTAATAGTAAAGATGCAATCCTACCAGCAGAAGGAATTCATACTGACAAAACTGTGGCAGAAGGACAAAGTACTAAAAGTGGGAGACAGCAGTATGTCTGTCGAGAATGATTATTCATTGTACACCAGGCAGATTAGGAGCAGATTTATTCCACTATTCAGGGAATGTCGACATGCAGGTGTGAGATTCAAACTGCTATACCCAGCTGTCTTCAAGGTATCCTTCCCTGGAGGGACAAAATCATTTTTTGATGAAGTACATGCTAAGGTAGAAATATAAAAGTTTATCCAACAAAAAGTAACCTGTGAAACAGGAGGAGTTTCTGCTTCTTGTTCTTTTGGTAATAACGATCAGAGAGACTGTACCTGTGAAACCTTATTCTTTGTTTCAACGGAGAATGTTGGAGAGAAGGAAGGGAGCACAAGAGTTCACTAAAACAATTGAGAGTATGTTGGAAATGAAGCAGAGACAGGATTTGGGAGATGGAGATGAACAGGAATAAAATCAATAACTTAATGTGGGTTTGCAATGCAGTACTTTTATTTGTGAAATGTGAAAGAAGAAAATCTGGAAATATTGGACTTTTTCAGAATTTGTTGGACTTGTGGGGGACTCTAAAGCATATGCCCTACTTCATGTCATTAATGTTCAGAAAAGTACTTTGGGGAGGGGAAGAAGAGGGAGAAAGTTAACTGTAAGTAAATATTTTTCTTAAATAGTACTATTTTTGTGGTGTGTGGTTTTCTTTCCATGCAATAAAGTTTTCTGTTATTTTTAAGTGTAATAAGGATGGTAAACAGGTGCTACTGTACTTTTTTTCCTTCTCCCTTGTTCTTTTTTCTTGTTCAGTTTTAAGAAATGTAGGCACTGCAATGGAAAAGAAAAAACATGGTTCAAAAGTATGACAAGAGTGAAAATAATGTGCTTTTTTCATTCTTGCATAGAGAAATGACTGGATTAAGGACCTTAGATTGATTTGGTAACAAATTTTAAGAGAAAGCAAGTAAATGAAAAAGAATATTGAATATTATGAGTCTTTTTCTGGCAAGTACATGTTTGCTTATTAGCAGTTCTGCAGCTGGTCTTCATGTTTCCATAGAAACAGTCTGATAATGAGAAACTTGGTGTCTGGTTCTCATGTCTCCATGGAAACAATCTGATAAAGAGAAACTGGCTACAGTCTGGTGGAGAGTGATTGGCTGAGGAGAAAAAAGAAAAGAGAAATTGGGTAGGACATAATGTTCTCTGAAAGCATTCAGAGATTTTCCCAGCTGTGAGAGCTAAGACAAAACCAGTTAACACTTAATAGAAGCACAGGCTGCACCATGCATTTTAGCATGCATAACCTTTCTTTTAGGTTAACACAAGTCTGTGAGTGTGGTTGTCAGTTTTGGATTCTGTTCCTATTAGGAGGGTAAGACTTCAATATTTGAAGATGTACATAGTTTTGTCTGTTAGTATTAAGTTAATAGGTTTTAGGGGGTGTTGGGTATTTTTTGTTTTTTGTTTCAGGGCCTTCAATAAAACAGAAAGGTTTGTAAGATGTGACATAGGCTCATATATATACAACAAGAAACAACTGTATAAAACTGACAAACAGTCATGTAACACAGAAGCTGGAACTATACATTTAACAGAAAAGGTGTTGTACATAAAAAGGAATAATACATTTTTAATGCAAAGATGCCTTCTGTAATGTCTTTAAATGTCACTGGTCTCACAGATAAATAGAAAAAAAGAAAGAGTAGTGAATTATATTAAAAAAGTCCAAATAAATATGTTAAAGGAGGCACACTTAGAACTGAGCATGTGAATTTGATAAAGAAAGGTTTTCAGGATGGTCATTCAGCAGAATACTTGAGATGAAGGAAAAGAGAAGTACTTAAATTCCCAAGAGGAGTTCCAGTAGAGATAGAAGAGGATAAAAAAGATAATAATGGCAGATTTGCAGTGCTAAGGGGCTACTGGCAAGGGAGGAGGATTGGACTGGCATGTATTTATATTTTACCTAAAACTGCCATAATGGAGCTTAATAAAATTCTGAGAGAAATAATCAGTTTTCATCAAAGAATATTACTTATAGGTGGGGACTGGAATGTGATTTGCAGTATTGAAGATGTGTCTGGGGGGCCCTGAAGGGAAAGTATAACAAAGGAGGGTAGATTTTTGAAGAAATTTATGAAAATATTTGGCATGGAAGATGTGAATTCAGTAATAGAAGTTTGGAGTGAATTTACATGTTATTCCTCAAGATACAAAAACTGGGCTAGGCTAGACATAATTTACATTTCACAAGAACATGTGCATTTAATTGAAGGTCTTGATATGCAGCCAATAACTTTCAGATTATGTGCCAATAATAACTAAAATAAAAACACAGGGTAATGAACTAAAATGAGACACCCACCTATCTGTTGAAAAGGGAGGAATTTAAAGAATAAATAGTGGAGATTATTCAGGAGCTATTAGAGAGGATGGAAATTTCTTCTGCAAATATAGTGAAGGAGTGGGATAAAATTAAGGTGGAGTTTCAAAATAGGGTGGAAATAAAAGAAAGGGAGCTATGGTTAAGAAGTAACAAGACATATTTAGAGGGACTTGACAAATGTTAAAGTATTGCAGAATAGGGGGAATCTCACAAAACAAGAAGAGAATTAACTGTAGAATGTTAACCAGAAAATAAGGGATTACCTCGATAATATGCACAAGTTTAGAAAGATTGCTGTTAAGCAACTGTTTTTGATAATAACACTAGAGGACAAAAACTTTTAGCACAATAACTCATGCAACAGAAATTAGAAAGGTCTGTAGCTAAGCTTAGGGAGCCTGTGTTAAGGAAAGTACCAAGAGATCCTGTAGAGTTGTTAGAAATATTTCAGAAATTCTATGAAAGTCTGCATAAAGCAGAGAAATATGGAAATCAAAAAAGGATACAAGTGGAAATGTTTACGGAAGAATTAAATATGCCAAGGTTAGAGGTAGGTGAGGCTCAATTACTAATAGTTAGGATAGGAGGAGATAAGAAAAAAACTTGTGATGTATAACCAAAATGCAGGAAAGGTCCCAGGAATAGATGGCATTCCTGTGGAAGCTTGGAAGCTAGGAGGGAAAAAGCTGATAAAGATCTAGAAGGTTTTGTTTAACAGTATTTTAAGAGGAGAAGAAGTACCAACATCCTGGAAGAAAGCAGTGGTAGGTGTAATACGAAGGTAAAGATCCATCGAAATCAGCTTCATAAGGGCCAATTTCTATACTAAACCATGATTATAAAGTGTTCTTGTCTGTAATGACTAAAAGAATGACAAAGGTAATGCCAAAATTGATAGATATGGGTCAGTTAGGTTTTATGGAGGGGAAGCAAACATTTGACATTAACAGAACATTGATGATCCAGAGGGAAGCCGAATGTAAGAAAATACTATTGTCTGTGGGTCTTGATACAAAGAAAGCATTTGACAGAGTAAGGTGGGACTTTATGAGCAGGGCAATGGAAGCATTTGTATTTCCTGAAAAACTTATAAGGTTGATTAGGAGGCTATATGAGGGCTCAGAGGTGAAAATTAAAGTGGGTGGGCTCCTTTCTGATAATGTTTGCTTGAGCAGAGGAACCAGGCAGGGGTGTCCTATTTCCCTTTTGTTATTCGCATTAAGTTTAGAACCACTGGCAGAGAAAATAAGGGACTCAGAAATTCAAATATATAATTGGCATGGTAGCCAAGAAAAGCTGTCTCTATTTGCAGATGAGGATATTTTATACCCAACAAAACCAGAAACAGACATTACAGTGTTGTGGAACATTTTGAGACCGTTTCAAATCTGTTCAGGATATGAAGTTAATGAAGCTAAAACAAAGGCAATAGCAGTAAATTATGCACCCACACACAAAGTGGTTTGGCATTATCCTTATTTATGGAGACATGATTAAATTAAGTATTTAGGAGTATAGATTAAAGATTGTTCTGGTGTGGCAGGTAAGACTATGTGGCAAGAGACTAAACAAAAGTTAATACAAAAACAGAAAATGGAAGCTTTGTTATATGGATATGAATAGTAAGATACAAGCAGTCAAAATATTTTAGCCCCTTTAGTCTTATACACAGGTCAGGCATATTTTTATCAACCAATGGAGAAGTCGTGGTTAGCAATTAATAAAGAGCTGAAGGACTTTATCTAGGAGGGGAAGACGGCAAGTGTCAAGTAGGATAAGCTGATTCTTCCAGTAGAGCAGGGCAGATTGGGATTACCCAATTTCAGAGCTACACAGTTTAGGCTCCTGTACATAGCGCAAGCAGAAAACTATAATTAAAAGTGGAAAGGAATGATGTTGAAACGGGGGGAAGTTCAAGAAACAAGGAGAGGCTGGGATTTTGTATGCAGGCCTTTAAGGAGAATAACAATAATTGTATAGAATATTATATACGTAAAATAGCAGAAAGTACTCTTAAGAACTAAGCCAGCATGGGAATGGAGAAAGGAGATTCTGCTGATAGGGGTGACTGCAATTAGGGATATAGGCAATAGGCTAGAGGGGACTGCAATTTATTGAAGAAAACTGGCAAAGGAGCCAAGGTATTGGAAGCAAATAACTAGAGGGGGAAAGATGATAAAATGGGAATACCAAGAGTGCATATGGACTGGAGTTTAGAGATTGCCTTCCCTATCAAGGATTGATATCAGAGTATAGTCAAAAAGAAAGAAATAAGGGACTCCTAAATGAAAGACCAGCACTGGTAGGGTTTTAGTAGAATCTAGAACAGAAGCTGCCATTAAAAAAAGAATAATTAGTGGAGCATATAAAGTATTGCACAATAACTACAAGAGTCAATTAGAGGAGGTTAGAAAGGACTGGAAGAGAGCAATTCACAAAGAAACAATGGGAGGATATATGTACGTCTCCCAAATGTGCAACAAAATGTAGAAGATTGATTTTTGCATGGAAATGTTTACATAGATATTTTCATACCTCAAGAGATTCCAGATAATTTTTCCTCGGGTAGATAGCAAATGTTGGACGAGTGACAGGAGTGAAGTTATTGGGAACATATTTTCTGGGAGTGCAGTGAGCTGGCAGACTCTAAGGATTCCCTGCGAGATGCACTGTTGGATATGCTGGGTGGGGAAGATTGGTGTGAAGGGGGAGAGAATTTTTCTGAACTATGATACAGAATTGGAATTGCCAAGACATAGTAAGCCCTTGCAGTGTCTAATTTTGGTGGCTGCCAAAAAAGCAATTTGTAGAAAATGGAAATCAAAATATAAACCAACTATATTAGAAGTAGTGAACAGAGATAAAACAACTGGAACTGAGATTTTAGAAAATGGTAGCAGCAAACTACACAGGAAAAATGGGAATTGTGTGAACAATACACTCAGGGAGGAATGAGGTTTAAAAGAAGGCAGGACTTAAATGAGCTATGTAATGTTTGACTGAAAATGATTAGGTAGATTGTATGTGATGTATAATGCTTGCAAGTGGGAGTATGTCAATATGGTTTGTGATGTAAAATGCTTGCAACTAGGATTGTGTCAGCGTGGTTTGTTTTCATTTATATAAATGCATGATTGCTTATGTCATAAGTGATGGTTTAATAAAGATGTTTCTTGTTTTAAAAAAAAGGACAAGAATTGAATAATTTATATAGTGTTGCTTAGGTTATATAATATATAGCAGTATATGTGAAGCATAATGCTTGTTAGTTTTAACTTAATACAGTTTGATTAGTTTTATATAAATGTAAATGTGCCTATGTCACAAGTGATAATTCAGTAAAGGTGTTTAAAAAATACATAATTGGATATTCTTCATTTCACTGTTGCAGTCATGACTTTTGGGATTTCCTGCCTTGGAAGTCCTTGGCCGGCCCGACTGCCAGAAAAAACCTCCCTCCTCTAAAAGCCGATGGTCGCCTTGATGGATGTCAATATGCTCAGTTATAAGGGGAGTCAGTTGGCATCATGAGCTCAGGTGTTCAGTCCTCGGTCGGCCAGAATCCCAAAGTCTGGGTCCGGCGTCGGCTGTTCAGCCATGCTCCCTGACGTCAGAGCGCCAGGAGTACAAAGCTGACAACCCGGCGCCATGTTCTCAGTCTTTCTTGCTATGCGGTGATAGCAGTTCGCAGTGCGGTCGGCTGACTCCTGACAATTTTTTCTAAACAAACTTCAGTCAGAAGATTTGATTCAATCAACGTATTACATTAAAGTGCTTTTCATTTCATTTCATTACTATTTAATTACAAAAATAATTCGGATACGGGTTCCGCCATCGGAGCCACCAAACACACACGGGAGTAAAGGACAAACGGGGGCTCGAGGTCCAAATCAGACTATATTGCACAAGCAGAGCCAGCTTTCAGTTTCGGTTGTCGCCAGTGAGGGTGTTTTGCAGCCCCTGTCATCGCGACCAGCCATTTTAACCACCTAGAAACGGACTCCCACGAGGAGCCAGAATATTTCTGTTGCAGGACCTCGACAATGCTCCTCGGATGGGGTCCGAGCTGCTGTGCAGTACAGCTTCTAATAGGGCAAAGCCAAAGACAAAAGCAAAGACTCCTTCCAAATCAAAGACTGCAGCCCAGGCCTCTTCTGATCCGGCTCCCAAGTCTCAGAAACAGTTACTTAAGATGGTCCAGATAAAAGGCCAAGGCAGGAAGTTTTTCTTCTTTGACCAGGAATATCCTCCTTATGAGGATTCTGATGCTGAGGAATCCATTAAACTTTGCATGAAATGAGGGAACATTTCCACTGGGAAGGACAGGAGTATTCAGAATCTAAGAAAAGACTAAGGGATTTTCTTCTTCTTCCCAGCATAGACCCCTGGCTATTCCTCCTATTTTAGATATTGTGGATGATGCTTAGGCTAACTTAACTCCTGATTCTTTTCCTCCAGCTCCTGTTAAGCCAGACAGATACTATAGGGTTCCTGATTCCCACCAGTTTTTATATAAGTATCCACTACTGCTGACCCTGAAACTCTCTCAGGGGTCCTAGGCTAAAAAAAGCGCTCTGCTGAAAACCCCATTCCCACTGAGAAGGATTCCAGATCTTTAGAAAGATGGGGCAAAAAGTGTACACTTCTGCTACTTTATCTATTAGGGCTTTACCCTGTCAGTTTCATATGCTGAAATACCAGCAATTTCTCCTGTCTGTTCTAAAACAGAAAGATGATAAGGAGTTACATGACTTAAAGCATGCCACTGAACAAGTTGGGAAGCATGGTTTACACTGTGGATTTGATGCCTTAGAGGCTTCTTGTAGGGCTGCTGCCTCTGGCACAGTAATTAGACGGCATGCTTGGTTAAAGGAACAAAATTTGCCAGATCAAGTAAAAGCTAAATTATTGGATGCTCCTGTTCAGCATAATGTTTTGTTTGGATCTAAAGGTGAAGAGGTGATTAAAAAGATGGAGGACAAGGCAAAATCCATGCAAACAGTTAAAGATTTCTTACAAGTACAGCCACCCAGATTTAGTAGGAATTGGCCTACAAAAATTGGTCCTTTCCCAATTCAGACAGGCCTCAGAGGGCCTCTTATAGACCAAGACAGTGGACTGCTTCCATCCCTAGGGGAGGAGAGGACAGGTCGCAAACTCATAGGAAACAGACTCAATGACTCCCTCTGTTGGGCTGCAGGAACTTGGAAAACTTTCTTTTCACTATAACCCAAGACAAGTGGGTTTTGGATGTAGTTTCAAGAGGTTACAAATTCCATTTTGGATGGCCAGATCTTCCAAAACATCAATGGTCAGAGGCCTTAAACCAGGTGGAAGCTCTCTTGGCTATGAAAGCCATATAACTAGTTCCACTTTTAGAAATAGGACAAGGTTTTTACTCAAGGCTCTTTCTAGTCCCCAGGAAGCAAAATTCATGGAGACCCATTCTGGATCTGTCAGTCTTGAACACTTTTCTAGAGATACCAAAATTCAAGATGCTTACTCTACAGCAGCTACTTCCAATGCTGACCAAAAATGCATGGATGGTGACTTTGGATTTAAAAGAGGCATATTTACACATTCCCATCAGGCAGGAACGCAGAAAATACCTCAGGTTCAAGGCCGGATCGAGGCACTATCGGTCTTTACCAAATGCCTGGCTCCAGTAGTAGCTTATTGCAGACTCAAGGGAATTCAAATTTACCCTTATCTGGACGACTGTCTTATTCAGGCAGACAGCAAGGATGTCTTACTCCAGCATCTAGAGTTTGTTCAGAATCTTCTCAAGTTCCTGGGATTCACTGTAAACATAAAAGTCAAATTTGACACCCTCACAACAGATAATATTTCTGGTCTCTAAACACAACAACCCAGATGGCATTTCCAATTACAGCTGGCCTCAACTTTCAAAACCTTGGCAACTTTAACTCAGCTATCTGCAAGGAGATTCCTGCAGGCTTTGGGTTACATGGCCTCCTGCATCCCATATGCAAGACTACATATGAGGAAAATACAGTGGTACCTAAAAGTGTATGGTCTCAGCATTGCCACAGTTTAGACATACTGATCTGCCTTGTCTTCAAAAGGAATTCCTTTGGTGGTCCAAGGCATGTACTCTAAACAAAGGAAAACCCTTCTGTCTGCCTCCTGCCACTCAGATACTGACCACGGACGCCTCAGATTATGCATGGGGAGCCCATTTTCAGGGCAACTGTCTGCAGGGCCTTTGGACAAAGGATCAGAAGCACCTGCATATCAATTTAAAAAAAATGTTAGCCGTACAGAAAGCTCTATTGGCCTTCAGGAATCTTCTACAACCAGGACAACTACTGATACGGACAGACAACACCACGGTTATGTGGTACATAAACAAGAATCTCATTCCTATCCCCTTTGCAGACTAGCCATGGATCTTTGGAACACAGCTCTAGCTTGCAATCTGGACCTTCAAGCACAGTTTCTACCAGGGAAGCAAAACTTCCTGGCAGACAGTCTGAGCAGAGTGGATGCTGGACACCGAAATATTCAAGATGATTACTGCAGTCTGGGGATGTCCTCACCTAGACCTCTTTGCATCCCACCTCAATCATCAACCACAGATTTTTTGCACCAGGACTTTCCATGAACAAGTTTGGAAAGTGGATGCACTATCATTCAGTTGGAGAAACCTCTCGGGATATGCCTTTCCGCCTCTTCCTCTTCTTCCACGAGTATTATTAAAGATCAAACAGGACAAGCCCAAGATGATAATCTTGCTGGCCCCAAATTGGCCTCGACAGTTTTGCTACCCAACACTGAAAACCTTAACCTTCTGTCCCAACACCAGGGTCAGGTTCTACACTCCCGTGTCAAAACTCTCAGCCTGGCGGCCTGGTTAATCCAGGGTCTTTGAATCATTCTCTCTTACCCAAGCAGGTTTTGGATGTCATTTTAGAAGCCAGAAGTCCTAGCACTAGGAAATCTTATGCAGGAAAATGGAAAAGATTTTGTTCCTGGATGCAGGCTCAGGATTCTGATCCTCTTATTCCTAACATTACTCAGATTTTACTTTACCTGACAGACCTCTTACATAAGGGTCTCTCTTTCTCTTCCATAAATATTCATGCCTCTGCTATTTCTGCTCATTATAATACAGACCCTCCAATCTTTTCCCACCAGCTCATGAGACAGTTTCTCAGAGGAGCTAAGAACTTAAGGCCCCCTAGATCTCTTCCCATTCCTGCTTGGGATCTCAGCTATGTTTTGGAAAAGCTCACCTTACCTCCTTTTGAGCCTGCTGCCACATATGACATCAAGTTTTTATCTTGGAAGACAGCCATCCTGTTAGCTCTGACCTCTGCCAGGAGAGTTTCAGAGTTGCAAGCTCTTATGGCTGTAGAACCTTATATTATTTTTCATCAAGACAGGGTGTCTTTAAGGACCAATCCTACTTTCATGCCTAAGGTGGTTTCCAAAGTGGCTTTAAATCAAACTATTCACTTGCCAACTTTTAAAGGATCTTACATTCCGGACATCAGGAAATCAGAGCAATTGTTTCTTATGCTTCAAGTTCCCAAGGTAAAGCCATTTCAAAACAGACCATTTCTAAATGGATTGCTCATGGAATCAGATTTTGCTATTCACACCATGGAAAGCAAATCCCAGGGAGTATAAGGACTCACTCTACCAGAGCTGCTGCCACTTCTGCTGCCTTCCTCAGGGGAGTTCCTACCAAAGACATTTTGGAAGCTGCATACTTTTTCCAAGCACTACAATCTACCTCTCTACTCTAAGTCTAGGGCAGGCTTTGCTTCTGCAGTCTTGCAGGGTCTGTCACCCCCCCTACTTTATGACCACCTCCCTTTCTTTCTGCTTTGGGATTCTACCCCACAGTCATGACTGCAACAGTGAAACACGATGAACATAGTACAGTTGTGTACACTTACCATAAATGTAGATGTTCGAGTGTCTTCACTGTTGCAGTCTGGTTTCCTCCTCCCTGTCCCCTCTTATTTTTCTTTTGTGTGGTTCCTTTTTCACCCTTCTTCTGAGGTGTATTTGCAAAGGGTATGGGACCTTACTCATTTTGGAACTTCGACATCTGGGGCAAGAAAATGGAAGAGAACATGGCATCGGTTTGTGGGTTTTGTACTGGCCTGGCGCCTGGCCAGGGAGCATGGCTGAACAGCCGACGCCGGACCCAGACTTTGGGATTCTGGCACTGCCTGCCGCAGGAGAGAACCCTACAGTCATGACTGCAACAGTGAAGACACTCGAACATCTACATTTATGGTAAGTGTACACAACTGTACTTTCTTTCCTGCCATCAGAGCCTGAAGCAGAGTTCCAGTCAGTGTGTTGGTCAGTCCACACCAGAGAGAAAACTTTAGAAAGCTAAGTATCCTGCTGGGGAATCCTTTTTACGTGTTTTAACTAATGTCAGGGAAAACCCATAACTGCCGCCATCGTGGTAAACAAATTCTGCACCGAGACTTCTATTCCTTCTGTGTTCCTTGCTTGGGCCCAGATCACAATGTTCCCAACTGTTTCTGCACCTGATTAGACGTAGGACCGTAATTTTAGCTAGGCACCTCAGTGAATCATCCGGTTACCTGTGTGCTATGGCATCCTCCAGTCGATCCAAAGCCATATTACCTAAGCATAAAAGGGAGAAGGAAAAACACCCCAAGCTTAGGGCCTTAGACAATGCCCGCTCGCTGTTGGCGAGTCCTCATAGGCTTATTATCACTGAAGAAGTTGAGGCAATTTCTTAGCCCCCATCCGCAACCAAGGTGGTAGCACAGTCCTCTATCTAGATCCATTCAGAGTCTAATATCCCATCGGGTCTCAAGACATATGCACAAACCTTAGGAGTCAGTTCGTTGGTTAGGTCTGTGAACACTGTAGGGCTTGGTTTTCAACGACCACATTTTAGCCAACGTTGTGTTTGCCCAGCTCTAGGTCATGGCAGCAACCAGTCTACTGAAGGAGATGGGTGTCCATGCTTCGGACGTTGCCAGGCCTAAACCGAGAGCTATTTGGAAGAAAATGGCTTCCTCTCAGTCCCAGCCTAGGGCTACCAGCTCCCATCCATAGGCTTATCAGTGGGACCTTGTAAGACTGGCTGAAGACCTTATTTATCCTGTTAAATCCAGGCAACCCCCAACTGAATCCTCCCCAGGAAAAGAAAAAGGGATCCCCGTCAAGAAGTCCTTTCTGACCGGAGGAATCTGTCTTTGAAGAGGGCCCTTCCATTGCATCTTTTGAAGATTCACTCTGAGGAGAACCTGGCTTCTACT
The DNA here is from genome assembly GCF_019279795.1 of Protopterus annectens. NCBI lineage: Eukaryota > Metazoa > Chordata > Ceratodontiformes > Protopteridae > Protopterus > Protopterus annectens. Next base: position 1,700,164,091 of record NC_056728.1, on the reverse strand, counting down.
TCCCCTCCTCAGGATATATCTTTCAGGAAAACCCTGTACACCTTGAGGGAACATTTACAGTGGGAAGCCCAAGATTACCCTCCTGTCCAAGAAAAGGATAAGGGAATTTCTCAACCTCCCAGAACATAAACCCCTCACCATATCACCTGTTTTTGGAGGTTATGGATGATGACTTTCAGTACTGTTCCTTGATGTCAGACTCCCTCCCTCCTGCCCATAGAAAACCTGACAGGTTTTATAGGATTTTGGATTGTCATAAGCATTTTTTCAGGAATCCTACAGCTGATCCAGAGGTTGTAACACCCAGCCCCAAAGAAGCCAGAGGTAGAGCCTCCAAAAAACCTACATACAGATAAAGAAAGTAGGGCCCTTGATAAATTTGACAAAAATGCTTACACTTCTGCCACCTTATCTGTGAGTGCATTAAACTGTCAGTAACACATGATTAAGTACCAGGAGACTTTACTTTCTCAAATGAAACAGAAGATCATGACTATAGAGAACAAGTGTCTCTCTAAGGAGTTAGTGGACCTTTGCAATTTTAGCTCCCAGATAGTTAAACATTCCCTTCACTGTGGGTATGATGCTATGGAAGCCTCCAGCAGGGCTGCAGCTACAGGCTCTGTCATTAGAAGATGCTCTTGGCTGAGGGAGCAGACCCTCTCTGAGCATGTCATGTCTAACCTCCTGAATGGTGCACGGCGACTGTTATCCCACTCCTCAAAGGGGGATCCACCATGGACCCCAGGAACTACCGCCCCATTAGCCTGAAGAGCCTGGTCTGCAAGGCCATGGAACGTATCATCATGGAACTTATAAACAAAGACATTGGTAATCTCCAAACTCTGGACCCCACCCAGTTCGGGTTTTTAATAGGCAGGTCATGTCTCCTAAACCTGATAGACTTCTTTGAAGCAGTCACCAAAGCCGTAGACGAGGGTAAGGTGGTTCACACAGCCTATCTAGATCTCGCCAAGGCTTTCGATACCATCCCCCACTCTGGAATTATAGATAAACTCACTAAACCTAGGTATAAATCTGTATGTCTTTTGCTTATTATTCTACATGGAGTTGCCACAATAAAGCCTTTATTTATTTTTACCTTCTCTTTGTGCTGGATTACTTGTTCATACTACGGATAAATCTCTGTGTCACAAGATGGGTTGCCAACTGGCTCACTGACAGAACCCACACTGTGAAATTAGCAGACTCCAAATCCAACTTCAGGCCAATGACAAGTGGAGTACCACAAGGTTCAGTTCTGGGTCCTCTCCTGTTTGGTATCTATTTCTCTGAAATACAGGCTAACACAGAAGGTCTTTGACTAAGGAAGTTCGCAGATGACTGCAAACGTGGAGCCATAATTGAAACTCCTAAAAATGTGGACAATCCTACAAAAGGGCCTCGCTGAGACAGATGCCTGGTGTCAAAGCCATGGCCTCAAGCTCAATGCCAAAAAGTGCATTGTCATCCCCTTAGGTGAAAACTCTGTACCCATGAACTACCACAAGGGCGGTAGTAAACTTAACACTGAAAGTGTGATAAGAGACCTTGGGACACAGGTGGACAGTATTCTCTCCTTTGATGATCACATCACCACAGTAGTCAGGAAATCCTTCTACGTGGCACACATCACAAAAGGTTTCTCATCCAGGAAAAAAGAGGCCATTGTTCCCCTCTACTCATCACTCATTAGACCCATTATAGAGTACATCGCCCCTTTTGGTATGTACCTCACAAGACATCTACAACAACTGGAAAGGCCTCAGAAATACCTCACAAAGAGGATTACCGGCCTCAAACAGATGCCCTATGCAGACCATCTCAAAAATCTCCAGCTTTACTCCGTTGCTTATTGCCTACTCAGAGGCGATCTCTGCCAAACATACAAAGCTATGTCAAACCCAGAGCTGTTGGACATGCTCCACTTACAGAAATCCCAATCCCTCTGAGCTATACGCTCTAGGGACCTAAACCTTGTCACCACAATAAACAGAACATGCTGGAGGGATAGATTCCTGTCCCAGAGCCTTCCCATACTCTGGAATAAACTTCCGATCTATATCAAACAAAGCTCATCATTTGCAGACTTCAAGAAAAATCTTGATGATTGGATGGGAAATATGAAATTCACCCCAGGGATCACTTCTGTGAATCTGCTCGACAGTGGCACCGGAAAATAATTTTCTTGGGTGGCGAAAGCCAGGGTACCTTTTTGGCTAGGCTTATATAGGCCCTAGGGCCAATAGCCTAGTACCTACCTATGAACCTATGGATGCCCCCTTGGACAAGAACTTCCTCTTTGGCCCTATAGTAGAGGCTGTGCTTTAGAAAATGGAAGACAAGCCCAAGTTTATGCAGACTGTTAAAGACTTCCTGCCAGTACAGCCTCCACATTTCAGTTGAAACTACTCTTCTAAGCACTGATCCTTTCCCTCCCAATCTAAAGCTAGGCAAAGAAAGTCATGTAGGGAAAGAAGACAGAGACAACACCAAAGACCCAGGCAGTGACGTTCAGAAACATCTAGGCCAGGAAGTTCTAGACCACAGAACAACCATGACTCATCCATGGTAGTTCCCCCTCCCTTCCCTCCATCTCCCCTCTCTTACCCTCCGTCTCCCAGAATAAGAGGAAGGCTAGCGTTATTCCAAAGGAATTGATCCCACATTAGTTCAGATCAGTGGGTACTAAACATTATATCAAGGGGCTACAAACTCAAATTCAAGCAGCCTTTGAAGCTCACAGGCTTCTCAGACATTCCCCCAAACCAAAGAACAGAGGATGTGTCCCAAATAGAGATGCTATGCACTCAGGGCCCAGTGGAACCGGTTCCAGAACACCAAAAAGGAGGGTTTTTTTTACTCCAGATTCTTCCTAGTTCCTTGCCAGTGATTTTTCCAAAGGCCTTCATGGTTACCCTAGATCTAAAGGATGCATACCTACATATTCCCATAGAGGAATCACACAGAAGCTTCTTATACTTTTCAGCAGGTACCAGGCACTATCAATTTTGTATCCTGCCTTTTGGCTTGATTACTTTTCTCAGGGTTTTTACAAAGTGCTTAGCCCCTCTAATTGCCTTTTGCAGAACAAAAGGGGTTCAGATTTACCCTTGTCTGGACGATTGCCTTATCCAGGATAAAAGCCTGACAAAAACTCAACTCAGACTTGATGTTTACCCAGCACCTCTTAATGGTGTTCACCATAAATCATCAAAAATCCCACACAGACCCGCCTATCAGGATTGTGATCTTGGTGGTCCTGTTAGATTCTACCATCCAAAAGGCTTTCTTACCTTCGGACAAAGTCTCTTTTCTGACCCTGTACTTCCAAAAAATCGTGGTCAGAGATTTCCTTACAGCCAGAGATTACCTTAGGGCATTTGGTTTCATGACCTCTTGCATCCTAATGATCCCCTTGGCCAGGCAACAAATGAGGAAACTTCAGTGGTACCTTAAATATGTGTGGTACCAGTGGGCAAAGCCACATTCGGCCAAGATCAGACTGATTCCTTGCCTCGGGGGGGGATTTGCATGGTGGTCCCAGGCTTGCTCCCTCAACCCATGTCTCCACTTCAGATTCACCCCCCTCCCCCGTCCTTCAACCACTTCCAGTCACAAGGGAAGTGGGACCACAAGCTGACCATACAAAAAGGTCTGGTAGCCTTCAGAGAGAAGTGGAAATCCAGGGGTGCTAGTAATGAAAACAGACAATACCGCAGTCATGTGGTACGTAAACAAGCAGGGAGGCACTCACTCCTACCCTGTTTGCTGCCTAGCAATGGATGCTTGGGAAACAGCACATTCCCAGGGGTTACACCTCCTGGCACAATACCATCCAAGTGTGCACAACCAGCTAGCAGACCACCTAAGCAGAAGCCTGTCAGACCTCCACATGTGGCAGCTGCATCGGGAAACATTTCTCAGTATAGCCAAAAAAATGGGGAGTTCCTAAAATAGACCATTTTGCTGTCAGGCAATATACTCAGTTGGAAAAGGTTTGCTCCAAGGACAAGATGAAGTCAGCCTGGAAGACAGATGCTTTCTCCTTCACTTGGACAGGCCTCTTCATCTGTGCCTTCCATCCAGTTCTTCTGCTCCACAGGGTGCTCCTAAAGATAAGGGAAGAGGGGCCAAGAGTAACACTGACAGCACTAGACTGGCTCAGGCAGTAGTGGTACTGGTACCTTCTACTACTCAGCTTAACCAGCACAACACCATGGCAGCTGCCACAGAGATCGGACCTTCTGACACAGGACAAGGGAATGTTTGTGCACCCTCAACCTGCAGACCCTCAATTTATTTGCATGGTAGGATACCTTATCTTGGAGAGAGCCTATCCTAGACGTACAAATTCAGGATATTCTAAAAGAAGCCAGAAGGCCTAGCACTAGGAAATTCTACTCTGCTAAATGGAAAAGATTCACCCTTTGGTACGGGCAACATGAGCAGAATCCCCATCTAGCGAAGATCCCAGACATCCTGGCCTATCTGGCCAGTCTCTCTGACAACAACTTTTCTTACTCTTCCATAAAAATTCATGCCTTGGCTATTTCAGCCCACATTCCTGTCCGATCTCCTGTCTTCTTTCACCCACTTATAAAACAGTTTCTTAGAGGGGTGATCCATACTAGACCACCCAGAAGGCTCCTGGCTCCTCCCCAGGATTTCAGTCTTGTTCTAGAAAAACTTAGTCTTCCACCATTCAAACCAGGTGCTTCTGCTGACTTAAAATTCTTGACATGGAAGACTGCCTTCTTGTTAGTCATCACTTCTGCTAGAAGGGTTTCTGAACCACAGGCACTCATGGCAGTAAAACCTTTCCTCATCTTCCACCCAGACAAAGTCTCATTCAGGGCTATCCCTTCCTTTATGCCCAAGGTGGTGACAGACACTACATCTGCCTATCTTCTTCCCCAAACCACAAAACAAAGGGAAAATGATTCTTCATTCCTTGGATGTGCATATGTATCTCCATTACTGTCCTGACAGAACAAAGACTTTGAGGAAATCAGACCAATTGTTTGTAGCCTTTGCCACTGGTTCTGAAAGGAAACCAGTCAAGACTCTGTGTATCTCCTTTTGTTACAGTCATCATGGTAAGATGCCACCTGATGTGGTGATGACACACTCCACTAGGGCAACTGCTGCCTTTAATGTCTTCCTAAAAGGGGCACCCACCAGAGACATCCTAGAAGCTGACACCTGGTCTTCAGTGCATACCTTTACCAAACTTTACCATCTGTCAGCCTTCTCCAAGTCTAGGGCAGGATTTGCCACTACCATCCAGCAAAAGATCCTCATCTCTCCTTAATCTGCCATTCCCCTTTCTTCTCATCCCACATGTCAGGACTCCAACAGTGCAACACAAAGAACATAGTACAGTTGTATATACTTAACATAAATGTAGATGCTCAAGTGTATTCACTGTTGCAGTATTTTTTCCCTGCCTCCTTCCCCCCTAGCCTACAGGGTAGGCTTGGACAAGTTTCTTCTCAACACAGGGGGACCCTCCTTTTGACCCTTTCCCTTCTTAGGTTCAGTGTCAAAGGACCTTAACATCAGGGCCCATTTAGGGGGTTCATGACACCATCTGACTCCCCTTATACCCATTCATACTGACATTGGTCTGGGTGTCCGCCAACTGTTGGAAGAAGGAGCTTTTTCTCTGGTAGTCGAGAGTCGAGACAGCCAAGGGCTTCCATGCAGGGAAATACACTTGAACATCTACATTTATGATAAGTATACACAACTATTTCCCCTAACAAAGGAAAGTTACAGGAAAATACCTCTATCACCAGATCTGATCACTCTTGTCTCTCATCTTGCCCTTGTGGAGGATAGAATTTTAATTCCCCAAAGACACTTCCTCAGTGAAGAGGTTCTTCAAGTGCTAGAAGAAGCAAGGAAGCCCACTGATAGAAAATTTTTACACAGCTACACAGCTAAATGGAAAAGATTTTCCTGTTGGTGCCATAGTCAGAGCCACTCTTATCATAGGTCCTGCTGTACTGCAATATCTTTGCAGATTACTTCAGTCAGTTTTAGCCTACTTCTTCTTAACCCAGCACTTATGGCTAGAGCAGAAGTCAGGCTTTTCCTCAGAGGAGTCCTACATCTTAACCCACCAAGGAAACCCATCAACCATAAGGATCTCAATTTTATGCTAAAAAATTTACATTGCTTCCTTTTGAACCAGCATCTTCCTGTTCTCTGAAATTCTGAGCTTGGAAAACTTATCATTCTCTTGGTTGTCACGTCTGCAGGGAAAGTCTCTGAGTTACAAGCTGTCATGGCCATTCCCCCTTTTTTATTTTTCACAAGGACAGGATGACTCTTGGGGCTAATCCTTCCTTTATGTTTAAGGTGGTGAATGCACTATCCCTCAGTCATATAATTTGCCTACCCACTTTCTTTCCCAGTCCCCAAAACATGGATCTTGCATTCTTTGGACATTCACAGGCAACTCAGATTTTATCTAGACAAAACTAAATACTTCAGAAAGACTGACTCGGCTGTTTGTATCCTTTATGAGCCCTAAGCTGGGCTAGTCCATCTCCAAACAAATGTTGCAACTTGGATCTCTAAGGCAATCTCTTTATGCTATTTGTCATATGGTAAGACCTTGCCTTCCTGCCCAGAAGTTCATTCTACTGAGGCAGTGGCTTCCTATGGGATTTTTCATAAAGGAGTAGACACCAGGTCTATCTTAGAAGCTGCCACTTGATCGTATGTACACACCTTTACCTAACACTACAAAATATATGCTTTTTTCAGGTCCAGAGCAGCCTTTGGTAAGTTAGTCCTGTCCAGACTGCTGGACAGCTCCCGTACTCAGCAACCAACCTCCCTTTCTACCTCCTTCAGCTTTGGGAATCACCTGTATGTCAGGAATACTGCAACAGTGATTTCAGTCTGGACATAGTACAGTTGTGTAACAACTTACAATAACAGTAGATGCCACTCTTATCACTGCTGCAGTATTTTATCTTACCCTCCATCCACTCTTCTCTACCATACTTCAGCCTTCTTTTTATTGTCCCTCTTTGGTTTAACCTTTGCTATGTTACATGGTAATAGGGGAGTTTTCGTACCTATTCAGATTGTACTCCTCCATCTCACCAGTCTCCCTCTTTCAGTAGTCTTCAGGTTGCTGGCTTGGAGTCAGTTTGAAGATCTATGCTTGCATATCTGTCAGTATACCCCTGCGTTTATGAGCTGAGGTCATGTGTCAAGTACAAGTCCTTGGGAAGATAAAGCTTTGATACCCCGGCCAGACATCAGTAGTGACAACTTATATGTTAGGAATGCTGTAACAGAGATCAGTAGGACATCTGCTGTTATGGAGAGTGCATAACATTCAATGTTAAGTTGTCAATCTCGCCTTCATTCTTGCTTGATGGGTTCGGAGCCGATCCCTCGGCTCGGCACTTGCTAAGCTTCGAGAGTCACTTTTACCAGCTCGAGGCAGCCCCATATCCCATGATGGTACCCAGATCTCGTTTGCCGCTTATGAGGTCCTCCTTTTACCAGCTCCCGGTAAGTGATTCACTTTATTGATATTAAAGCCCCTTTTTGTTAAAAAACCTTTTATTGTTAGTTATAAGTTTATTATTTAGATTTCCTGACAGAAAATCCCTGTCTCTTTTAATATTTTTTAGTCAAACTTTACCCATCCCATCCCCTCCCTGTTAGGGTGTGTGTGTCTTGTTTTAGGAATACCTTTTGGTATTTTCTTTAATTTAATTTTGACTGGTGTGTGTGTGTGTTTTTGTGAAACACCATGTCAAAGGAGAGGGTCTCAGGTTTGAAGATGTCTCTGACAGACGGTCACACTTCTTGTATTGCCCTGGGCCTCTTCACCTGCAGGACTCCTGTGCTATTTGTCATTCCTTCAGCCAGAGAGTCCTGCAGGAAAACAAGCTGATACTTAGGGGCCTTCTCTCTGGCTAAATTAAACTCCATCAAAATCAGCAAAATCTTCCAAGGCCCAGGCTTCTGTCTCGCCTGCGCTCCCACTCCGTTCAGAAGTCGAGATCGCTCCGCTGGAGCGGTGTCCGACGGGCTCCGATCGGCGACCGACCCGTTTTGGCAGTGTCTGTCCCGGCGCTGGAGCCCGAATCGAAACTCCTGTCGGCTCTCCGAAGTCGCTCCGACAGGATCTATAGTATCGGTTCCGATGGCTCATTCCAGGAAGAGGTCGAGGTCTCCGGCTTCACCTCTTCTTTCAGCCGATCTTCAAGGTCATCCAGACTGTCAGATCATGTCCTAGAGAGAGTGGTCAGTAGATTACTTAAGTCACAGGTACTGGCCCAAATGTTACATAGTCCGTCTCAACAGGCGACTGTTGGTCCACACCCGTTACAGTTCCTCCTTCAACTCTACCCCAGAGCTTGGAGTTGGAGTCTTCGGAATGGTTACTGCTACGGCTGGAGGGCGGATACCCCTTCTGTTCCTTCAGCCTCTACTCTTATCTCCTCTTGAGACCTTCCTTAGAGGCTTCCATGGTCTCCTCGGTGAGTGGCACGGACCCTTGTCCCGACATCTGCCTCGGAGACTTGGTGGTCCCTGGAGTTCCCAGTTCTTGAACGGGTTCTCTCGGACCTGCCTGGGAGGGAGCATTCGAGGTGATGAAGAGTGTGCTGGCCACTGGTATCAGTCAGCAGTCTATTCGTAGCTCCTCCCTCTATAGTACCTGTTGACATCTCTGCCACTTCTCTTGCTACAGGACCCAGAGATCCTCCGCCTCAGGTTTCCCCATTGGGAATTTCCCCTCTTCGAGGATTCTCCTGATGTTGGAGATCCTCCTAGGAAGAGGACTTGTAAGAGGAAGCATGTAGACTCCGGATACTGACTTTGATGAGTCAGAGGGATCCCCTAGATCCCCTCTGAGGATGTCTCCTTCTCAGACATCCTAGAACTCCTTAAACAGAGGAAACTGGCCCACCAACAATCCCTCTGAGGATGAGTCAGTATACCTAGAGGCATTTGGATCTCGGCCCTCCACCTCCTGGGTGTCTCCGCCTTCGACCCCTTATGCAGGTTATTGCAAAAGCGTGGGCAGCTCCTGACTCTGTAGAGCCAGTCCCTAGGAGGCCTTCAAAATTTATCACTGCCCGTGTGACAAGCAATTCCTCACTAAGGGTGTCGGAACTTGCAGATCCTTCCGTGCCCGTCCATCCTCCTAATAAGGACTCTAGGACCATGGATAGGCGGATGTTTTCCTCAGCGACCTTTGATATCAGTGCTTCGCTGAATTACCTATGTCACTTCACCAGACTCCAGAGGATATCCTTAAGGAGCTGGGTGAAGTAGTTCAGGATCCTACAGCTGCAGGGGCTCAAGAAAAATTGCTCGCAACTAGGAACCCTCAATTCCATTGCAAACTCCTCCATTAATATCTTATGCTGCGGATGGAGGTACAGGTGTGGCTCTTAGGCGCCAAGCCTGGATGCGGCTATGTGATTTGATCCCTTTAAGGCGTCCTTCACAAATTCTCCCTTTGATGGGTCAGCTTTGTTTGGCCCTCAGGTGAAGGAAACCTTGACCAGGTGCGAACAGGACGGCAAGACTCTTTCTGCTGTTGGAGTCCGTTTTCCACCCCTTCTAGACCTTATCCCAAAGGACAGAAAGGTGGGAAAATGTGGTAATCCCAAGGAGTCGATTCACGTGGTCAGTTTACCCCTAGAGGCAGAGGGGTAACAACAACAGGCGCTCTAGAGGCAGAGGGGTCGAAAACCAGGGAAACAGAGAGCCTCTCTCTGACAAGCCCTTTCAGCATCCCTGAGATGTTGCCCGGCTGTCCCTCCTTGGAGGCAGTCGGGAAGATTATCACTGTACCCAGAAGCCTGGCATTCCCTCACTCAAGACAGATGGGTACAGTCGATCATATCCAAGGGTTACATAATTCCTTTCGAGGAAAGTCCTTCCCCTCAAATTCCCTTCCAGATGTACCACCCGGTCTAAGGGAAATTGCAGAGTTAGAAGTCTCAAAACTACTGCAAAAGAGCCATTCAGCCAGTTACAATAGACCATTCAGAGCCGGAATCTACTCAAGGTTCTTTTTGGTCCCCAAAGACGGGAGACTGGAGACCAATATTGGATCTCAGCAGACTCAACAAGTCTGTCAGGAAGACAAGATTCGAATGGTCACTCTTCAGTCAATTCTGCCCTTCTTACAGAAGGACAACTGGATGTGCTCAATAGATCTTCAGGATACTATCACATCAAAATTCACAGATGCTCCAGGAGATTTCTCCGCTGGCTGGGGTCCAGTCATTTCCAGTTCAGAGCCCTGCCCTTTGGTCTCACTACAGCCCCAGAGTGTTCACCAAATGGATGGCAGTGGTCACGGCTCACCTGAGACGCCAAGGATTCCAAGTGTTGACTGGCTCCTGTCAGCCACCACCAGGCATCAGCTTATACAAGCCAGGGATTACACAATAAACCTTTGTTCTCATTTGGGCATCTCAATCAACTTGAAAAGTCATCCTTATCGCCCTGCCAGTCTATTACCTTCATAGGCGCAAACTTAAACACTGTTCGGATGTCAGCTACCCTTACAGATCAAAGAGTTTCAGACATTCAGAGTCATGTCAGGATCATTCTGGCCAACAAGAAAGTACAGGCCAGAATGGTTCTAAAGGTATTAGGTCTCATGGCTGCGCCATTACTCTTCTTCCCTGGCTCGATTCTACATCGTCTTCTTCAGTGGATGCTGTTCACACAATGGTCATACCAGCAACTTCCAATCGTCACCAGATTCTGGTGACACAGACATGCAAAGAGCATCTTGCTTGGTGGATCACATCTCCTCAGATTCACCAAGGCAGGTACTTTGTACCCCATCCCGATAGCCACTGTCACCACGGATGCCTCCCTGATCGGGTGGGGGTCATTATCAGGGCAGGATGGTTCATGGGGCGGTACCATCTGCATATAAATGTCCTGGAGATGAGAGCAGTGCTTTTCGTTGCAAGCCCTCAACGACTTTCTTCCCGTAGGGACAATTGCAGTCCACACAGACAACATGTCTGTAGTTTGGTATATCAACAAACAGGGCGGAACCAAGTCCTACCCCTTGTGTCGAGAAGCTCAGACTATGGCAATGGGCGATCTCCTCTCATCGGTTTCTGGTAGCAATATCCCTGGGAAAACCAACATTGTAGCGGACAGATTGAGCAGAGCTATTCTCATGCCTCACGAGTGGTCTCTCAAGCAGTCTATAGCGGAAGAGATTTTTCTGGAATGGGCCATGTTGCGATCTTTTGCTACTCCCCAAAACAGCAAATGTCCAGACTTCTTCAGCCTTTTCCCTCTATCAGGCCATCCCCCCAGAGACGCTCTGACCCAGGATTGGCCCCAGGGACTTCTTTATGCCTTCCCTCCATTTCCTCTGATCCCTCAGGTTATCCAGAAAGCTACCGCTTTGAGAGCCAAATTGATTCTCATTGCCTTACTGGCCTCGACAGGTTTGGTTCCCGTTCCTCCATCATCACCTTTTGGTGCAGCCGTGGCATCTGGACCCAGTGCCAGATCTTCTGATACACCAATCGGGTCAGCTGCACCGGTCAATCCCTTCTCTCAACCTCACAGCATGGTTGCTCCACTTCCTTCCTTAGCCAGGCTTCCTTTGATCTCTAACCCAGTTAGAGACATCATAGTAGCTAAAATCCTCTACCAGGAGGATTTATACAAGCAAATGGAAACGTTTCTCTTATTGGGCTAAGGCCAAGAATATCGATCCTTTTACTGCCCCTGTTCAGGCAGTCCTGGACTTCTTAGCAGAGATTTTTCATGCAGGTTCCTCTTCTTCCACAGTCAGAGTTCAATTGGCTGCTATTTCCAATTTTCATGTCGGGATAGCAGATCATAATATTATGTCCCATAGGCTCTGCAGAGCCTTCTTGAAAGGAATTTTCCTACTAAAACCTCCAATCAGGAATCCTCCTCCTCAGTGGGATCTAAATTTAGTGCTGACATCCTTGATTCTTCCCCTTGAGCCAGCTGCTTCTTGTTCCCTGAAATATCTTTCTTGGAAAACTTTATTCCTAGTGGCTATTACATCGCCAGGAGGGTGTCTGAACTTCATGCTCTTCGATTTATTTGGTTTCACAAAGACAGAGTATCTTTGAGAACTAACCCAACCTTTTGCCTAAGGTCGCTTCAAAGAACAATTTGAATCAATCCATTGATCTCCCTGTATTTTCCCTAACTATTCAGATAGAGCTGAACAAAAGCTACATTATCTTGATGTCCACCGTCAACTTAGATATTATTTGGACAGAATAAAAAAATTTAGAAAATCTGATCAACTTTTTGTTTCCTATGCGGATAATAAAAAAGGCCTTCCTGTTTCTAAAGTGACTTTGTCTAGATGGCTTTCTTCGGTCATCTCTGAAATTTATCTGCTCAGGGGAAAACAGCTGTGCTCAAAACCTAAAGCACATTCAACTAGGAGCTTAGCTACTTCTACAGCTTTTCAAGCTAGACTTCCTTTAGACACTATTTGTGCAGCGGCCACTTGGGCCACTCCTCACACTTTTGTTTCCCATTACAAATTGGACTTGGCCTCCAGGGACAGAGCCAGTTTTGGCTCTACAGTCCTCAAGAGTTTGTTCCATTGAGCCAGCCAGGATAGAGGTGCTAGGGGCGGTCCCATCAAGCAAGAATGAAGGCGAGATTGACAACTTAACATTAAGAAGTTATGTACCTACCATAGCGTTCCATGTTAGTTGTCTTCTCGCCTTCTACCCTCCTTCCCTGGCCTGGACAGACCTTGTTATAAGAAACTGTTATGCTGAAGACCATTCAGACCCGGTCCTTCTTCCATCTGTAAGTTTTTTCTTTCTTCCTTTGGGAAGTATTTTATGCTTGGTGCTATTGCCCTTTGTCATCAAACGAGATCTGGGTACTTGCCGCCTTGCATCATGGGATATGGGGCTGCCTCGAGCTGGTAAAAGTGACTCTCGAGCTTAGCAGTGTGTCGGAGCCGAGGATGGCTCGAACCCATCAAGCAAGAAAGAAGGCGAGAGAAGACAACTAACATGGAACGTTATGGTAGGTACATAACTTCTTATTTTCTTAAGTCTGTGTAGGCCCAGCACCAACACCCTGTATGGAACTTTTTCAGGAAAGAACTTCACTGGTGAATAAACCAGTTGCTTCTGAATCTGAGTCTTCCAGTTTCTAACACATAACTAATTACATTTGGACTCTAGCCTTCCTTTCCTGAGTGGTAAGAAAGCTTTGAGTTTTAGTTCCTGTATGTCTGCTTTACTGTCTGCAGTCTGTTGTGCCTTCTTGAATGTACAGTTGCACGAAAGGCATCCGAAAGTTTTGAATACTGATTGGATATCATATCCTTAGCAGAATATGTCCCATAGACATAGGCTACTGCAGCAGTGACCTACTGTAACAAGTACTGTTATGGTAAGTTTACGTATACAACTGTGCTTTTTCTCCCAAAAGGGCTCTTCTTATGTACTGAAGTTCTTGGCACAGGCCCAAACTGTGTTCCTCATTGGGGTTTAGAGAGCACTCCTGCTTTGGAAAGATGCCAGGGATCTCAGTCATGGTGTCTTTTAGTTTTAAACAGGATATAGGCCTCAGCGACTTCAGTGAACATATCTAGTATGGCTACTTCTGTGTGTGGACTCCCCAGAGAACATGCTGTTGCTGCCATCATCAGGCAACGGCATATTGTTGTGGATATGGTGGACACCATCTCACAGATCAGTGTCTTGGAGTCGGCACAGGACACAGGAAGTTCTTTCTGTTCTTTCTGAGTAGGGACTTCTTTCAGTACAGAATGCTGTCTTTTTGTCTTTCCCTTGCATCCAGAGTATTTACCTAAGTGTCAGCTGCTATGATGGCTACCTAGACCTCAGTGTGTTCCCTTAGCTAGACAACTAGCTTTTTTTTCCCAACATCTTTATTAAATTTTCACATGCGATAAAGGCAATCTTACATTTATATAAATGAAAAACATACAAAATGAAATCACTTTAGTTGTAAACACTTTACATCACAGATACCATTGAAACAACTGTAGTTGTAAACATTACTAATCACTTATAAACATTCTAGTCATTGTCAGTTAAGCATTATATAGCTCATTCAAATCCTGCCGCTTAAACCTCGTTCCTGCTCTGCATTACTTTTCCCACAATTCCCATTTTTATATGTAATTTGCTCCTTCCCTTTTCTAAAGATCCCAATTCTAGTTGTTTTATCTCATTTACTATAGTCACTACTTCTAGTAAAGTTGGCCTAGACTTTGATTTCCATTTTCTAGTAATTGCTTTTTTGGCAGTCACCATAATTAGACTCAGCAAGGCTTTACTATGTCTAGGCAATTCCAGTTCTGTAGCATAACTCAAAAAAAATCATCTCCCCAGTCAGTCCAATCCGCCCACCCAGCATCTCCAACAGAGCGGCCCGCAGGGAATCCTAAAAGTCTGCCAGCTCATCACACCTCCAAAAATATGTTCCCAGCTGCCTCTTTCTTGCCCATCACACCTCTAGCATTTGCTATCCACGCTAGGAAAAAATTTTTTGGAGTCTACTTTGGAAGATAAAGCTTTGGTACCCCGGCCAAAAAAATACCTATGTAAACATTTCCAGGCAAAGATCCTAAATCTTCTAGACTTTGCTGCATATTTATGAGATATGCATATATCCCCATTGTCTCTTTGTGAATTGCTTATCCAATCTCTTCCCAGTACTTTCCAAGCTCTTCTGATTCTTGTAATTATCATGCAGTATTTTATATGCTTTACTAATTATTCTTTTTTTAACGGAGCTAGACAACTAGCCTTTTGTGACACCTCAGATCTTCCTGATAGCTTGCCTGCACAGTTGCAAGCTTTGGGTGTCTCCATAAGTCTTCTTTTCAGCCTGACCATGTGAACTGCCTTCAGTGCTGTTTGTTCTTAGTCAAACAAATTGCACAGGAGGTCATGTCATTAGCAGCGTGAGTGAGAATGCAGTGGAGGATCATGTCAAACTCTTCCGTAGCTTGAAGGTGGCCACAGTCTTCTTGATGGTGTTAAGAGGATGCAGGTGTTGGAATAGATGAGGTGTGAATATCTGCAAAGTTAGCATTTATTCATTGATCTTCTCTTGTTGTCAAATCCTTGCCAATGAGGTTTGGAGTTTTCGACTGTCCCCAGCAAATCTCATTGTCAGTTTTCCTGCATCTAAACCCATTGCAGGTCTTGACATTGTTCACTTCAGTAGCCTGTAGGAAGCTTACATGGCTTCCTTCATGATTCATAGGAGGTATGGACCTACCAGGACAAGGGTACTCAGTGTCAGACAGCTGATGTTACAGCTAGTAATTCTTGCAGTCAGAGCTCAGGAAGGAAAGCTGAGACCAGAGGCTGTCCTGCTTTAGTCTGTCAACCAGTCTGTAGTGTGACGGAATAACAAGGAGAGGCTGGTACACACTTGTACTTCCTGTATATATAGGTGATGTACATTGGCCCTAGACAGAAGCTTTATCCTTATAGTTGCTTATTTTCTGTGAGAAGTTAATAGGTTGATGGACCCCCTGAGCCATGCTTTAAATCCTCTTCTGGAGGTGAGGATTCAGAAGTTATGCCTAGTCAGAGACCTCCAGGAATGGGGCACCTCCAAACTTAGCCTGTTTATTAGTAATGAGAATGCAGTCACTGTTCTCAGTTCACCAGACAAGGGGGAGACATTTTCTTTCCCAAGACAAGGAAGATTCCTCTATAACTCCCCATCTTCCCTGCTCATACTGCACTTTATTGTTTATGACAGCTTAGTTTTTGGAAAAGAAATAACCAAAGCTTGTCTTCATTGTCCTGTGGTTCCTGAAAGGAGTGTGGCTTTAAGCCATCAGATGTCTAGCAATGCAGAAAACTATCCAACTGCTAGAAAAGGAATTCTTCCAATTGGGATGGTAGTTTTGCCTTACATTATAACATCTGATTTAGATTCATGGTCTTCTGCTATACCTTCAAGCAATAGTCTTGAATGTGACTGCAGCCATCAAGTTAACTTCCATTTCTCATATATATATTTTACTAAGTGAAAGAGATTCTTCATTTAAATGGTGAGATGATCTGATTTCTTTTTCATTCTTCCTCACTGATGGGTCATAGATATGACTCGGCTGCATTTTTCAGACTTGGATCCCAGTCTCAAGCTTCTCCCTGTACCCATAATGCTCTATACCTTCCCCAGGTTCCTCGGATCCAGTTTGCCACTTATTGGGTACAGACATTGATTCTTGGTCTTCAGTTGGAGAACTATTAAACCTAAATTACTTTTTCACTTTAACACTTTGATCTAATA
Source organism: Protopterus annectens (assembly GCF_019279795.1). NCBI lineage: Eukaryota > Metazoa > Chordata > Ceratodontiformes > Protopteridae > Protopterus > Protopterus annectens. The sequence goes on along the minus strand of NC_056728.1, from coordinate 1,700,147,768 downwards.
TTTTCTCTGGAAGTTTATCCTCTATTTCCTCCCCTTCCAGTTAGATTTTTCCAGGCTTTAGGGACTGTTTCTTTATTCCTATCTTAACTGTTTCATTTTCTCAGGGCCATAGAAACTTCTGCCTTCCACTTGCCCTGTTAATGGCTTTCTCTGTCTGTTAGATTTAGATTTAACTTAAAAAATCTTTTCTAATAGAGTTTATCCTAAAATTTGTTGTTTTTTGGGTATGCAGTGTTTTTCTTTGTGTGATTTGTTAGTTTTAGTTCATATTTGTTAGAGTCACGTCAGATATTCCTACAGGATTTAAGTGCTGCTCAGATTGTGGGAACAAAGTTCCCCAGTCTGATGCACATAGTAAATGTAGCAAAAGAACAGCAGCAAATACAATGAAAAACAAAGACCAGGAACTTCCAACCTTTAAATTTGATAACAGTACTAATCTATGAACCTATGAACAGTGAATAAAATGCATTCCTCTCCGACGTCTCGGCATGCACTGCCTTCTTGGAGTACACAATTACGTCACATCACACACTTGTTTTATATACACTACACAACAGACAAACAATCAAGTCATCAATTGATACCATAAAACACTTAAAAAGCATTTAAACTAATACATGCCAATTAAAATCAACATTCATACCCTTTGGAAACAAAGTGTCAAACTTTAATGTATATACACTGATTCTTTATAAAGAAGTTTATTCTTGCTGACGCCCACCCCCCAAAAAAAACACACACTACTTTTTCTAAAATTCTAGCTTGTAAACCATGAACAGAACTACCATGTGCTTCCAAAAAATGTTGTGCCACTGAACTCTGTTCCTTTTTATTTAATATATCACGAACATGTTCTAATAGCCTCATTTTAAAAGCTCTTTTGGACTCACCCACATAAAACTTATTGCAAGGGCATTTGAGGGTATAAATAATGCCCCCAGTGTCATACCTATAATTCCCACAAACTTCAAATCTTCAACCATTTAAGAGCCCAAAATAAGGCACAATAAATTTGCATGCCTTGCATTTGCCACATCCTACTGTCCCTTTTATTCTTAATGACTCCTGTAAGACCTCCTTGGGTCCGCAAAACCTAGATTTCACCAAAAAGCTCTTAATATTCCTACCCACTCTATATGAAGCAACGCGTTTATTAGGCATCCAAGAACTTCCAACCTTTAAATTTGATAACAGTTGCCACTGTATTTGTACTATCTCATAAAACCTATTACTAAATCCACTATATGTGGTTACAAAATACATTTCACAACCAGATTCAATATTGTTATTTAATTTGGAAACTCCCTTCCATTTTCTGTTGTTGTTTCCTATGTATTCTTTATTGAATCTAGACCATGCCTTAGCAATTATATCTTCACCATACCCACGCTTTTTAAACATTGCAAAAGTATAACCTATCTCCCTTAAAAAATCTTGTTCGTCACGGCATAGTCTATAAAGACATATGCATTCACCATAAGGTAAGGCATCAATTGTATGCCCAGGATGACAACTTGTTGCTTTCAAATAATATATGTCCCCCTGAAATTTCTTATGTACTTTTGAGGTTAGTATACCATCTTCCTTAGGTAACAAGTCTGCATCCAAAAAGGACACCTTCTTCCCTATTTGGATGCCATCAAATGTAAAATTAAATCTGTTTACTTGTAATTCATCCAAAAAATTCTGCACTTCCTGTTACCCTCCTTCACATAAAAAAATTAAACATTTAACATATTGACAAAAAATATTTTCCTATAAACATATTCAACTTCAAATAAGCCCATGGTTAAATTAGCATATGGGGGCAAAAGCCGCCCCCATAGCTATTCCACATTTCTGATGATAAACCTGGATATCAAACTCAAAATAATTATTCTTCAAACAAAAATGTACTAAATCTACAGTATATTCTGTAGTGGGTGACTCCCCCATGAAGAATCTAATTGCTTCAAGGCCATGGCAGTGTTTAATGTTGGTATATACACTTTTCACATCTAGAGTCACCCAATACATTGTATTAGTCCATTGTACTGTCCTTAACTTGCTTAAAAAATAAAAAAGATCTTTAACATAAGCAGATAATAAAACTACCTTGGGTAGCAACAGGAAATGCAGCAACTGTCCCAAATTGTAAGTGAAATAATTTCTACCTGAAACAATAGGCTGCCCCGGAGGGGCCTGTATATTTTTGTGAATTTTAGGTAAACTGTAGAATGTGGCAGTACTATGACTGTTCATAGTTAGCTTCTTCTGAACATCTTCAGCAGTTAATAAGAGCACAAACGAAACCCAGAAGACCAAGTATACGAGAAGAAACACAGACTGGCTGAAAAATGAATCCCTTTACTTCAAATAAGATAAAATCATACAAACATAAAGGCAAATATCCTTGGATATTTGCCTTTATGTTTGTATTATTTTAACTTATTCGAAGTAAAGGGATTCATTTTTCAGCCAGTCTGTGTTTCTTCTCGTATACTTGATCTTCAGCAGTTAAATAACCTAGCCTGACACTTTTGTTAAGTAAAGATTTTAATTCAACTAAGGCTCCCAAATAATGACTTGTGTCTACCTTTTAAATAAGTTGAATTGTCATCCAAATGTTCATGGCACATTCTCAAATACTGAGATATATGCATCACAACTAGTTTGTTTTCCTTGTCAGCAGGTTTGAAAACCAGCTGCTCATTTTAGTCATATTTAATAATGCTGACCACTCTTCTCTAGTTAAATTGTAAACAATATTCGTTTTTTCATTTAAAAACATATTTGATTTTGTTTCAGTAAACAAAATCTACTGTTTTATGAAAATAACTGATGTACGCATCAAAAAAAACCTGGAACATAACTGCTGTGTGTTTTAACACAGCTAGTATCAAATAAGCTGTATGTATTATACTCATCATCAGAGGCACAGGAAAAATAATTATCTTCCATACTAGAATCACTGGCATTAATACATTCATTATGTTTAGTACTATTTAAATTATTGAACATACATTTCAATTGTAATTTCCTAACCAGTCCAAAAATGTCTTTTTTCACTTCATATAACTTGGGAACAACAACAGTGAGAACAAACTTCAGACCACAGTTCAACACAGAAAGTTCACTGCTTGAAAATACATACCCAGACAGATTTACAGTAAAGCCAGCATTCTCACCACATGGTTTATTTATAGTAATTATCTTGGGGAGGGGGTTAGAATGCCATTGGTTTGAAAACTGGTTCTCTCTCTGCCTTTTTCTGTTTGGTGATTCTTCAGTTCGGCTGTTCGGCCCATTCTGAAAGATCTGACGAAATTCTGAAGGTTTTTGTGCCCTTGGCAATTCTGGATATTCATCCCCTCCATGTTGTTCATCTTCCCCTGTTGATGTATTAGGTAAGTAGTACCAACAAAAGAGAAGGAACGCCGAACCTCATTCATTTCCTTGAAACCTCACAAGACCTCTATTTGCTTTCCGATTGATTCTTCCCCCAAAGGCAGTACTATTATCATAGTCACGGGTATCTCTGACTAACTTTTTCTTTTTTCTCTGCAAGATTTCTTCCTCAAATTATTTTCATTTCAAGTTAATGTCTATAAGCAGCTTGTCTACAGATTCAGAGCCAGAAGTACAGATTAATTTACTGCACATACTGCTGATTTCAGTTCGTAGCTCTGTTTGTTTCACCCTATCTCTCTCGAAAAGGATAAAGATCCACTCTCTAGTGCATTTATGTGCTGCTGCAACCCAGCGCTTATAAAACAACTTGTCATTTTCATTTCTTAAATCAAATGGTGTAGCAGGGTCTTTATAAGCTCTAAGACCTCTAGGAGTTGTATCAAGTTCTAAGTACTTGGTCAGGCTCTGAATATTAAAAAAAAAACAGCAGTTTCTTTTCTCATAAGTTGCTCAAGTGTATCACACATATTTTTAAATTCTGGATTCACAGCATTGTCATACCTTCTGCCAATAGTTGAAAACAGATTAAATAACCTGTGGTTTCTTTCAGCTTCCCATTTATCCCACGCAGTGGACTGGTTTTCTGTTATTCTGCTATTGCTATTACCAGCAAGTCCAGATTGTAGCTGTTCACAGTTAGGTTCAGGAGGGTGTGTAACATAATTGTCCAGCAAACAGTGAAGTATCCATGGTAGAATTTCTAAAAATCCTAGACACGTCCACATTGGGATCACTGGCCATAATGAAGAACACAAAAGAAGTAGGTAGCCAGCAATACCATAGATCCGTGTATGATGAAAATCATTCCTTTAATAAAATTCATCATACACGGATCTGTGGTATTGCTGGCTGCCTACTTCTTTTGTGTTCTTCATAGTCTGTTTTGGTCTTGGATTGTTGATCGCTGGCCATATTCCCACAGCAGCAAAAACAACAGCAAAGCAGTAAAAGAACAGCAGCAAATACAACGAAAAACAAAGACCAGGAACTTCCAACCTTTAAATTTGATAACAGTACTAATCTATGAACCTATGAACAATGAATAAAATGTATTCCTCTCTGACGTCTCGGCATACACTGCCTTCTTGGAGTACACAATTACTTCACATCACACACTTGTTTTATATACATTACTAAATAGACAATTAAACAAAGTCATCAATTGATACCATAAAACACTTAAAAAGCATTTAAAGTAATACATGCCAGTTAAAATCAATATTCATAGCCTTTGGAAACAAAGTATCAAACTTTAATATATATACACTGCTTCTTTATAAAGAAGTTTATTCTTGCCGACAGCCCCCCCCCAAAAAAAAAACACACTCTACTTTTTCTAAAATTGTAGCTTGTAAACCATGAACAGAACTACCATGTGCTTCCAAAAAATGTTGTGCCACTGAACTCTGTTCCTTTTTATTTAATATATCATGAACATGTTCTAATAGCCTTATTTTAAGGCGTCAGCAAGAATAAACTTCTTTGTAAAGAAAGTGTATATATTAAAGTTTGAGACTTTGTTTCCAAAGGGTATGAATGTTGATTTTAATTGGCATGTTGTATTTGCTGCACATAGTAAATGTGTCTACTGATCTGAAGTAGTTAACTTCATTTTATCTGCAACCTGTGGTATACGGATCCGTATCGGATCCAAGCCGGCAACTTTTTTCTAGCATCTGCTCCAAGCTCCTCCCTTACCCATAATGCCCTACCATCTCCTATCTTCCCTCAGATCTCGTTTGCCGTGCCAGTAGTGTGCATCGTGGTCTCCTTTGCTCTGAGCTAAAAAGGGATAGTAAGTGGAAACTTTTGATTATATCTAGTGTGCTTGTGTAGGATTACCCTTCCTCCCCTTCTGTAGTGACGCGTGGTCGTTAGTGTAAAAAAAAAGTTCTTTTTGTAGTAGAATAGTACTCAGGCCTGCCCTTCCCTTACCTGTGTGTGTGTGTGTGTGTGGGTTTTTGTTGGGAAGGTAGTACTTTTACCTTTGAGTGCAGGACTATGGCTGATCAGCCAAAGCCTGTGTTCAAAAAATGTACAGAGTGTGGCCATAAGCTTTCCCCTGCTGATGGTCACACTCTGTGTGTGATATGTCTAGGAGTGGCACATTTATCATTTTATGCTATCTGTTCAGGCTTCAACCCAGGGCCCTTAGGGATTGTAAGGCCAAGCTAGTTACCAAAGGCCTTCTCCCCGTTGCCATGCTGGATTCTGCCTTGGCCTCGGTCGCTAGTGCACCTCCCCAGACAGGGACTCGATCTCTCTCTTCGTCTGGAGATGGGTCCTCTAAGGACAGATCTTCAGTCAGCAAGTCTGACAAAGATAAAGAAAAAGAGAAGGAAAAGGAAAGACGCAGAGAAGAAAGGGAGAAAAAGAAAGACAGGCATCGCAAGAGATCCCCAGACAGGGAGCTCTTTCTCAGCCCTCCATCCAAGACCTTCAGGCCTGTTTCTCCTCGGCTCCGGTCACCGCATTTTTGACCAGAGCCGTTGGAACATTCGGATCCGAGGCCCTCCACCCCTCTGCGCAGACCAGCCAGATCCGAGTCGGTGGCCTCTTAGAGGTTGACTCGAAGCCTATCAGACATGGATATGGACAGGATGATGCAGAGATTTCTTCAGACCCAAATTCAGATGGGAGTCTTGCCAGGTCCCTTTCCCTCTGGAGGGGCGACCTCCATGCCTCTTTTCCACCCCATCTCTCCTTCCCTGATCCGTGCTTCGGCGCTTCTAGATCCGAGGTTCTTCGGAGCTGGTAGCTCGGCGCAGACGGTTACTCCAACCTCGACTCCGGCTGTTACCTTGAGTTCCTCAGATACGACTTGCTCAGATCCGAGTGACTCTCGAAGCCGCGGATAGGGAGTCGGATCCGGGGGAATGAATTCTTCTGCACCGACTCTTTCAGACCCAACCCATTCCTTCGGACCTCAGGCTACCCTGTCTTCGGCTCCGATCCCCGCTTCGGATCCGGGGAGGACTTCTCCTTCGGCCTTCGAAGTGGTGGAGAGGGTTCTCTCCCAGTGATTGAGACCCCAGCCCATTGCTTCGAATACCACCCAAGCCCCCCTGGATATGGCGACGACTCCCTTCATCCTGTCTCAGGGACAGCCCATGCCAGAGGATCCCCAGGTCATTTTCCCTGAGGAAACCCCTGCGGCTCACGGATCCCCTTCTGAAAGTCCCACTGAAGAGGGCCACCGCAAGTGCAAAAGGAGGCACTTGGACTCCCCCGAGTCCCTCACCACTGACACTGACTTAAATGAAGGAGAAGGTTCCCCTAGGTCGCCTCCCGAAGACGTCTCCTTTGGAGAAATTATGGAAATCCTCCACCAGAGGGGAGGTTGGGCAGCCCCAAAAACTTCTGGGGATGGGTCAGTGTTCCTGGAGGCCTTTGGCATGGGCCTGTCTACTTCCTGGGTGTCCCCACCAGCAGACCCCCTGGTGGACCTCATCACCACGAGGGCATGGATGTAGCTCGACACCATAGAGTCCATCCCCAAACGTCCTTATAAGGTCTTATCTCCTCTTTCGCATAGACAACCCTGGTTGAAAGGAGCCCCAGTTGATGCTATGTTGGTCACAGTGGCCACAAAGAAGGAACTAGCACAGGAGAGTTCCTTAGTCCACCTTCCAGACAAAGAGTCCAGGTCGGTTGATAGGTTTGGGAAGCGTTTATACTCTTCAGCGACTTTTTCTATCCGTGCCCTGAATTATTTGGCACGTGATTCGACTTCAGCGAGACCTTGCTTTGGAATTCGCTGAGTCTCCCCCAGAGTCTTTATCGCCGCAGGACAAACAGCTGTTCTCGGTGAAAATGTCTACTCTGAAGTCGGTCTCAAATACATCTATGCAACTACTTTCCCATGCCATGGAAGGAGCAGCTAGAGTGGCTGGGACAGGCATAGCCATGAGGCGTCATGCCTGGCTCAGATTGTGTCAGTTCGAGGACCCTTTCAAGGCGTCATTTATCAGTGCTCCCTATGACGGCTCTTCCCTCTTTGGGAAGACAGTACGTGAAACACTGGTCCAGAGCGAAAAGGACGGGAAGACTTTGTCTGCCATCGGAGTCCGCTTCTCTAACCCTCAGCGGTCCTTCTCTAGGAATCAAAGAGGGCAGAAGAAGATGTGGTTCCAAAAATCTCTGTTTTTCTGAGATTCTCAGGACAGCTCTTCCCCCAGAGGCTGAGGGGGACAAGATCGACGCCGACCCAGAGGTAGAGGGGGTCCTGGGAATTTCGGGTCTAGGGAACCCTTTTCTGATAGACCCGGTCAGCAGTCCTTAGGGGTTGCTCGACTGTCCTACTCTGGAGGCAGTCGGGGACGATTGTCATTACACCCAACGGCATGGGAGTCCATTACGAGAGATCGCTGGGTTCTTCAGATAATATCCAGAGTTTACTCTATTCCTTTCATTGCCCCTCCAAACATTACAAAACACCTCCCGGATGTTCCACCCGCTCACAGGGAGGCCGCAGCTCTAGAGATTTCAAAGCTGCTTCTCAAATGAGCCATCGGAAAGGTCCCCCTGATCAGTCCGGATTAGGCATCTACTCAAGGTTCTTTGTGGTGCCAAAAAAGTCGGGGGACCTCAGGCCCATTCTAGACCTGTCAACATTAAACCTGTCGGCAGCAAAACAGAAATTCTGAATGGTCACTCCACAGTCCATTCTACCTCATCTCCGAGAGTGCGACTCGATGTGCTCGTTAGTCCTTCAGGATGCTTACTACCACATCAAAATACATAGAAGCTCCAGGAGGTTTCTGTGCTTCTGGCTGGGAGCCAGTCACTTTCAGTTCAGGGCCCTACCCTTTGGTCTCACCACAGCCCCCAGGGTGTTCACCAAGGGTAATGGCAGTTGTAGCAGCCCACCTGAGGCTTCAAGGTATTCAGGTGTTTCCTTACCTGGACGACTGTCTCTTCGCTGCACACAACAAACATCACTTGTGTCTAGCCCGAGATTATTTCATTCGGTTAGCAGACCTACTGGGAATCACAGTCAATGTTCACAAATCCCATTTGCAACCAGTACAAATTGACTTCATTGGGGCACAGTTAGACACTTTGCAGATGAAGGTATTCCTAACTCCAGACAGGATTCTACTTCTCAGAGGCCACATAGCTCAGATAGCGAACTTCCAGTCTTTAAAGGCGAGCGAGGTTCTCCGGGCTCTGGTGGACAGATTGAGCCGGGCCGTTCTGATGCTTTACGAGTGGTCTCTGAAACATTCGGTAGCGGAGGAGATTTTCCGGGCATGGGACCAGCCTTGCTGCGATCTCTTCACATCTCCTTCCAACGCGAAGTGCAGCGAGTTCTTCGCTCTGATTCCCTCACCAGGGGAAGTCCCCAGAGACGCTCTAGTTCATGCTTGGCCCCCCTGGCTTCTGTATGCTTATCCACCATTGCCACTCATTCCGAAGTTTCTTCAGAAAGCTTGCCAACTACAGTGCAAAGTGATCCTTATTGTCCCATTCTGGCGTCATCAGGTTTGGTTCCCATTCCTTTGGTCTCATCTATTAGCTCCCCCGTGGGTTCTGGATCCCTGCCCGGATCTAATTTCCCATCCGTTGGGGACACGTCCACCCGATCTGGGCAACCTCAAGCTAACGGCTTGGTTACTCCAGTTCCATTAATCGCCAGGACTCCCGGTCTTTCATCCCAGGTCAAATCGATTCTAGTGGCCTCTCTTAAAGACTCCAGTAGAAAACTATATTGCAGTAAATGGAGGCGCTTTTCCATTTGGGCTTCACAGAGACAAATAGATCCCTTTACAGCGCCTGTTCCAGTGGTGTTGGACTCTCTGTCTGGTATCTTTCAGAAAGGAGCTAGTTCCTCCACAGTGAAAGTAGAATTGGCAGCCATTTCCAGTTTTCACGTTGGCGAAGACAACATGGCCTTAGCCTCCTCTAGGCTGTGTAAGGATATTCTTAAAGGTACTTTTCTGCTACGGCCTCCTGTCAAGGATTCTGTACCTCCTTGGGACCTTACTTTTGTTTTACAGGCATTGGTAGCCCCTCCTTTTGAACCCGCAGCTTCGGTGGACTGTAAATTTTTGTCCTGGCAGACAACTTTTCTAGTCGCCATCACTTCGGCTAGGAGAGTTTCTGAGCTTCAAGCTCTGTCTGCCATGCCTCCGTATTTGGTCTTCCATAAGGATAGGGTTTCCCTCCGTACTAACCCTTCCTTCTTACCTAAAGTGGCACCTGAAGCAAACATAAACCAGTCCATTAATCTGCCCGTTTTCTTTCCCAGCTATCAAAATAAAGGTGAATACAAACTCCATTTGTTGGATGTTCATAGACAACTTCGTTTTTATCTTCATAGAACAAAGTCTTTCCGAAAGATTGACTAATTGTTCGTTTCCTTTTCCAAAGCATTTATGGGAAAAGCTATTTCTAAAGTTTCTTTAGCCAGATGGATCACTCTTTACATTTCACATGCTTACAAAGCAAAAGTTTTATCACCTCCTGGTATAGTTAAGGCTCACTTTACCAGGTCCCTGGCGACTTCTGCTGTCTTTTGGTCCATGGTACCTTTGGACGATATTTGCGCAGCAGCGACATGGGCCAATTCACATACCTTCATTTCCTATTACAAAATGGATCTGATTTCGAGGGGTAGAGCATCCTTTGGCTCTGCGGTGCTCAGGAATATCCTTCCATAAGGACCTCCCAGGAGCGGAGTAGCTGGGGACTCTGTCCCACAGGTTGCAGATAAAGTGAAGTTAACTACTTCAGATAAAGAAGTTATGTACTCACCATAACATTCCATCTGAGTAGTTATACTTAATTTTTCTGCAACATTCCCTCCCTCCATCCCCCAGACCTTATCTTGTTTTCAGGTTGGTTATTGGGTTGAGTTACATATATATTGTTAGTTCCAGCAAACTCGATCTGAGGGAAGATAGAAGATGGTAGGGCATTATGGGTAAGGGGAGGAGCTCGGAGCTTGGAGCAGATGCTAGAAAAAAGTTGCCGGCTCAGATCCAATACGGATCTGTATACCACAGGTTGCAGAAAAATAAAGTATAACTACTCAGATGGAACGTTATGGTGAGTACATAACTTCTTTTTTAGAACGGGACTATCTGTAGTTGTTTTGTGACATTTGTGAGGGCTTTAATCCTTGTGCCATTGCAGATTGCAGAAACAAGTCGATACTGAAGGGACTTTCACCTGCTTCTTCATCCTCTTTATTAGGGGCTCCAGCCCCTCCCCCAAGAGTCTGGGTCTTCAGAGTCCAGGAAACATCCTCACAAGACCTTGAGAGCTTTCTTGGAGCCTCCTTTGAAATAATCATGTCGGATCCAAGACCTACTTCCACCCCGTCGGATCCAAGATGCTATTTGGATCCAACAGGTTCCATCACCAGAACTAGCTCTCCTAGGCCATCCACTTTTGCTTCGGATCTGAGAGTTAGGAGCCAGACACCTGAGTATTCTATGAGGACTGCATTTACAACTTTGCCCTCTAAGTTATTGCAAGCTCCCTCCAAACATTCGAGGCCTGCATCAGTGGCTTCCTCAAGGTTCTCTAGGAGCTTGTTTAATGTTGATATGGACAGGATGATGCGGAGTTTCCTCAAAACTCAAATCCAGATAAGGGTTTTGCCAGCTCCGTCCCCACTTGGATCCGTGAGTGCCCCTGCTACACTGATTCAGTCTCCTTCTCCTGTCCGACCAGTGATCTCAGAGCCCTGGATCCTAGGTACCAGAGCGAGAGAGTCAGCATCAGATCCCTTGACTTTGATGGCTACCCTGACCAACCCTACTCTGATTTCTTTCAACCAGAGTGGGTTTGGTATTTTTGATGTCAGCGTCAGATCTGGAGGGAGGGGTTTGGCTCTGACCTTCTCGGATCCGTCCCTTCCTGTTTGTGCTTCGGCCCTTGACAGCTTGGGTCCGATTCTGTCTAGAGGCCATGGATCAGGTGTTGCTCCCATCATCTCTTCCTTGCCTTTTTCAGGTCCGAGGGAGATGGTGGGGGGGGGGGAGGTTCTCAGGGTCCGTCACCTTTCCAGATATTGGAAAAGGCTTTCTCTTCTGATAGATACTAGCCCTCTCTTATCTGTAATTCTCCCCTTCATCCTTCACTGGATCTGAGTGCTGAGCCCATCATTCCTGTCCAAGGTCAGCCTAACCCACGAAGCCTCCAAGTCCTTCCCCCTGAGGAAGACCCCCCTTTCTTCCGATACCACCTCTGAACACCCCACAGAGGAGGTTCCTCAAAAGAAAATTTGCAAGAGGAGGCACATAAACTCCCTGATGGAGTCCCTCACTGACGATACAGACTTTGATGAGGGAGAAGGATCCTCACAATCACCACTAGATGATGTCTCCTTTGGAGACATTTTAGAGATTCTTAGACAGAAAGGAGGCTGGTCAGCCCAACTTCCTTCTTTTGAGTCAGTGTTCGTGGAGGCTTTCGGGGCAGGTGCATCTAAGTCTTGGATGATCCCCCACCTCTGGCAGATGAGCTGATTGATTTAGTTTCCTGCTGGGCTTGTAAGGAGCCAGACACAATCAAACCAATCCCCAAGCACCCTGACAAATTCCTCGTTCCCACTAAAGACAGGATACTTTGGTCTAAAGGTGTTCCTGTTGATGCCAATGTTGTGGCAGCAGCCACCAAAAAAGAGCTAGCCAAACAAAGCTCCTCTGTCCATCTGCCGAACAAGGAGTCTCAAGCAATGGACAGGTTTGGTAAGCGCATTTATGCCTCAGCTACCTTTGCGCTGAGGTTGTTAAATTACTTGCCACATTTCACTCAATTGCACAGAGATTTGGTCACGGAACTTTTCAAGTCTCTTGCAGAGACCATGTCAGATGAGGACTTCAAGAAAGTATCTCCCCATTTGGCTACTCTTGCTTCTGTGGCTAACTCCTCCATGAGAGACTTCTCCCATACAGTGGAGGGCACCTCACGGGCAGCCAGCTCAAGTATTGCTGTCAGAAGACATGCCTGGATGAGTTTTTGTGACTTTGTGGAACCTTTCAAGGCATCTTTGGTCAATGCCCCTTTTGATGGCTCATCTTTGTTTGGGCCATCTCTCAAAGATACTCTTACCCAAAGTGAACAGGAAGGAAAGACCATATCTGCCATTGGAATCATGTTTTCTACCCCTCAGCATACCTTTGCTAGAAATTAGTGAGGTGGTAAGAAGACTTATTTTTGAAAATCTCAAGGGTCTTTTCAGGATCAACACAGGAATTCTTCATTCAGAGGCAGAGGAGGAAGTTTCAATGGTAGATCCCATCCCATCCCAGAGGCAGAGGGGTCCACAGAATCGGGGCTTCAGAGAACCCTTCTCTGACAGGCCCTATCAGCATTCCTGAAGTGCTGCCCGGCTGTCCATCTCTGAAGGCACTTGGGGGTTGTTGTTCTCTGTGCTGGTTGCCTGGACCCACCTAACAACAAATGCCTGGATGGTAAGCATAATATCCAGAAGTTGTTACATTCCTTTTTTCCTCCACCTCCAGTGGAACAAAAGAATCTTCCCGATGTACCACCCAATCGGAGGGAAAATTCAAAAATTGCTGCAAAAAGGAGACATCCAAGAGGTCCCAACCAAACAAAGAGGATTTGGAACTTACTTCCACTTCTTTTTTGTACCAAAGAAAACATAGGACCTGAGATCCATTTTAGATCTGAGCAATCTAATCAGCATATAAAGAAGTCACAGTTCCAGATGGTTATGGTTCAGTCCATTCTACTGCTGTTCCGCAAGGATGATTGGATGTGCTCTATAGACCTTCAGGAAGCATACTATCACATCAAAATAGACAAGATGGTCCAGAAGTCATTTCCCCTTCAGGCTGGGAGCCAGTCATTACCAATCCGGAGTTCTGCGTTTGGACTCACCACAGCCAACAGGGTGTTTACCAAATGCATGGCAGTACTGGCCGCTCAACTGAGACTGAAAGGATTCCAAGTGTTTCCATATTTGGACGACTGGCTTCTAACTGCCCCAACCTGGTATCAACTACTTCAGGACAGGGATTTTTTTTGTTCCAGATATTCAAGTCTCTGGGCATTATCAAAAACCTTACCAAATCATACCTCTCTTTTGCTCAGAAGTTGGAATTCATTGGTGCCCTTCTGGATGCGTTGCACTAAATGGCTTCTTTGTTTCCATATCACATAACCTATTTAAGAAGCCAGGTATAGGACATACTCTTTCTACCATCTCCATCGGCAAGGTTGATACTTCATGCTCTTGGCTGTATGTCAGCTGCCATCATTTTAGTTCCCTTAACAAGGTTTTTTATACGAATCCTCCAATGGACCTTAGCTGTTCAGTCGTCTATTCTTTACCAGCAGTTATCTGTTCCTATCAAGTTAATGCCGATTTGGAAATGACATCTTCAGTGGTGGATTTATTTTGAGGACTTGTTCCTGGGCAGGTCTCCCCCACCCTCCCCCACAGCCACAGTGACCACAGACACTTCCAGTCTTGGGGTGGTGCATTTCATGGGGGAGATGGTCCAAGGCACATGGCCTTCCTCAGAGACCAGATTGCATATCAATGACCTAGAGATGAGAGCAGTTCTTCTAACATTGAAAGTCTTTCACGACAGCCTCCCCTTTGAGACTATTGCAGTACACACCGACAATATGTCAGTAGTCTGGTATATCAACAAACAAGGAGGAACCCACTCTTACCCCTTATGCAGAGTGGCCGTGAGGGTCTGTGAATGGGTGATATCTTCAGACCACTTTCTAGCTGCAATGCATATACCAGGAAAATCTAACATTCTTGCAGACAAACTCAGCAGGTCCCTCCTGACCCCTCACGAGTGGTCCCTCAGTCAGTCAGAGATGAATCTAATTTTCAGCTGTTGGGGACAATTTTTGCTTCCCCCCAAAACAAGTCTAGCAAGTGCTTCGCTCTAATCCCCCCCCTGGGATTAGAGCGAAGTACTTGCTGTAGTTCTAGATTGCCCCCCCACCCAGTCTCCATTACGCTTATGTCCTGCTTCGCTTGATTCCAAACTTCCTGCAGAAAGCCATCAGTCTGAAGAGCTCCACCATCCTCATTGCCCCCTTTTGGCCTCATCAGGTTTGGTTCTCCTTTCTCTGGTCTCATCTGAAATATCCTCCTTGGATTCTGGAGCCCATTCAGGACCTCCTGTCTCACCCGTCAGAAAGTCAGCAACCCCAGTTTCTAGACCCTCACTCTAACCACATGGTTTCTCCACTTCCAGTGATTGTACAAAGGTCCATTTTCTTTTCCCCTGTTTGTGATATAGTTTTAGCATCCCAAAAAGCATCTGCTAAGAAGATCTACAGAAGTAAATGGAAAATATTTACTGTATGGGTTGCTAAAGAGAATACTGACCGTTTTTCAGCCAGGGTGTCAGCCATTCTTTTTCTTGCTTCTGTTTTTGAGGAAGAAACTAATTTTTTACTATAAAATTTCATTTGGCAGCTGTTTATAACTTTCACACTGGAAGTAATAATTGTTCCCTTTTCAATTTCAAACTATGCAAAGCATTCATGAAAGGGAATGTGAAATTGTTCGATCTCGCCGTTTGTTCTTACACACGGATTCAGAGCCGATCCTCGGCTCCGTGTCAGCCGCATCACAAGCTCTGCATCTAAGAGAAGCACGAGGCACAGTCTATATCCCATGATCCTCCTCTGCTGTCCCTCAGATCTAGTTTGCTGCTGCAACAGATCGCGTCGAGGAGAGCTCGGGCCAGTAAAAGCTTTTTGTATTTTCACTATATTTTGAGATTTAGAGCTATTTAAAGCTAGATGTTAAGTTGTCATTCTCGCCTTCATTCTTGCTGGATGGGTTCGGAGCCGATCCTCGGCTCCGACTCGGCCTATACTATAGCTCGAGAGCTATTTTTACCGTCTCGAGGCAGCCCTATATCCCACGATACCATGCGCTAACTCCCCAGATCTCGTTGCCGCATGAGGTTGCCTTTTACCAGCTCAGGTCAGTAAAAGGAATTTTCAACAAAGTTTCTATTTTTTGAGGTAGTTTATTAGGTTATTTTCCCTACATTTGTTCCCTATCGATATTATTACTTATTAGTGTTTGTTTCGTAAGCCCTACCCACCACTTTAGTTAACTTTTATAATCAGGCCTACTGGCTTTAGTTTTTCTGTTTACTCACCCCCTGTGTGTGTGTGTGCTGTTGTTCTAGTCAGACCCCTCATCTCCCCCTTGTGTGTAAGTGAGTGAGTGTGTGTGCTGATTGAGTGACTGTCTTTAGGGCAATGTCCAAAGACGTTAAGGTCTTGGGATTCAAGAAGTGTGACTCGTGCTGTCAGAAAATGTCTCTGACAGACGGTCACACTTCTTGTGTCTATTGCTTGGGGCTATTACACCTGCAGGACTCTTGTTCCGTTTGTCACGGATTTAGTTCAAGAGTCCTGCAGGAAAGGTGTAACAAGCTCATACTAAGGGGCTTGTTAAAGCCTGATGACTCCCCGTCCAAGTCTGGCTCGGGGAAGTCGTCAAAAACCGCCAAACCCTCGGCTCCAGCTTTTGAGCCGAGGGCTGGTGTTGTCAAGACGGCTCCGACCTCGGTTCCATCTGGCTCTGAGGCGAGCAAAGTGGGTTCCACTTCGAAACCATCATCGGAGCCGACCCCAGCGCGCAAGCGCTCTAGGTCCCCTTCGTTAGAGTCCATCAGATCGGCTCCGAAGTCCCCCCTCCTATCGGAACGAAGTCATAGGACTCGTTCATCGAGGTCTTCCAGGCTCTCCGACCACGACATAGAGAGGGTGGTTAGTAGACTCATAAAATCTCAGGCGCTGGCCCAAATGCTTCAGAGCCCATCTCACCAGACTGTGGCTCCTTCGATACAGTTATCCGTTCCTCCTCCGACTCATCTCTCGAGTTTGGAGCCGGAGTTCGTCAGAACCGTGACCTTGCCCACATCGGAGCCGATACCTCCTCCTTCGGCTCCGGTGTCGTCGGCTCCGACCTCTTTATTGGTTCCGTCCGTGGAGAGGTCCGGGTGCCGGGACTCCATTGTCGGCTCCGAGGGGGCGAGTGGCATCAGACCCTTGTCCGACCCCGCTCTCCCTCTCGGAGCTTTGGCTCTGGTTAGTTCGGCCCCGACATCATTCTCGGAGCCTTCTCTGTCGGTTCCGGGGGCGGTTCCGGCCTCTTCCGAGCCGGGGCTACCTTTGGTGTCTGATAGGGGAGCCTTCGAGGTGATGAGGAGTGTGCTGGACCCAGTCTCCGCTCCAACGTTAAGTTCTGTGGCTCCGCCCTCTGTAGTGCCTGTTACGGTCTCTGGCCACCCTCCTATACCCGACAGCAGAGATCCAACGCGTAGGGTACCCACTTTGGGTGTCTCCTCCTCTTCCGAGGGCTCCCCTGAAGTTTCAGGGGAACCCCCTAGGAAAAGAAAGTGCAAGAGGAAGCACATAGACTCCCCCGAGTCTGTCACGTCGGACACCGACTTGGATGAGTCTGAGGATGTCTCCTTTTCAGACATCCTGGAGATCCTAAGACAGAGGGGAAATTGGTCCACTCTCAAACCTTCTGAGGACGAGTCGGTTTACCTTGACGCCTTTGGATCTCGCCCTTCCACCTCCTGGGTGTCTCCCCCTTTCGACCCACTAATGGAGGTAGTTGCTAGAAAGGTGTGGGCAGCTCCTGATTCAATGGAACCTACCCCTAGGAGGCCTTCTAAATTTATTTCTGCACCAGATGACAAATCCTTTCTCACTAAAGGTGTTTCAGTTGATGCTATGGTGGTAGCAGCAGCCACTAAGAAGGAATTAGCTGATCCTTCTGTACCTGTTCATCCTCCTAACAAAGAGTCCAGGACCATGGACAGGTATGGCAAGCGGACCTTTGCTTTAGCGACATTTACTATGCGATCGCTGAACTATTTATGTCATTTCACCCACCTTCAGAGAGACTTGCTCAAAGAGCTGGGTGAAACGGTACAGGATCCTTCTGCTGCGGGGTTTAAGGACAAAATAAACTCTCAGCTGGCTACCCTGAACTCCATTGTCAACTCCTCCATGCGGCTTATCTCTTGTGCAGCCGATGGAGCGAGTTGGGCCGCTGGCACAGGCGTTGCGTTGAGACGTCATGCTTGGATGTGACTCTGTAATTTTGCCAACCCCTTCAAGACGTCCTTCACCAACACCCCCTTTGACAGTTCGGTATTGTTCGGGCCTCAGGTGAAGAATACCCTCACCAGATGCGAGCACGATGGTAAGACTCTCTCTGCCGTGGGAGTCCGTTTTTACACGCCTTCTAGACCTTAACCTAAAGGACAGAGGGGTGGAAAGATGTGGTTCCGCAAACCACAGGGAGTCGCCTGCCGCCGCGTGGTGAATTTCCCCTAGAGGCAGAGGGGAATAATAACAGACGCCCCAGGGGCAGAGGGGGTCCACAGAACCAGGCTTCCAGGGAATCTTTCCCTGACCAACCCTTTCAGCATCCCTGAGAAGCTGCCCGACTGTCCACCTTCGGAGGCAGTCGGGGGAAGATTATCTCTGTACCCGGAAGCCTGGCAATCCATCTCCCAAGACACATAGGTACAGAAGATCATATCCGAGGGTTACAAAATTCCTTTCACTTTCCCTCCGGTACAACCGCCAAAACCCCTACCAGACGTACCACCCGCACAAAGGGGTCAGGCTCAGCTAGAAATAAAAAAGCTGTTAAACAAAAGAGTCATCCAGGCAGTCCCAGCAGATCAGCTAGGATCCAGAATCTACTCCAGATTCTTTTTGGTACCAAAAAAGAAAGGAGATTGGAGACCCATTTTGGACCTCAGCAGGTTAAACAGCTATGTACTAAAGACAAAATTTCGGATGGTAACACTGCAGTCCATGCTACCCTTTTTGGGCAGAGACAACTGGATGTGCTCGTTAGATCTACAGGACGCGTACTACCACATAAAAATACACAGGCGCTCCAGGAGGTTTCTCCGCTTCTGGCTGGGAGTCAGTCATTTTCAATTCCGGGCCCTGCCCTTTGGTCTCACCACAGCCCCCCGGGTGTTCACCAAATGTTTGGCAGTGGTCACGGCTCACCTGAGACAGAAAGGATTCCAGGTGTTTCCATACTTAGACGACTGGCTCATTTCCGCTACCACCAAACAGGATCTCATAATGGCCAGGGATTACACTATCCAACTTTGCAACAGCCTGGGTATTTCTATAAATTTTGCAAAGTCCTCCTTGTCGCCTTGTCAATGTATAAACTTTATAGGCGCCGTATTAAACACCACAGAAATGTCTGCAGCATTATCACCTCAGAGAGTGACAGACATAAGGCGGAATGTTCAGCTTCTGTTTCAACCCAGCAGAGTCCAAGTCAAGCTAGTATTGAAAGTGTTGGGCCTCATGGCGTCGGCGATTCTTCTACTTCCATTAGCCCGCTTCCACATGAGACTCCTTCAGTGGATGCTGTTTTCTCAGTGGTCCTTTCAACAGCTGCCAATGACCAGCAACATTTTGATAACACCATCTTGCAAGAAACATCTCTCCTGGTGGATGGTTTCCCCTCAGCTTTTTCAGGGCAGACCTTTTGTTCTCCCCCCTCCAGTTGCCACTGTCAGAACGGATGCCTCCCTGATCGGGTGGGGGGGGGCATTATCAGGGCAGGACGGTCCAGGGCACTTGGCAACAGTCAGAATGCCACCTGCACATAAATGTCCTGGAGATGAGGGCGGTGCTTTTGACATTGCAGGCCCTTCAGAGCTCTCTTCCCACGGGGACTATAGCAATTCAAACGGACAATATGTCTGTAGTGTGGTACATAAACAAGCAGGGCGGAACAAGGTCCTACCCCGTCTGTCGAGAAGCACTCAGACTTTGGCAATGGACGATTTCATCTCAACGGTTTCTGATAGCAACGCACATCCCCAGGAAGTCCAACGTCATAGCAGACAGATTGAGCAGAACTATCCTCATGAGTGGTCTCTAAATCAAGTGGTAGTAGACGGAATTTTTCGGAAGTGGGGCCAGCCTTGCTGCGACCTTTTTGCAACTCCATAAAACAGCAAGTGCCTCGACTTCTTCACACTTTTTCCTCTACCAGGCCAGCCCCTCAGAGACGCTCTTGTTCACGTTTGGCCCCGGGGTCTTCTTTATGCCTTTCCTCCCTTTCCATTGATCCCACAACTAATTCAGAAAGCAACCGCTTTGAGATCCAAAATGATCCTCATTGCCCCATTTTGGCCTCGACAAGTTTGGTTCCCGTTCCTGCACAAATACCTACTGGAACAGCCTTGGCATCTGGAAACCCTTCCAGATTTGTTGACCCACATCACGGGCAGGCTTCATCAGTCTCTACAGTCCATCAACCTCTCAGCTTGGTTGCTCCACTTCAAGCCATAGCCAGGCTTCCCCTTATTTCTCCTCCTGTTCGTGGTATCATTCTGGCTTCCCATAAGTCCAATACTAGGAAGACTTATGCGAGTAAATGGAAGCGTTTTTCATACTGGGCACAAACTAGATCCTTAGATCCTTTCCATGCACTCATTCATGAGGTTCTAGACTTTCTGGTGGAGCTTTTTCATTCGGGGTCATCATCGGCCACTATCAGGGTACAATTAGCGGCCATTGCTAATTTTCATGTTGGACTCTCAGAAGCAAATATTATGTCCCACAAACTCTGTAAAGCCTTTCTCAAGGGCATCTTGTTGCTCAGACCTCCAGTCAAAGATCCACCCCCACAATGGGATTTGAATTTAGTTCTAACCTCACTAATTCTACCCCCTTTTGAACCGGCAGCTTCTTGCTCCCTCAAACTTCTTTCTTGGAAAACGCTGTTTTTAGTAGCTATAACATCTGCCAGAAGGGTATCGGAACTTCAAGCCTTGTCTGTCCGTCCTCCCTATTTGGTGTTTCATAAAGATAGGGTAACTCTCAGAACAAACCCTTCCTTTCTATCAAAAGTGTTATCGGAAGCAAATCTAAACCACTCCATTGATTTGCCCGTCTTTTTCCCAGACTATACCAACAGGGCTGAAAAAAATTACATTCGTTAGATGTTCATCGCCAATTACGGTATTACCTAGACAGGACAAAACAATTCAGAAAGTCAGACCAGCTCTTCCTCTCTTATGCTGCAGGCAAGAAAGGGCTTCCGGTATCGAAAGTTACTCTTTCCAGATGGCTGCTCTATTATTACCTTGGTCTATGAGTTGAGACACAGGCAACTACCCTCTAGGCCTAAAGCTCATTCAACCAGGGCACTATCAACTTCAACGGCGTTTCAAGCAAGGTTACCACTAGATGCTATTTGTGCAGCAGCTACATGGGCGTCCAAACATACCTTTATTGCCCATTACAAGCTTGATTTAGCCTCCAGAAATAGAGCTGATTTTGGTTCCACTGTACTCAGGAGTCTGTTCCATTGAGCCACCCAGGACTAAGATGCTAGGGATGCTGTCCCATCCAGCAAGAATGAAGGCGAGAATGACAACTTAACATTAAGAAGTTATGTCTTACCATAACGTTCCATATTAGTTGTCTTCTTCTCACCTTCTTTCTTGCGTCCCTCCCTCCTGCCCCCTAGCCTGGATAGACTCGAGGTTCTGAGTCCTTCCATTTCTAGAGATACAATATGTTGCATCTTTCATGGTATCCTTAGTGTTACTAGCAGGTAATCTGTACTCGTAAAAGAGGATTATAATATTATTATTATAATATTACTTTTTATACTATGTCTTAGCTTCCAAACGAGATCTGGGGAGTTAGCGCATGGTATTGTGGGATATAGGTCTACCTCGAGCCGGTAAAAATAGCTCTCGAGCTATAGTATAGGCCGAGTGGCTCCGAACCCATCCAGCAAGAAAGAAGGCGAGAAGAAGACAACTAACATGGAACGTTATGGTAAGACATAACTTCTTATCTTAGTTAATAATTAATAATAGTTGTGTGTGTGTGTTTATTCATAAGGGGCTTCCCTTTTATATATTTACATAGTTAGTGTTTCGACTTTCGGCTGAGGCCTCAGGGCTCTGACAGCAGTAAACAAAAATGTTGTTCTAAATTGTATATCTATACTTATAGTTTAGTATTTAGTCTTGTGTGCAGTGTTTGTTTATGCATATAAATATAAATATATATATATATATATATATATATATATATATATATATATACTTATATAATCGCTGGTTTCTTATATATACATAACTATTTACATATAGATAGATAGTGCTTAATATTTGACTGTGTTGTTAGACTATTTTTTCTCTATTTTTACAAGTTATTGGTCAAGTTAGTTACTTGTTTTAGACATGGCAGAGAAAGCTATGTCTGGATTCAAAAGATGTCACTGTGGACAGAAAAAGTCCATCACAGACAATCATGCTTCCTGCATCTACTGTCTTGGCCCTCTCCACCTGCAGGAGGACTGTTCTATTTGTCACTCCTTCAGTGGAAGGGTCATGATGGAAAGGCGCAGGAAGTTAATCGAAAGGGGCTTGCTAAAGCCAGACTTTCAAGAAACCTTGGAGAAGGCTGATCAGGCATCGAAGTCTTCGAAGGGGTCGAAGTCTTCGAAGGTATCGGACCCCAGGTCATCGGCTACGAGCACCTCTACTAAGGTTCGGTCGCCGGCTCCACAGACCTCGGGGCCGAGCATCGAGCGATTATCTCTGATCGAGGCCCAGGTCTTGGAGCCGGTGTCGGAGGTGCCTCCATCCTCGATCCTTCGTTCGGTGGCATCTTCGGCCCCTTTGACCCGTTCTTCCAGGCCGTTATCTGACACCGACGTGAATCGAGTGGTACAGAAGCTCATGGAGAACACAGCTCTTTCCAAACTCATTGCGGTTTCATCCCAATTGGTATCGAAACTTGAAGCCCTCCCTGTGTCTCTGGCAGATCCTCCTTCGAGACCCATCGAGTCCTCGGAGCCGGGAGAAGAGGAACCGATGATTGTTGAGCCCTCGGTGCCGAAGCCTTCCTTAGTGCGATCGGCACCACTGACCTCCACTCCCTCAGAGCCCATCAAGGAGTCGCGGAGCCGACGGTCTCTCCTCGGTTCCGGGGCGGAGAGTCGAACCGAACTCTCGGTTCCGACTCTTCCCCTTGGAGCCACGGCACAGATTAGCTCGGCTCCATCCTCGGAGTTGGAGCCCGTGGTCCCGGTTTCAGGGAAACTACCGTGCTCTTCGGATTCGGTGGGGTCCTCTGCCCGGGGCTCTGGTGCCTTCGAAGTCATGAGGAAGGTCTTGTCTGAAAAGACATTTACTTCATCGGAGTTGTCTTCTCCTTCCCCCAAAGGGCCACGTTCTGTTTCTGTACCCGCGATCCCTGCCAAGCGTAGAGACCCAATGCCTCAGCCAGCCCCAGAGGGTGTCCCCTGTTCCTCGGAAGCTTCACCAGATGCCCCCTCTGAGGAAGTCTCATTTGCTGACATCCTGGAGATCTTGAAGCAGAGGGGTGATTGGCAGACTCTCGCCCCCACTGAGGACGAATCGGTGTTCCTGAAGGCGTTTGGGGCTCAGCCTTCTAACTCCTGGGTGACCCCGCCCTTCGATGAGTTAATGGACCTAATAGCTCAAAGGGCGTGGGAGACTCCAGATTCAGTGGAACCAGTCCCTCGGAGGCCGAATAAATATATCACTGCCCCCCAGGACAAGACTTATCTTACTAAAGGAGTCCCAGTTGATGCTATGGTGGTAGTGGCAGCCACGAAGAAGGAAATGTCCGAGGCATCTTCCACTGTCCATCCTCCTAATAAGGATTCTAGGACTATGGACAGGTATGGGAAGCGCGTTTTCAGTTCAGCGACTTTTTCCATCCGTTCGCTGAACTACCTTACGCACTTTACGCGACTTCAGAGAGATCTCCTTAAGGAGCTGGGAAATGCTCTCCAGGGTAACACAGATGTTGCTGTCTCTTAAAAGGTAACAGCACAGCTTAACACCCTCACTTCGATAGTAAACTCGTCCATGAGGCTCATTTCGTATGCGGCTGAAGGTTCGAGTAGGGCTGCACCTTCAGTGATTGCTCTGCGGAGACCATCCTGGATGCGCCTGTGCTCCTTTGCAGAAGCCTTTAAGTCTTCCTTTACCAATGCCCCTCTTGATGGTGCCACCCTGTTTGGACCCAAAGTAAATGAGACTCTCACTCGGTGTGAGCAAGAAGGTAAGACCCTGTTTGCCATAGGGGTCTGTTTTTCCGCCCCGACTAGACCGTACCCCAAAGGGCAAAGAGGCAAAAAATGTGCTTCCGAAAGACTCAGGGA
The DNA here is from genome assembly GCF_019279795.1 of Protopterus annectens. NCBI lineage: Eukaryota > Metazoa > Chordata > Ceratodontiformes > Protopteridae > Protopterus > Protopterus annectens. The sequence goes on along the minus strand of NC_056728.1, from coordinate 1,700,124,127 downwards.
TCTTTCCAGTCCAAACAGAGTGATGCCCCCTCCAGAGGCAGAGGAGGGGGGAGAAATGGAAGACGCCGCCCAGGCGGCAGAGGGGGTCCGCAGAACCAGGGCGACAGGGATAGCACCCTGGGAAACCCTTCCAGCACTCCTGAGTGGAGGCCCGACTGTCCTGCTCTGGAGGCAGTCGGGGTTTGCTTGGCTTTATACCCAGAGGCCTGGCTAAATTTCACTTCAGATTCTTGGGTAAAAAGCATAATAACCAGAGGATACAACATCCCATTTATAACCATTCCCCCCAATCAAAAGAGATTTCCAGATGTTCCACCCAATCTGCGAGATCAAGCAGCCATAAAAATAATAAAGCTGCTCAAAAAAAGTGTCATCCAACCAGTCCCGGCGGACCGGATAGGATCCGGAGCTTACTCAAGGTTCTTTATAGTTCCAGAGAAAACAGGGGACTGGAGGCCAATATTGGACCTCAGCAAACTCAACACCTTCGTAAGGAAGGATAAATTCTGGATGGTCACGCTAAAATCGATCCTTCCCTTTCTGCAGAAGGGCGATTGGATGTGCTCTATAGATCTCAGGGACATGTACTACCACATCAAAATGGCCAGAGCATCCAGAGATCACCTGCGCTTCCGGCTGGGAGCCTGTCATTTCCAATTTCGAGCTCTGCCCTTTGGTCTCACCTCAGCCTCCAGGGTGTTCACCAAATGCATGCAGTAGTGGCGTCTCACCTGAGGCAGCTAGGATTCCGGGTGTTTCCGTATCTGGACGACTGGCTCCTCACCGCCACCACCAAGCATCGTCTTGTACAAGCCAGGGACTACACAATCAACCTTTGTTCCCATTTAGGAATCTCAGTCAACTTCGAAAAATCTGCCTTATCGCCCTCACAGCATGTTTCATTCATAGGGGTGGAGATAGGTACTACTACAGCTCTGATCAAGCTTCCCCAGATAAGAGTGTCAGCCCTCAGGGATCAGGTCGCTATTCTTCTTCGGAACAAGAAAGTTTCTGCTGCGCAAGTGCTGAAAGCCCTGGGCATGATGGCAGCTACCCTTATTGCAGTTCCTCTGGGCAGGATGCACATGAGGGTCCTCCAGTGGCTGCTCTTCGCACAGTGGTCGTTCCAACAACTTCCTTTGTCACACGACATCTTGATCACAGAATCTTGCAAACGGGATCTTCGGTGGTGGTTGAACAGCCAAGATCTAACGATAGGTCGCCCGTTTGTACTACCCACCCCTACAGCCAAAATAACCACGGACGCTTCCCTGATGGGGTGGGGGGGACTTTTTCAGGGGAGAACGGTCCAAGGAGAATGGTCCAAGATGGAGTACAATCTGCATATCAATGTCCTGGAGTTGAGAGCAGTGTTTCTAGTGTTGCAACACTTTCACGAATCCGTACCTCTAGGAACAGTGGCAGTTCAGACGGACAATATGTCAGTGGTCTGGTACATAAACAAACAGGGTGGAACCAGGTCTTACCCATTATGCAGAGAGGCCCTGAGAATTTGGCATTGGGCTGCGTCCACAGGTCGCTTTCTGATAGCAACGCACATTCCGTGGTCATCCAACGTCATCGCGGACAGGTTGAGCAGAGCCATCCTGTTGCCACAAGAGTGGTCCCTCAAAAATCAAGTGGCAGAGAGGATTTTCCACAGATGGGGCCAGCCTTGCTACAATCTTTTTGCATCCCCCTTAAATGCCAAATGCAGAAGCTACTTTGCCCTACTTCCCCCTCCGGAGGGTGTCCCCAGGGATGCACTGGTGCCCGATTGGCCCCCGGGCCTCCTATATGCATTTCCTCTTGTTCCGTTGATACCCAAATTCCTACAGAAAGCAATAGCACCATTCTGGCCTCGACAGATCTGGTTTCCCTTTCTACGAACCCACCAGATGGAGGAACCGTGGATTCTGGACCCAGTGCCAGACCTATTGACTCACTCATTGGGAGTTCCTCACCCATCTCTTCAGTCCCTCAAACTGACAGCTTGGCTGCTCCACTTCCCAATTTAGCCAGGTCGGATGTTTTGTCCCCAGCAGTACAACACATTCTAGTTTCTTCCCACAAAGCTTCCACCAGGAAACTATACAGGAGCAAATGGAAACATTTTGCGTGTTGGGCATCAGGGCAAGGTATAGATCCCTTGGTGGCCCCGATGCACAAAATCTTGGAATTTTTATCTACACTCTTTCAAGAAGGGGCCTCTACATCCACAATAAGAGTACAGTTAGCTGCCATATCTAACTTTCATGTAGGTGAAGGGGGCTCTACAGTTATGTCCCGCAGACTTTGTAGAGCTTTCATGAAGGGTACCTTTCACCTCCGTCCACCCATTTGGGATCCGTTTTTTCCATGGAACTTGAATTTGATGTTATCCCAACTTATGTTACCACCCTTCGAACCAGCTTCAATGTGTCCACTTAAGTATTTGTCTCAGTTCGTAGAATATCAGAGCTATAGGCCTTGTCCGTTAGGCCACCATACATGGTTTTCCATCCAGACAGAGTCTCCTTGCGTACTAATCCGTCATTCCTCCCGAAGGTATGTTCTGTGCTTAATATCAATCAATCTATAGAGCTTCCCACCTTCTTCAAAAAACATTCTAACAAGTTGGAATACATGCTGCACAAATTGGATGTACATAGGCAGCTGAGATTTTATCTGAACAGAACAAAGGATTGCAGGAAATCGGATCAACTGTTTGTCTCATTCACAGATAATAAGAAGGGCATGGCAGTAACAAAATGCACGTTATCCAAATGGCTTTCGGACTGCATAAATTTTGTCTGTTCAGCTTCAAAACAGCCACTTCCGTTCAAGCCTAAGGCTCATTCTACTAGGGCTGTTTCTACTTCTCTAGCCCATGCCGCTCGTCTTCCGTTGGATACTATTTGTGCGGCGGCGACGTGGGCTAAGCCTCATACGTTTGTTACTCACTGCAAAGTGGACAGGACCTCCAAGGACAGGGCATCCTTTGGTTCCACTGTTCTCAGGAATGTTCTTCCGTGAGTCACCCAGGGTAACGGAGCTAGGGACACTACCCGTGTGTAAGAACAAACGACGAGGTCGAACAATTTCACATAAAAAAGTTATGTTCTTACCATAACGTTCCATGTGAATTGTTCATCTCGCCTTTGTTCTTATATCCCCTCCCTCCTTCCCCCACCGCGTTCTGGAAGAACTGGTACGACTAGTGTCTGGTTGGTCTTCTTGGGGTTATCTACACTACCTAGTAATTGGTTGGTGACACGTTAGGTATACACCTATCTGTATTTAGTTCATATGTTTCAGGTTCAAGTGTGTAATTGCGTGAGCGTTAGACGCAGTGGTTAGTAGTGCATTCTGGATTCTTGCAAACTAGATCTGAGGGATAGCAGAGGAGGATCATGGGATATAGTCTGTGCCTCGAGCTTCTCTTAGATGCAGAGCTTGTGATGTGGCCGACTTGGAGCCGAGGATCGGCTCCGAACCCGTGTGTAAGAACAAAGGCGAGATGAACAATTCACATGGAACGTTATGGTAAGAACATAACTTCTTTTTTTTCTGCCAAGACCTCCTATAAAGCATCCTTCTCCTCCTTGGAATATCACGGTAATACTTCAAGGACTGACTCAAAAACCTTTTGAACCTAACAATCACTTGTGATATGAAATTCCTGTCCTGGAAAACTGTTTTTAGTAGCTGTTACATCAGCAAAGAGAATTTCTGAACTTCAAGCCTTATCATCCAAACCACATTACATTATTTTTCATAAGGATAGGGTGTCCCTTCATACCAATCCATCTTTTATGCCTATAATAGCACGGCGAATAATATTTATCAGTCTATACAATTGCCTGTCTTCTTTCCAAATTTTTCTAACAAAGGTGAATATGTATTACATCTGCTTGATGTACATAGACAACTACATTTCTGTCTTCAGAGAATGAAACGGTACAGAAAGTTTGATCAAATATTTGTATCCTTTGTGCCTAACTGTATAGATCAAGCAGTCTCCAAAATTTCCTTGGCCAAATGGATTACTGACTGTATTTCACTGATCTGTTCAAGTAATGGTCTGGAATTTGCCTCATCCTGCTAGGGCACATTCTGCTAGATGTATGGCTACATCATCTGCTTTTTCCTCTAGAACATCAATTGATGAAATTTGTGCAGCGGCAACTTGGTCAAAGACTCGTACCTTTGTGACGCATTATAAATTGGACATTGTCTCCAGAAGTAGAGCTTCCTTTGGTTCAACAGTGCTCTGGCATATCCTTCCTTGAGGCCACCCAAGGGTTATGTAGCTGGGGATGCTGACCCATCAGTGAGGAAGAATGAAGGAGACGACATCAGATTTGGAAGTTATGTACTTACCGTAACTTGACATCTGTGTTGTGTATTTTCATTCTTCCTCACCTTCCCTCCCTGCCATCCACCACCCTAGTTGATCCTAGAGGATCTATGGACTGTATAGAAACCTTCATGTTCCTGGCTTGAGCCTCTGATATTTTTCTGTTTCTTTGTCTGTGTCCATTAGCCAGTAAGGCAGTAAACTCCATCTGAGGAAGCTAAGGAAAGTGTAGAGCATTATGGGAGGACCTTGAAACTGGGATCCAGGTCTGCAAAATGTGGGTGAGTCAGATCTGTGACCCATCAGTGAAGAAAAATGAAAATGGACAACACAGATGCCAAGTTATGGTAAGTACATAGCTTCCACTTTGTCAGTAGATCACTGTTACAGCATTGCTGACTTGGAGTCATATCCTACCTAGTATACAGTATGTTTGGCCAGTCTACAAAAGCTTAGGCACCATCTTCTCGCACTACACATCTAACCTATGACCCACACATGAGATTACATGCTGGTACTTAAGGCATATACAGGCATGAAACTCCTCAGACCTTTCCTGCCACCAGTCCATGAAGAAAGACTTAATCTGAATTGCGATCTGTCAGCTCTATGTCTTGATCCAGCTGCAGTCCTTATAAGCAGTCAAGTACCTTGTTGTCAGCCCTTCCTCTTTTTTTTCTTGTGAAAAGTTATTTCATTCCATCTAAGAATGAAATGTGACTGGGCTTGACAGATCTACTACAAGGATAAACGTACCAAACTTTTTTTTGCCTAGGTCCAGAACATAATTACAGAGTGCACAAGTTATCAATCCTCTGTACCTAAAACTATACAAAGTTGTTTGCCCACTCACAAGCTGTATTTAGAAAACAAATGATCTAATGTTGTCAATTAAAAATATATAAAAACAGAAAAACTAATAGATGAGCTCACTCACAATAATTTCCAAAAATCATAAAAACCAATTAGTGTTCCAAAGCAACAAGCCTTTATCTTATCTTATACATAAGATATACATATATTTATCTTTATCTTATAATTGTGTTGGTGAGACTGGAACTAGAAAGATTCTTGTGTGTGTTCATTTTTTTTTTTTTTTTTTAATATTGTCAATTTTCATTCATTCCTCAACACATGGGTTCGGATCTGATCCTTGGATCCTACTCAGCTGCTGTTTCTTGGATAGTACAAGCTGTTGAGCTCCTCTCTTACTCACAGTGCAGCAGTCCCCCTCATTACCCAGATCTCGTTTGCTGCCATTGTGAACAGATGTGGTCTCTACAGCTCTCGTGTGTTTTTTCAAAAATGTTGTATTATATTTTTTTCTTATAACTTTCAAACCTTTATTTGTTATCCTTCCTTTACCTTTTTTATACCTTGTTGTTCTTACCAATGGTAGTTCTTAATTATTATTGATGGTAATTTCTGTTTTTTCCTTTCCCCTCTGTGTATTTCTTGTTTTCCCCTTTTCTGATGGTTGTTTGGGTTTCTTACTACGAGTAATTCTTAATTATAATAGTTGGTAATTTTTTCCCTTACCGCATAAATACTGTTGTTGGTACATGTATTTCTTTCTGTCTAGTTCTATTAAAAAAATAAATAAATAAAAAATAGTAGTAGTACTTGTAGTAGTTTTTTGGCTATTTTTTTCTTGTTGTCCCAGTGTATCATTCTAATCTATTGTGTTTTGGTTCTTGCAGTAATTTATTTTTATTATGGCAGATAAACCATTAGCTTTTAAGAAGTGCATGAAATGCAGGCATAAGATCCCATTATCTGATGCCCATAGCCTGTGCGTGTATTGCTTGGGACCTGAACATTTGCAGGTTTCATGCTCCATTTGTAAAGCTTTTAACCTAAGAGCAATTATTGACTGGGAAAACAAATTATTCCTCAAAAGCCTTCTTCCTTCAGCCTTTGGAGAATCACTGACTGGAGCCCAAACCTCCAAACATGAAAAGGAGGTAAAAAAAGAGGCCTTCCAGCTCCTCTCAGTATTTTTTAGATCTGGCCTCAGAAGAAGACTCAAAAAACTTCAGATTCGACGACTTCAGACACCAGATCCATCTCTTTGTATCCTACCTATTCAGAGCCTAAACATCCACCTAGGACAAGGTATGTATCTTCCCTTGCTCCAGTACCCTGTTGGCTCCCATCACCCTTCCTAGAAAGACACAGATCTCCCTCCATAGCCTCTTCCCATTCATCCCGAAGTCTCACAGAAGCGGATGTGGACAGAATGATGAGGAAGTTTCTTTTGACACAAATTCAGATGGGAGTTCTGCCGGCTCCTACCCCAGTGGGTCCAGAGACCTCTACTCGTACAACCTCACCAGTTCTAGCTTCTTCTCCGATCCATCCTTCAGTTTCGGACCCCGTGGACCCGAGACTCGTGGAGCAGTCTGTTTTGGATCTGAAGATGGCTCTATCTTCAGATCCGATGTCTTCTTTGAGTGTGCTGGAGCTGGATGGCTTTCTGACCCGAAGCTTTGTTGTTGAATCTGAGGGGATAGAGTCAACTCTGAAGTTGTCAGAGCCGTCTCTGCCCATCGGAGCCTAGGCATTCAATAGCTTGGTTCTGACGTCTGCCTTGGGTGTGGTGTCTTCGTGTTGTTGGGAGCCGTCGGTCTAGAAGCATGCCTTCTGGGTGCCAACAGTTTCCTTCTCCCCAGGACATTCTGCCTTTGAGATGGTAGAGAGAGTATTCTCTTCTAGAGATCAGATGATTCCTCCTACCTCGGATCTTCTCTCTCTATTTCTCAGATGTCTTTGTGTCATGAGCCTCATCATTCTACTCCACAGTGGCAGCCAGCCCAAAGTCTCCAGGTGACCCTCACAGGGTATAATTATCTCTTCTGGTACTTCTCCGGAACAGCCCACAGAAGAAGTCCCTAGGAAGAGGCATTGCAAGAAGAGGCATTTGGACTCCACTCAGTAGTCAATCACAGAAGATACAGATTTTGATGACGGGAAGGGTCCCCAGGATCACCACCTGACAGCGTCTCATTTGGAGACATTTTAGAAATCTTGAAACAGAGGGGTGGATGGTCTACCAACAACCCTTCTCAAGAGGAATCAGTATTACTGGAGGCATTTGGTACTGACCCATCTACTTCCTGGGTGACTCTGCCCACTGATGAGCCCATCGATTTGATCTCTCAGCGGGAGTGGAAGGAACCAGATTATGTATAGCCGATCCCCAAGAGACCAGATAGGATCCTCGCACCACTGAAGGGAAGGGAATTTTGGAACAAAGGAGTACCAGTGGACGCTATGGTCATGGCGACAGCCACCAAAAAAGAACTTGCTGAACAGAGTTGTTACGTTCATCCCCTAATAGGGAGTCTAGGATGCTGGACAGGTTTGGGAAGCGTGTGTTTACATCAGCGATCTTTGCTCTCAGGTCCCCCGATTACTTGGCACACTTTACCAGATTACAGAGGGATTTGATCAAGGAACTCTCAAAATCCCTCTCAGGGACTAGTACTTCTGAGGCAGAGCCTTCTGTTGCTCCACAGTTAGTGACACTTCAGTCTATTTCAGACTCATCTGTGAGGCTTATTTCACATGCAGCTGAAGGAGCCTTGAGCAGCAGGTTCAGGCATTTCCATCAGGTCTCAACATATGCCCTGAATCTTTCCTAGGAAGTATGTTCATACAGTTTCAAAGTTAAGAGTCTGATCCAAACAAGATAAGAACAAGCTTATAAACATCAAAGAGAGGAAATCCCCGATCTATGCCCACCAGACTCTTCATCACCTTTAGATTCTAGGAACTCTTCAAAGCTTAACAGACAGTAATCACAATTATGTGATATGTCAGCAAATGGGGGTAACAAATTAACCTTTGCAGGCGTGAAGTGATGGCATGGGGCATAGCTTGGAAGTAGACTGTGGAGAACAGCAATGCACATCCCCTTGGAACTGAATTCAGTAGCAGATTACTTGAGCAGATCCAAGGCAGACTCTCACAAATGGTTGTTGAATAGAGAGGTCTTCATTCAGAGTGCCCATCAGTGGGGACCTCCCCAGATAGATCTGTTTGTTTGCACTCTGTGAACAGTCAACTCTGATTACACCAGAGCTCAATGGAAGGAAGCTGGGAAGGTGGATGGAATTTTTAAACTCTGCCAGCTTGTTACATTCCCAAAACATGTCCCATTTACCTCTGTCTTTCCTCTAACTGAGGAAAAATTACTTGGGGTATAAAATATCAATGCAAACACTTTCAAGCATAATCTTAAACCTTTTGGATGTTGCTGCATACTTGGGAGCCATATGCATATCTTGCCTATTATTCCTTGGTAAATTATCTTTATAATCTCTCTTCCCAATCTTTTCTAACCTCCCCTGATTCATTTGTATAGTTGTCATTGCAGTGTTTTGTAGTGATTTGTATAGTTATCATATAGTATTTTATATGCCCTACCTATTATCCATGTTTTAACTGCTGATTCTGTTCTAGACAAAACTAAACATTTTTAACAGGACTGGTTTTCCACATAAGACTCCTGTGTCTGTTTGGGTCCATATTAAATCAGCGAATACTTAAAAAAGCGAACACTGATTTATCGACCCTCTTTAAGCGAAAGCTGAAAATCCTGAACACTTGGAACAGAGATTTTTTTTCCAGAGGCGAAGCCCCCCCACTTTATTTACTGTTTTGAAAGGGTTTTTTTTTCTTTTCTTTTTTTTTTTTTTTATGGAACAGCGAATTTTTTTCTCTGGGAAAAAATCGCTGTTCTGAATGTTCGGGATTTTAAGCTTTCACTTAGAGGGTTGATAAACCAGCGTTCGCAGATTTAACATAGACCCATCGATTTTCCTTTGCACATATTATTTTATTGGTCCCTGACTTGCAATCCAAACTTCTGCTTGGCTCATCCTGTTCTATTGCCTTTTCCTCCCTAGTTCCTATGGTTCCTTTACATATTTTCTCTAGTAAATTACTGCTCCCCCTTGCCTATTTTCTATACCACTACCTGCAGCCATTGTTATTGGTAAACTCTGCTTTCTCCATTCCCTTTTTGGCTTAGTTCTTAGAATATCTTTTGCTACTTTATGAATATTATGCTCTGTATGGTTGTTATTCTCCTTAAGGATGGACATCCAAAATCCTGCTTTCTCCTTATTTCTCAAAGTACCCCTCATCATCATTCATTTCAACTTTGATTTATAACTTTCTGATTTTGTGCTTGTATTATGTGCATGAGCCTTAACAGTGTATCGCTGTTTGAATTATCCCTTCAAATCAGGCAATATACACCCCCTTTTACTATGGGAAGGATCAAAATATCCCACTTAATGCTCATCCTTTTCCCTTCCCAAATAAATTCCTTTAGTTCTTTATAAATTACCATCCACAGTTTCCTCATCTGGTTGATAAAGATTAGCTGAGCTGTATATAAAATTAAAGGGACTAAACACAGTTTCACTGCTTATATCTTTTTATCCATTTCCGTGTTAGAGTTTCCAGTTTCTCAGGTTGTATATTAGCTTTTGTTTATTCTCTTCCCACATATCATTAGCTACCATAATAAAATGTTTATTTTTAATTCATACACCGAAACACTTCATCTTACCATATCACCATAAGTATGGGGATTGCTGAACCAGTTCATGTGTCGGTATGTAGTTTACTGCTGTAGCCTTAGTTTTAGCTTTATTAATTTCCTATCCAGAAAAGACTTGAAACTGTCTCAGAATGTTTCACAACACTGAAATGTTCTTTTCCGTATTTATCAAATATAAAATAATATTATCTACAAGTAAGGCTACGTTTTTTGAGTGCCATGCCAGTGATTACCCTTAATATGCAAGTCCCTTATTTTCTTTACTAATGTCTCTAAGTGTAAAGTAAATAACAGCAGGGAAAGAGGACACCCTTGCCTGGTTACTCTTTTCCAACACTGCTTGTCTGTGACCTTTCGTATACCCTATTATTCTATTGGGCAATACAAATGCTCCCATTGCCTTACAAGTAAAATCCCAGCCTTAAGTATCGAATGCTTTCTTTCCATCAAGACTCACCAATAATAGTGAAGTTTTCTTACATTCTGCTTCCCTCTTTGATCACCATTGTACTGTTAATGTCAGATATTTGCCTTCTTTCTGTAAAACCACAATGATATATATTTATCAATTTTGACAACGTCTTTGCCATTCTCTTAGCTAGTAGAGACATAAACATTTTATAATTGTTTAAAATTGAAATTGGTCTATTTGAATCTGGGAACGAATGGCATTTGCCCTCTGAGTAATGCAACCACCACAGCTTTCTTACAAAATGCTAGTACTTAGCTGCCTTTTAAAATATCGTTAAACAAAACCTTCCAGAGCTTTATCACTTGCTTCCATCTCAACTTCCAGACTTCCACAGGAGTACCATCTGTTCCTGGAGATTTCCCTGGTGATTGATTATGCATCAGGATTTTAATCTTATTTTCAAAAGGATTTGATCCGATGTTTGTTTAGTCTGATTCAACGTTTGGGTTGTTGGATCTGACTTCGGTGCCTTTTACCAGAGTATTGCATATGAGAGCTGTGACTCCTCCCATACCCACTATTCCCTCCTCCTGATTTACCTTACATCTGTCTGTTTGCCACTTGTTCAACCAGATGTGTCCCTCAAGAGCTCCAAGTGTTCACAATAAGTGAAAGCAAACACTTTGTTAAAAAATTTCTACTCCTCCCTTTCATTCTAATATTGCTACTTAGAGTTAGGATTAAGTTAGGTTTTAGGGTTAGTATATGTATTTTTGAAATGTTATAGTTTGCATAAGTGTGTTACCTTATAGAAGTTTCTAAAACAATGAGTAAAAAGGTTACACAGAAAAAACAATCGGTAAAAACAAAAGAAAAATCCAGCAAGGCTAGACTTTCCACAGTGTGATTCCTTAAACCCCTTGTATTAGAGGCAACATGGGATATATGCAAATGACCATTTAAGGACATCTGGTGTTTCAGCTGTATGGCAGTTCTAAAGGTTAGCTAAACATTCCACGTATGCTGTGCTAATGGTTCCATAAGAAGGCTGAAACATGCACGTCTACAGCTAGTGGGGTTTTGCTTTGTTTTCCTAAATTTGTCCATAAATAGACTTAAAAAGAAAAAAAAAAGTCATGTACATTCAGAATTGCCATATAGCCGAAACACCTGATGTCCTTAAAGGGTCATTTGCATGTATCCCAAGTTGCCTCTAATACAAGGGGGTTTAAGGAATCACACAGCGGAAAGTCTAGCCTTGCTAGATGTTTCTTTTGTGTTTTACTGATTTTTTTTTTTCCTGTGTGACCTTTTTACTCATTTTTTTAGTTTGTTGGTTGGGATATTTTGCAGAAACCCTAATGGTTATGCATATCAGCTGCATACGACAACCCTGTATTTCTAAAGGTTAGTCAGACCTTCTACTTGTGCTGTCCTCATGATGCCATAAGAAGGCTGAAACATGCATGCCCACAGGTAATCGGGTTTGGGTTTATTGTCCTGAATTTGTCCATAAATAGACTTAAAAAGAAAAAAGTCATGGACCTTCAGAATTTCCATATAGCTAAAACACCTGATGTCCTTAAAGGATCATTTGAATATATCCCATGTTGCTTTTAATACAAGAGGCTGAAGGAATCACACACTGGAAAGTCTAGCCTTGCTAGATCTTCCTTATAGAAATTTCTGATAGTGTTACTTAACTTTCAAGCCTCATTCTATATAGTCATACTTATAGGCATTTAGATTGTAGTCTTTCTTCGAATAAGTATTCTTTTCTGCTGTTCGCCTGCAAGTATTTTTTTCATATAAATAATTTTAAAAGAGTTTATAGTACCTACAGTTAGTATAAGTTCTGGTGTATTAGTTTTTTTAAGTGCATTGTTCTGATATCTCAGAAGCTTACTGGGTTCAAAAAGGGTTCAGCTTGTGAATACAAAATCTCTCCCCAAGACCCCGCATTCCCTTTGTGTCTATTGTTTGGATGCTTCTTGTCTTCAGAGTGTCTGCAATATCCGTGCTACCTTTGGATCCAGAGCCCTCCAAGAAATGAAAGAAAAGTTGATTCCCCTCAGATAGGGTCTGCCATGATGTCCTGTGAAAAAAGGCAACCATCTACAGCTCCCTTAACTGAGAGGAGAGGGAAGAAGGGGAAAGATCTAAGAAAAAGCAGAAAGAAAAAATCAGCAGAGAAGAGATAGGAAGAGGAAAAGGCAGAAAAGTCTAGAAAAAATGTCCCCAGATCTGTCTAGTCTCCAGAATCCAGCACCTAAATCATTGAGGCATTCAGATCCAGCTGCAACCCAGATCTGAACTCCATCACCAAAACCTATCTTTTTTTCTCTGGGCCAGTTAGCCCCAGGTTGCATTTACTAATACTTCAGCACAAGCTTCCTTCAAGAGCTGCATCTCTAGCTTCTTTGTTGTGGTCTGGTCAGTCCAGTAGAAGTGTTAACAAGATGGACGCTGACTGGATGATGAGAAAATTCTTGAGGACACAGATTTAGCCAGGGGGTCCTCGCACCGTTTCCCAGAGGAAGGCCAGGAACGGACCCTTCGACCCCATCCCATCTCATTCTGACACAAACTCCTTTCTCAGGGCGAACACTCAAGGGTCCGTACCCTTCTGGTGCAACTTTGTGTCAGACTTTATTGCCCTTGGAGACTTCTGCTTCGACTTCTTCCTTTACTCTTTCTATAGGGATGCCTTTGGGTCGAGACAAGTCCCAGTGCCGAGGTGTTGGGGACAGAGCTACAACTGTGGAGTCGACTCTGAAATTTTCTGTGTTGTTCCTCCTCCTCCTTGGTGGTTCCTTGCTTGACTGCTCAGCTCTAAGTTCCTCCTCGGAACCAACCTCAGTTGGAGTCAGGAAACTCCCAAAGTTGGCTGACAGAGGTAATTGCTCCTTGGCACAAGTACATGACTCTGCTTTTGAGGTTGTGAAAAGTGGTTTGGCTGGGCCAAGAAGAAAGGTGTGTGTACTGAATTTGGCTCCATCCTAACTCTCAGTGGATCCTGTGCCTCATGAGTTAACAAGGCCAGACAGACCCAATTAGCGTCAAAGCAGTTTGATGTTCGAGCTCTGTCCGATTCAGATGTGACTCTGTCAAAGCCCTTGGGACACATTCTGAGAAAGAGGACATGCAAACGGAAGCACATGGGCTCCTCTCCTGAGTCCATCACTGAAGACATGGAGTTAGATGAAAGAGAAGGATCCCCAACCCCCCCCCCCAAAGATGTCACATTTGGGGACATATTGATGAAGTGAGGGGGGGGGTTGCTGAAGTTCCTTTTCTTCTAATGAATCGATATTCCATGAAGCTATTGGGTCTGGCCCATTGACATTGTGGGTGGTCCCACCTCCTGATGCCTTAATAGACCTTATTATTTAGAAGACTTGAAAGAAACCTGACATGGCAGAGCCCATTCCTAAAAAAACAAAAAAACAAAACTGACAGTCTTAATAGTCTCTAAGGATATGAACCATTGGTCCAAAGACCCTCCAGTAGATGATATGGTGGTAACAACAGCCACAAAGAATGAACTGTCTGAGGAAAGGTCCTCTGTCCATCTCTCTAACAGAGTCCAGAGCATAGGACAGACTAGAGAAACAGACTTACACTTCAGCAACCTTCACACACACTTTGAACACGGAATTGCCTAGCACATTTGACACATTTCCAAAGAGACTTGATCAAGGAGCTTTCCAAGTCTGTTTCATGTAACTTACCATCAGATCTCCAAAAAATGGTGGACGCTCAAATTTCTACCCTGATTTCTACAGCTAATGAAGCCATGCAGCTGATTTCAAATGCAGCTGATGGCACATCAGGAGCAGCCAGCACAGGTATATCCATGTGTTGCCATCCTTGGATGTGGCTATGCGATTTTGCCAAAAGCTTCAAGGTATCCTTAGTAAATGCCCCCACAATGGTTCCACTCTGTTTAGATCTAAGTTAAAGAAAATGCTCATCAGTAGCAAACAAGACGGTAAGACCCTGTCTGCCATTGGAATCCATTTTTCTACTCCAAAAAAAATCCTTTTCTAGGAATCAAAGTTGAGGTAAGAAAATCAGGTTCAAAAAATCACAGAGTTTTCACCATGACAGTCCTGGATATAGATGACCTCATGGTAGAGGTCAAGGAAATTCAAGCAGATGCTGCAGAGAGGAAGAAGCAGTCTGCAAAACCAAGATTTGCATGGCCCCTTCACTGAGAAACCTTACCAGTGTGCCTGAACGATTGATGAACTCCTGCAGTGTGGAGGCAGTCTAGGGATGGTTAACCTTACACCCTTTAGCCTAGCAAACCATAATGGCTGATTCATGGGTGCTAAGGATAATCACTAGAGGCTATACCTTAACTTTTTTGTCTCCCCCAAAGAAAAGAGTGAAGATTCCCAATACACCACCTAATCAGTTGGAATCCCCAGCAACAAAAGGTTAAATTTGGTAAGCAAAAGAGTCATCTAGTCGGACCCCCCCCCCCAGACCAGTTAGAATCTGGAGTCTATTCCAGGTTCTTTTTAGTTCCAAAGAAGAAAGGGGACCTCAGACCAAGTTTGAATCTCTGCCACCTCAATCAATATGTCAGAAATACAAAGTTCTGGATGGTCACAGTACAGTCCCTACTGCCTCAATTGAGGAAGGACAATTGGATGGGGTCTATATTATAAGCACGAAAGCTGAAATAGGCGAACGCTAGAAGATCGACACATAAACGGCGATCTACAAAAAGAGCGAAGGACGGAAACGCTGAAATGCACAACGCTGAACAGATTCCCGGAAGCAACAGCACCATACAGGTAAGTAAAACCAAAGTAAACAAACACAACGTAAAACACTTTTATTAGCATTTTTGCAGGGAGGCTTGCCCCCCTGCACCCCCCCCTCCCTACTTATATATACCATCTCCGAGACCACTCTACAGTGGGGAAAAGGATAAATTTCCTCATGCCCACAATCACCCTGCTGGCCAGGGAAATCCATTCGACGTTGTTTTTCTGCATTTCTGTCCTTCGCTCTTTTTGTAGATTGACGTTTGTGTGTCACTCTAATGGGGTTCGCCTATTTCGTCTTTCTAATATAGACCCAATTGAATGTCCTCTGTAGATCTCACGACACCTACTACCACTTCAAGATATGAAGGCAATCCAGGAGATTCCTCCTTTTCTGGGTGGGAACCAGTCAGTATTGATTCAGAACACTGCCTTTCAGTCTCACCTCAGCTCCTTGGGTCTTCACTAATGTTATGGCAGTGGTAGCAGCTCATCTACAGCTGCAGGGGATCCAGGTCTTCCCATACTTAGATGATTGACTCCTAACTGCTACCTCCAAGGATCTACTATTTCAACACCTTTAAAACAGACTCCACCTCACTCAAGTATTAAGAAACTATGTAAGTTGGTGGATCACTTCACTGTCAGTAGTAGAGGGCAGACCCTTGCCCACCTGTCCTTTAGGCCACAGTAACCACAGACACTTCCCTTTTAGGGTGTGTGGGGGGGGTTCATTTAAAAGGGAAGACTCTTCAAAGAACCTGGTCATTTTATGTCAGCTTGGAGAACTTCCTGGATGATTTTGCATTTACTTCTAATTAATTTCCAAACTCAAATGTCCATTTTAGGGGAGGTAAATAAATCTTTAGCTAACTTTGAGTTTTCTGACACTAAGCAACAAGTGATTTCTATACTCTTGACAAGCTATGCAGGTGGCAAAGCACTCCATTAAATGCAGCTGTGATGTTGCAGAGGCTTTTTCCAAGGCTGCAGCCACTGGCTGTATTGTTTGAGGATATGCTTGGCTTTACCCAGTCCTTCTCTGAGGATGTCAGGGATCTTTTATTTTGTCCTTCTGCAGCAAAGCTTTTCAAGACTTTAAAGTCCTACATCATTTTACCCTTCGTCTGCAAATAGATTTTTCTCGTGTCAGTTCCTAAGTATCAGAGAAATCACTCTTCTAAGGCCACTTCCTTTGTCTGCAGGGACCAGAAGCCCTCACGGAAGGGCAGAAAATAGCCTACAAGAAGATTTCAAGAGAAACCTATCAGAAATTCTAAACTGAAAAGCTCCTATTATAGACAAATCATCCTCTACCTCCCTGTCTTTTGCCCCATCCATCCCTTCTCAGTCCAAAAATTCCTTTATCAAAAAGACTAACTTTGTCCCTTCCAGCCTGGGAATGCGTCACAACTTAGTCTTATATATCATTCAACATGGTTACAAAATGTCTTGGAAGGAACTCTCCTCACTGAGAGGAATTCCTTCACCTGCACTCAAGATCATCTCTTCTCACCTGTCTTAGAGGATATCTTCATCCAGGGCACCATATATCCAGTGCCCCACTGGGACTTGGGAAAAGGCTTTTGCTCAAGACTTTTCTTGATCACCAGAAAAGAGGACACTTGAGGGCTCATTCTGGGTTTATCCTTTCTCAAACCCTTTCTGGAAGTACCATCTTTCAAGACGTTCTCCTAGCAAACTCTTCTTCCTTTCATCCGTCCTCAAGCTTTTCTAAGCTCTAGAGTTGAAAAATGAATACCTGCATATTTAAATTCACCCCACCTGCAAAACATTCCTCCAGTTCTCTGATTTTTCATCTCACTTTCAGTTATCTGCTTTACCATTTATTTTATGTACCACTCCCAGAATTTTCTCAAAAATGCCTCACTCCAATCATTGCCTTTTCCAGTACCCAGGGAATACAGATTTTCCCATACCTAGATTACCTCCTTATCCATGCCTCC
The DNA here is from genome assembly GCF_019279795.1 of Protopterus annectens. NCBI lineage: Eukaryota > Metazoa > Chordata > Ceratodontiformes > Protopteridae > Protopterus > Protopterus annectens. The sequence continues at coordinate 1,700,107,059 of NC_056728.1, read as the reverse complement.
TCCCTGGATGCCCTGCAACTGTATCTCAGTTTCACAGTCTCAATTCTGGAAGGACTGGGGTTCACCTTCATCCTTAAGAAGTCTTTTTTGAATTCCTCCCAGGACCAGGTCTTCTTGGGTTGCAGACTGAGTAATCGCCTGATGACTGCCTTTCTCCCCCATGAGAAAGTTCTGTTTCTCTCCACATACTTCCAGTCTCTAGTCTTCCTTCAGTTTAATTCTCCAAAACCCTGGGCTACATCAGAGCACCCATGGCATAGTGCCATTTGCCAAACTACACATGCAAAAATTACAATGGTACCTGCAATCTCTTTGGTCTCAGCACTGTCACCCACTGGACTTCCAAACTTCCTTTTTGCCCTTTTTGAAGAAAGAGTTGCAGTGGTGGATTTCTCAAATTCTATTTTTCCATCCACCCACTCCCATCTGGGATCTACACACACACATATGCATTAGTTCTGGCTGGGAGGATGGATGTGCTCCATAAGGGTTCAGGACCAGTAGTTTCTCAAACAGATAAGGGGAACCCATCAGTGTCAAAGAAATGAAGACCCTTATTCAAGTCTTTCAGGTGTTTTCTAACCTATGGAACCCTGGGCCTGTTAAGATTTTCACAGACAAACGCCACAGTCATGTGGTACATCAGCAAAAGTGTGTGTGTGTGTGTGTGTGTGGGGGGGGGTCAAGTCCTACCAGATGTGCAGGCTAGCTCTTCTGGCACGAGACCAAGCTATTAAAGGAAATTTGTCCCTACAGGCTGTTTACTTTCCATCCAAAGACACTGTCCTTGCAGATTGTCTAAGCAGGTCGATGGAAAACTTTCACGAATTGATGCTAAACAGAGAGGTCTTTCTAGACATAGTCCATTGATGAGTTATCCCTCAAATATATTTGTTTACCTCCACTCAGAACAGGCAGCTTAAGCTGTTGTGCTCCAGGATTCCTTGTCCCCAGGTCTGGAGGATGGATACCATGTCTTTCTGCTGGGAGAGAGAAACTTTGCACCTTCACTCCTTCTCCTATAATCCTAAAGGTTCTTCTTAAGATCAAATGGGACAAAGAAAAATCTTGCTGGTGACACACACACACACACACACACACACACACACACACACACACACACACACACACACACACACATTCACACTTTTTCATCTGGTCAGGGGCTGTAACTGAAAGTTACTCCATAGGATGGACTTGCACAGAAAAAGGGCTCTCTGCTTCATCCCAGCTTGCAGGCACTCAACCTGACTTCTGCAGATGAGAGTCCTACTCTTTCAGACACCAGTTTACTGAAAACATGCTTCAGGTGCTCCAGGAGGCAAGAAAACCTACCACAAGAAAATCTTACCTCTCCAAATGGAAGTTATTTTTTATCTGGTGTCTTAAGAAGATTGGAAACCCCCCTCCAGGTGGGGATCTCTACAATTTCTACTCAATACTGATTCAGTCTATTCCTCCATCAAGGCACACTTGTCTGCTATCTCTACCTGCACACCACTAAATCCCCCCTTTCTTTCCAGAGTTGCTTTGTTTTGGAAAAACGTACCTGCCTCCTTTTGAACCAGTGGCTTTCACTTCACTAAAGTTTAGTAGCTGAAGAACTGTAATACTAGTTGCCATTACTTCTGCCAGAAGTGTTTGTGAGATTCAAGCTATCCGTCCTATCCTTATCTTCCATAAGGACTAGTCTTCCTTTCATGCTCAAGATAGTAAATAGATTGTCACATAACTAGGCTATGCAATTACCTACCTTCATTCCCAACCTAAGGAACAGGGGTGAGAGAGTACTGGACTCCGTAGATTTTAATTTGATAAGACAAAAGACATTGGGAAACTGACCAGCTTTTTGATTCCTTCGAGGAAGGTAAGTTGGGCAACCCTGTGGTTAAATAGACAATCTCTAATTGGATCTCAAAATCCAGTTCCTTTTGTTATTCCGTCCACGGCATGTCCTTGTCTTCACCTGTGAAGGCTCATTCCACCATTGCAGTATCCTCCTCTGGTATCGTGTTAAAATACATTGACTCCAGAGATAGTCTGGAAGCCACCACCTGATGATCTGTGCTTGCTTTCACAACACAATACAGAGTGAATGTTTTCCTCAAGGTCAGTGATTTTTTTTTGCCAGCTCCAGCCTCCAGGGATTGGTAAACAGCACTTCTGTCTCAGATCCATCCACCATATGCAACTTCAAAACTTTGGGAATCATATTGGAATACTGCAGCAATGATCCAAGGATGAACATATTGCAGCTGTGTAAGAACTTATCATAACAGTAGACATCCTAATGGTCACTATTGCAGTATTGCATTTCTCTTTGTTGTGATCTCTATACTCCATGTGGACCAAGGAGGCGGGGAGTAGTGCCCTTCCACAGCTCTTAACTGCTCTTGTTTTTTTATTGTTCTACTTACTCAGGCTTCTCCAGAGTCTCATGACTTTAGATAGTCTGAGGATCTTGCTTTTCCATCTGTGGGATGTGGTCATATGCTAAATATAGAAGGGTATAGAAGGTTTTGGCTTCGGTATGTGAACCAGACATCAGGTTACTTTGCTTAACCCATCAGTATTAGAATACTACAACGGTGATGAGTAGGATATCTGTGGTAAGTTCTTATACAACTGTACTTTCTGTGAGATTCCCTTTGTTCTGCTTTCTCGTCATCTGTAAATATTTCCTATTACTAATTTCCCATGTCTTTTTTTTTTATTTATTTTCTCTTCCATGGTTTAAAATCGTTTTTCATTCCATCCCACTCACTAGCTGTCCTTTCTGAAGAAATTTATATCTTCCCTAATATCTGTTGAATTGTTTCCACTACCCATTCATAAAATTCCTGTCTTTTTAACAAGTAAGTGGGATTCATAGGGATGATTTTTTTCTGCAGACTGTGCAAAATTTAAATAAGCTTACAAATGTGTAAGTGTGAAATCAGAAAAAAATGAAAAAAGTAGACATCACATTTTACATGACAGTAGATGATAATTTGCAATGAGAAGTGACCAAAAAGTAGAAAATAAATGCTGTGGACCGCAAGTACCGTTTGGGCATGTATCAGCTATGCTCAGGCTATGAGAGGAGTCCACTGTTGTGTTTGGACTGTCCAAGAAAGTCAAAGTGGAAGAGCTACAGGTCACTCTGTGGCAGTGAATCTGTTTGAACATCTGTGTTGTACAAATGCTTGTTTCTCCCACTGTACCTAAAGGATACCTGCTTTGTCCATTTAAGTAGACATTATGTTTGTAATTTATGATTTTTTTTCATTATGTTTTATTTTCCAGGATAGCAATAAACTGAACCTTCTACTAGAGGACACTGAAAATTGGCTATATGAAGATGGAGAGGATCAAGCAAAACAAGTCTATGCTGAGAAATTACAAGACTTAAAGGTAGAATTAAACTGTAATGTACAGAATTGTTAATATTTGCCTTTTCAACAACTTTCAAAGGTGGTTAGCATTTCTGTTTACCTCTTTGCATTGTTTTAAAGTCTGTCCATATGCCCTGTTATCACATCTGCTGGTCAGGTCCTTGATCTTCTTTTTGTTAATATATTAAATTAGTAAACTTTGAAAATAAATGTTGGAGTCACTGCTGACTAACTTTAGAATACATACCGTCTATTTGCAATCCAAGTATTGTTTACGCCATTTATGAAGAAGTACTTTATTTCATTTTTTTCTTGTAAAGAAAGAAGATCTTTATTAAATTATCACTTATAACATAGACAATCATACATTTTTTATAAATGAAAACAAACCATGTTGACATAATCCTAGTTGCAAGCATTATACATCATAAGCCATATTGACATAATTTTATTTGCAAACATTATATATCACTTATAATAAGCCGCGGTGGTAAAGTGGTAGCATCATTGCCTCACAGCAAGAGGTTCTCCTGTTCGATTCATGGCTGGAGTGCCTTCTGTGTGGTGTCTGCATGTACTCCCCGTGATCGTGTGGCCTCCAAAAGACGTGCGTGCCTTCGCTGAAGGTTGGGCATCGGGCTGGCAACTCGGCACCATAAAAATCTACTGCCAATCATTCCGCTGTGGCGACCCCTAACCGGGAAAAGCCGAAAAGACAAACATATATCACTTATAATCTGCCCAATCATTGTCAGTCAGACATTACATAGCTCATTCTAATCCTGCCTTCTTTTAAACATCATTCCTTCTCAGTATGTTTCTCACAATTCCCATTTTTTTCCAATGCAATTTATTCCTATCCTTTTGTAAAGATCCCAATTCCAGTTGTTTTATCTCTGTTACTATAGTCACTACTTCTAGTACAGTTGGTTTAGTCTTTGATTTCCATTTTCTAGTAATTGCTTTTTTGGCAGCCACCATAACTAAACTCAGTAAGGCCTTACTACGTCTAGGCAGTTCCTATTCTATTTCTTAGCTCAGAAAGGGCATTTCCCTAGATACACAAGTTTGCTCACCCTGTATCTCTGATAGAGTGATCTGCAGGGAATCTTTAAAGTCTGCCAACTCATTACACTCCCAGAAAATTGTTCCAGTAACCTCTTTCTTCCCCATCACACCTCCAACATTTTCTGTCTACCTGAGGAAAAATTCTCTGAAGTCTACTTGAGATATAAAAATACCTATGTGAATATTTCCAAGCAAAAATCCTAAATCTTCTAGATTTTGTTGCTTATCCCCCCATTGTTTCTTTGTGATTTGTTTATCCAGTCTCTCTTCCCAATCCTTTCTAACTTCCTCTGATTGATTCTTATAGTTACCATGCAATATTTTATATGCTGTACTAATTATTCCTTTTTAACAGCAGCTTCTGTTCTAGACTCTACTAAAAACTCTACCGAAGCTGCTTTTATGGCTTAGGACCCCCCTATTTCTTTCTCTTTGCCTATACTCTTGATAGGGAAGGCAGTCTCTAACCTGCAGTCCAGATAAATTCTTGGCATGTTCCCATTCTTTTTCCTTTCCCTCTCTGGTTATTTGCTCTCAAATCCTTGGTTCCTTTGCCAGTTTCCTCCAATAAATTCCAGCCCTCTCATGCCTATTGTCTGTATCTCTAATTGCAGCCATCCCTATTGGCAGAATCTGCTTTCTTCATTCCTGTGTGCTTAGTTCTTATTATACTTTTTGCTACCTGATGAGTATAATGTTCTGCATGATTATTGTTATTCTCCTCCATATTCAAAAAAACATCCAAAATCCCAGTCTCTCCTTGTTTCTTGAGCTTCCCGCCTGTTTCGTCATCATCCCTTTCTACTTTGAATTATAGGTTTCTGCTTATGCTATGTGTAAGACCCTTAACTCTACAGCTCTGAAATATCCCTTCAAATCAGATAATCCCAATCTGCCTTGTTCTGTTGGAAGAATCAGCTTATCACACTTGACCCTTGCCATCTTCCCCCCGGATAAAATCCTTCAGGTCTTTATTAATTGCTATCCACAACTTCTCAGGTTGATAAAAATATACCTGACCTGTGTATAAGACTATAGAGACTAAAAACATTTTAACTGCTTGTATCTTACTGTCCATATCAATGGAACAGAGCTTCTAGTTTCTCAGTTTTTGTGTTATCTTTTGTTTAGTCTCTTCCCACATATCCTTAGCTGCCACACCAGCATAATTTTTAATCAATACTCCTAAGTACTTCATTTTATCATATCCCCATAAATATAGATATTGCTGAACCACTTTTGCCTTTGTTTTAGCGTCATTAATTTTGTATCCTGAAAAGATTTGAAACTGTCTCAAAATGTTCCACAACACTGAAATGTCCTTTTCTGGTTTTATCAGGTATAAAATGTTGTCATCTGCAAATAGAGCCAGCTTTTCTTGACTGCCATACCAGTTATATATTTGAATTTCTGAGTCCTTTATTTTCTTTGCCAGTGATTCTAAGTATAATGCAAATAACAAAAGGGAAACAGGACACCTTTGGGTATACCTTTATTTGAGCGATAGTAAATAGCGCGACAGCCTTAAGGTCAAAAGTACAGCATGTAAATCACAGCTAAACAAAAAAAGCTGTGCGAATCGCCAGTGAGCTACTGTTTAATGTAAACTGCACATTGTACATTCGCACAATATCCTGCAATGTATTCCATGTTCGCAGAATGTATAATCACAAAACAAATTGAAACACTACCATAACACTGATGTGAAATTGTTCAATCTCGCCGTTTGTTCTTACGCATGGGTTCGGAGCCGATCCTCGGCTCCGAGACGGCCACTTCTACAGCTCTGCATCTTGAGAAAGCTCGAGGCACAGTCCTATCCCATAATCTCCTAGTGCTAATCCTCAGATCTAGTTTGCCGCGACAGTAGATGCATCTCAGAAGCTCGGGCCAGTAAAGTTTTTTCAATTTTTTGAAGTTCTGTCTATCTTACCTTTAATTTAGTACAGATAGTTGATAGCTAAATATTAGTCTTTTACTAATGTATTATTATTATTTTTCATAAAGTTTTCGCTAAAGGCAATTTTTACGCCTATTATCCTGTCTGGGTCAACAGGTGTTTTTTCTTTAGGAAAGGCTTAAGTCCATAGACTTTTTTTTGTGTGTGTTATCTATATATATGTTTACATACTTAAATATTTAGGTGTTTATATATATGTCTTCGGGGTATTTCAACATGTCTGAAAAACAAAAATCAGGTTTCAAGAAATGTCAATGCGGACAAAAAATGTCCATCACGGATAACCACTCTTCCTGCGTCTACTGTCTTGGCCCTCTCCACTTACAGGAGGACTGTTCTATTTGTCATTCCTTTAGTGGGAGGGTCATGATGGAGAGGCGCAGGAAGTTAGTAGACAGGGGTTTGTTAAAACCCGAGTTTCAGGAGGCCCTTGACAAGGCTGAATTGGTATCCAAGTCTTCGAAGGGGTCCAAGTCTTCGAGAGTGTCGGAGCCAAAGTCTTCGGCTCCGAGCACCTCCATTAAGATTCGGACACCGGCTCCACAGACTTGGAGTCGGCTGTCGAATGTATATCTTTGATCGAGACTCCGGTCTTGGAGCCGGTCTCAGAGGTTCCGCCGCCATCGATCATTCAGTCGGTGACGACTTCGGCCCCTTCGACCCGCTCTTCGAGACCCTTATCTGATTCGGATGTGGATCGAGTGATACAGAAGTTAATGGAGAACTCGGCCCTTTCCAAATTGATCGAAGTTTCGTCCCAGCTGGTTTCGAAACTCGAAGCCCTCCCTGGGTCATCTACTGCTCCTCCTCCGAGACCTGTCGAGTCTTCGGAGCCGAGAGTCAAAGTTCCGATGATGGTAGAACCCTCGATACCGAAGCCTACAGCCGTGCTTTCAGTACCATTGACCTCGACGCCCTCGGAACGGATCGAGGGGTCCCAGAGCCGACTATCGCTCCTGAGTTCCGGGGCGGACAGTCGAACCGAGCTGTCGGTACCAACTCTCCCCCTAGGAGCCACGGCTCAGATTAGTTCGGCACCATCCTCTGGGTCGGAGCACGGACCCCCGATCTCGGGGATTGTTCCTGGTTTCTCGGAACCAGGGAGGTCCTCAGATCCGGGTACTGGTGCCTTCGACGCCATGAGGAAGGTCTTGTCGAAACACACACATATCTCATCGGATTCTTCTTCTCCTCCCCCTAAGGGCCCACGTTCAACTTCTGTATCCTCGGCTCCTACAAAGCGTCTAGACCCAATGCCTCAGCTGCCCCCAGAGGGTGCTCCCGGTTCCTCGGACGCTTCTCTAGAAGCCCCATCTGAAGAAGTACCAAGGAAAAGACTGTACCAGAGGAGGCACATAGATTCCCCACAGGAATCTCTTACATAAGATACAGATTTAGATGAAGCAGAAGGGTCCCCACGGTCCCCCTCGGAGGATGTCTCCATTGCGGACATCCTGGAGATCCTAAAACAAAGGGGAGATTGGCAGCCACTTAACCCTTCGGTGGATGAATCAGTATTGCTGAAGGCATTCGGGGCTCTACCTTCTACCTCCTGGGTGACCCCTCCCTTTGACGAACTTATGGACTTGATAGCTCGTAGGGCTTGGGAGACACCTGACACGGTGGAACCAGTTCCCCACAGACCGAATAAGTTTATAACAGCCCCCCAGGACAAGAGTTTTCTTACCAAGGGTGTTCCAGTGGATACTATGGTGGTGGCGGCAGCCACTAAGGACATGTCAGAGTCCTCTTCCGCTGTCCATCCTCCTAATAAGGATTCTAGGACAATGGACAGATATGGGAAGCGCGTTTTCAGTTCTGCGACTTTTTCCATGCGATCGCTGAACTACTTGACGCATTTTACGCGTTTACAGAGGGATCTCCTCAAGGAACTCGGAGATACTCTCCAGGGTCGTACAGATGCTGCTGTTACCGAGAAAGTGACAGCACAACTTAATACCCTTAACTCTGTAGTCAACTCCTCCATGAGGCTCATTTCATATGCGGCCGAAGGTGCGAGTAGAGCGGCAGCTTCAGTGATTGCACTTAGGAGACAATCCTGGCTGCGGCTGTGCTCCTCTGCAGAATCCTTCAAGTCTTCCTTTACTAACGTCCCATTTGATGGTGCCTCTCTTTTTGGCCCCAAAGTAAAGGAGACCCTCACTAGGTGTGAGCAAGAAGGGAAGACCCTATCTGCTGTAGGAGTCCGTTTTTCCACCCCTTCCAGACCATACCCCAAAGGGCAAAGAGGCAGAAAGATGTGGTTCCGTAAGACACAGGGTTCCTTTCAGTCCACACAGAGTGATAATGCCCCTTCCAGAGGCAGAGGAGGGGGAAGGAATGGAAGACGCCGACCAAGCGGCAGAGGGGGTCCGCAAAACCAGGGCAACAGAGATACTTTCTCTGGCAAGCCCTTCCAGCACTCCTGAGAGGAGGCCCGACTGTCCTGCTCTGGAGGCAGTCGGGGGATGCTTAACTTTGTACCCACTGGCCTGGCGAAATTTAACTTCAGATTCGTGGGTACAAAGTATAATTACCAGAGGTTACGACATAAAATTCATAAACGTTCCCCCTACCACCAAAAGATTCCCAGACGTTCCACCCAATCTGCGGAATCAGGCAGCCTTAGAGATCCAGAAGCTGCTCAGAAAAAGAGCCATCCAAGCAGTCCCGGCAGACCAAATAGGATCCGGAACTTACTCAAGGTTCTTTTTAGTTCCAAAGAAGACAAGGGACTGGAGACCAATTCTGGATCTCAGCAAACTAAACGCCTTCGTAGTGAAGGAGAAGTTTTGGATGGTCACGCTACAGTCAATCCTTCCTTTTCTGCAAGAAGGGAGACTGGATGTGCTCTATAGATCTCAAGGACATGTACTACCACATAAAGATGGCCAGACCGTCCAGGAGATTCCTGCGCTTCCGGCTAGGAGCCAGTCACTTTCAGTTTCGAGTTCTGCCGTTTGGCCTCACCTCAGCCCCCAGGGTGTTCACCAAGTGTATGGCAGTAGTAGTGTCTCACTTGAGACAACAAGGATTCCGGGTGTTTCCGTATTTAGACGACTGGCTCCTCTCCGCCACCACCGAGTATCATCTTCTCCAAGCAAGAGATTACACAATCAGTCTTTGTTCCCGTCTTGGCATTACAATCAATTTTGAAAAATCTATCTTATCGCCATCACAGCGTATCTCATTTATAGGGGCAGAACTGGACACTACTTTGGTCAGGGTCAGGCTCCCACCAGAAAGGGTTTCAAAACTAAGGGAGCAAATTGCAGTACTCCTTCAAAAGACAAAAGCAACAGCAGAACAGGTTTTGAAAGTCCTGGGATTAATGTCAGCCGCACTTGTTGCAGTCCCTCTAGGAAGAATGCACATGGGGATCCTTCAATGGTTACTGTTCGCCCAATGGTCCTATCAGCACCTGCCGTTGTCACATGAAATTCTGATCACATCCTGCTGCAAGCAGGATCTGCGATGGTGGATGCTATCTCAAGACTTGACACAGGGTCGGCCTTTTACCCTACCAACTCCGATAGCAACAATAACCACGGACACTTCCCTGATCGGGTGGGGGGGTTTGTTCCAGGGAAAGACGGTCCAAGGTCAATGGTCCAGAACAGAATGCAGACTGCACATCAATGTCCTAGAGCTAAGAGCAGTGTTTCTAGTGTTGCAACACTTTCACAGCGTCTTACCTCAAGGAACAGTGGCAGTCCAGACAGACAACATGTCAGTGGTCTGGTACATCAACAAACAGGGAGGAACAAGATCTTATCCACTATGCAGAGAGGCCCTCAGGATCTGGCAATGGGCTGTCTCCACCGGACGCTTTCTGATAGCAACGCACATTCCCGGGACGTCCAACGTAATTGCGGACAGGTTGAGCAGAGCCATCCTGTTACCCCACGAGTGGTCTCTGAAATCTCAAGTGGCGGAAGCGATATTCCGCAAGTGGGGCCAGCCTTGCTGCGACCTTTTTGCATCGCCGATGAATACCAAATGCAGAAGCTACTTTGCCCTTCTCCCTCCACCAGGGAGCGTCCCCAGAGATTCACTGGTTCACGATTGGCCCCGGGTCTCCTTTATGCTTTTCCACCCATTCCGTTAATCCCCAGGTTTCTACAGAAAGCCAAACGCCTGGAAAGGACCATAATTCTAATAGCCCCATTCTGGCCTCGACAGATCTGATTCCCCTTTCTTCAGGCCCATCAAATCGAGGAGCCATGGATTCTGGACCCAGTTCCAGACCTTTTGACTCATGCGTCAGGAGCCCCTCATCCATCCCTGCAGACCCTGAAATTGACAGCTTGGCTGCTCCTCTTCCCATCCTAGCCAGGTCAAGCCTTTTGTCCCCTGCGGTTAACGATAATTGTTTCCTCTCTCAAACCATCCAGTACAAAGACTTACCGGAGCAAGTGGAAACGTTTTTCTTATTGGGCATTACAACAAGGATTAGATCCAACAGAAGCACCAGTGCACAAAATTTTGGAGTTTCTGTCTAAGATCTTTGAGGAAGGAGCATCATCATCCACAATTAGAGTCCAACTGGCGGCCATATCGAACTTTCATGTGGGTGAAAGAAATTCTTCCATCATGTCCCACAGACTATGCAAGGCATTTATGAAAGGCACTTTCCACCTCCGTCCTACCATTCGTAACCCAGTTGCTCCTTGGAATCTTAACCTAATTTTATCCCAGTTGATGTCACCCCCCCTTTGAACCAGCCTCCATAGCCTCTCTTAAGTTCGTGTCATGGAAAACCTTATTCTTGGTGGCTATCACCTCCACTCAGAATTTGAATTACACGCTATCTGTTCGACCTCCCTACTTGATCTTCCACTCGGATAGAGACATTATGCACCAATCCGTCTTTTCTCCCAAAAGTTTGTTCACTTTCAAATATTAACCAATCCATCGAACTTCTCACCTTTTTCAGAAATCACACTAACAAGTTGGAATATATGCTGCATAAATTAGGCGACCACAGACCACTCAGGTTTTATTTGCAAAGGACAAAAGATAACAGAAAATCAGACCAGCTATTTATATCCTTTGCTGACCAAAGAAAAGGTATGGCGGTTACGAAAGTTACCTTGTCTAAATGGCTCACAGATTGTATTAAATTTATCTATTCACAGATGAAACAGCAATTACCTTTTCAACCCAAGGCTCTTTCTACCAGGGCGATGGCCACATCTCTAGCCCATGCAGCCCGTTTGCCGTTGGATTGCGGCAGCAACCTGGGCGAAGCCTCATACCTTCATTCTCCATTATAAGTTGGACAAGAACTCCAAAGATAGGGCCTCCTTTGGTTCCACGGTCCTCAGGAACGTTCTCCCATGAGCCACCCAGGGTAAAGGAGCTAGGTACGCTACCATGCGTAGAACAAACGGCGAGATTGAACAATTTCACATAAAGAAGTTATGTTCTTACCATAACGTTCCATGTGAATTGTTCATCTCGCCTTTGTTCTTACTACCCACCCTCCATCCCCCAGCCTATGTTTTTTTTTCAGAGAACGGGATGATTTGGATTCCAGTTCAGCTTGTCTTCAACACCTTCCTTTCAGTCTCTGGCTTCTTCTGTTGTCAGGGTACACTTCTCAGTACCTAGGTATTTAGGGCATTGCTGCCCCTTATCTTTAATTTACTGCAAGTGCCTAGGGTGCATTGTTATCTTCTGGTGTTAGCAAACTAGATCTGAGGATTAGCACTAGGGGATTATGGGATAGGACTGTGCCTCGAGCTTTCTCAAGATGCAGAGCTGTAGAAGTGGCCATCTCGGAGCCGAGGATCGGCTCCGAACCCATGCGTAAGAACAAAGGCGAGATGAACAATTCACATGGAACATTATGGTAAGAACATAACTTCTTTTTTTGCAAACCCAAAACAAAATAAAACACTACAATAACACTGTTTTATAGGGGGGGCATGCCCCCCTGCACCCCCCACCCCCCACTTAAATATACTAACTCCAAGATAGCACAGTTTAACTTACTTGGTGGTGTTTGAAAATGCTCGAAAAAAAGATTCCACCGTATCATGTTCAACATTTTGATGGCTGCACGTTCTGTTTTCCGCGTTCTTAAGTCGATGAAATGGCCAGTCGATCATATGACTTTCATGCAAATGAAGGTATTCCCACCCTTGCCTGGTTCCTCTGCTTAAGCAGACATTATGAGAGAGAAAACCCACCTACTTTAAATTTCACTTCCGTTCCCGGATATAGCCTCCTAATCAACCTTATAATTTAATCATGAAATGCAAATGCTTCCATTGTTCTATTCATAAAGTCCCAGCTTACTCTGTCAAATGCTTTCTCTGCATCAAGACCCACCAGCAACAGTAGTATTTTCTTACATTCTGATTCCCTCCGGATTATCAGTGTCCTGTTAATGTTGTCAGATGTGTGCCTTCCCTCCACAAAACCACACTGATCCATATCTATCAATTTTGTCGTCACTATTGCCATTTTCTTAGCCATTATAGACATAAACACTTTATAATTATAGTTTAGTATTGAAATATGTCTGTATGAATTTGGATCTGATGCATGTTTACCCTGTTTAGGTATTACAGCTACCACCTCTTTCTTTCAGGATGTTGGTACTCCTCCTCCTATTAAAATACTGTTAAACAAAACCTTTCAGATCTTTATCAGTTTTTCCCTCCTAGCTTCCAAACTTCCACAGGAATACCATCTATCCCCGAAGGCTTTCCTGCAAATTGGTTATACATCACCATTTTTATCTCATCTCCTCATATCCTAGCTGTTAGTAATTGAACCTCATCTACCTCTAATCTTGACATATTTAATTCTTCCATAAACATTTCCATTTGTACCTCTTTTTGATTTACATATTTCTCTGCTTTAAACTTTCATAGAATTTCCATTCTAATGCCTGTACAGGATCTCTTGCTGTCTTCCTTGATATAGGCTTCCTAAGCTTGGTGACAGCCCTTTCTACTTTCTGTTGCCTGAGTCATTGTGCTAAAAGTTGTTGTGCTCTAGAGTTATATCAAAAAACAGTTAGCTTAACAGCAGTCTTTCTAAACTCATGCATATTATTAAGATAATCCCTTATTTTTTGTTTAGCATTCTGCAGTTGCTCCTCTTCTTGTTCACTGAGATTGTCCCTATTCTGCAATACTTTGACATTTGTCATTCCCTCTAAATAATTATTGTTACTTCTTAATTGTATCTCCCTTTCTTTTATTTCCACCCTGTTTTTAAATTCCACTTTAATTTTATCCAGATCCCTAGCTATATTTTCAGAAGAAATTTCTATCTTCTCTGTTAGCTCTTGAGTAATTTCCACTACCCATTACTTAAATTCCTCTCTTTTCAACAGATAGTGGGGAAAACACCAGTGTCTCATTTTTATTATGTTACCCTGTGTTTTTATTTGTTATTATTGGCACATGATATGAAGTAATTATTGGGTGCATATCAAGACTTTCAGTTAAATGCACATGTTCCTGTGAAATGTAAATTCTGCGTAGTCTAGCCCAGTTTTGTATTTTGGAGAATAATATGTAAATTCACTTTGAACTCCTAGTACTGAATTTGCATCTTCCATGCCAAATATTTTCATACATTTCTTCCAAAATGTGTACCCTCCTTTGTTATATTTTCCCCTTCTGGGCCCCAGACACATCATCACCACTACAGTCAAATTCCAGTCCTCACCTATAAGTAATAATCATTGCTGAAAGCTGATTATTTCTCCCAGAATCTTCTTAAGCTCCATTATAGTGGTTGTATCTGGAGTATAAATACATACAGTTGGGAGGGTGGCCTAATGGTTAAGGTGTGTGCCTTACAAACACAAGGTGTAGGGTTTCAGTCTCACAAGGGATAATTGGCTATGCTTAAAATGGCTCGCAAGGGCAGTTAGCTTAGTACTAATCTATGAATCTATGGCAGTGTAATCCTCCTCCCTTGCTAGTAGCCCCTTAGTATTACAGAATTTCCATTATCTTTTTATCCTTTTTTGGTTACTATTGTATCTTCTCTTGCAAGTAATATAAGTACTTCTATTTTCCTGTGTCCCAGGTATTCTGCTGAATAATCATCCTGAAAATCTTTTTGTCAAATTCACATGTTCAGTTCTTTCTAAGTGTGTCCCCTGTAGCATAGCTGTTTGCACTCTCCTTTTTTAATATAGTTCACTACTTTTTTTGTATTTATCTGTGAGACCATTGACATTTAAAGACATTACAGAAAGCATCCTTGTATTAAAACTTATTTTCCCACCTTTTGTGTATAACAGCTTTTTTGTTCAATGTCTAGTTCAAGCTTTTGTGTTGCATACATACATACACTGTTTGGCAAGTTGATCTTTTATAGTGTTGTTTGTCATCTTATGAATTTGTGCCTACATCATATCTTAACAAAACTTTCAGTTTTATTGAAAGCCCACAAACAAACAAACAAAAAATAAACATTTACCCCAATACCTCCTAAAACCTGTTACCTTAATACTAACATACGCAGGTATATACATCTTCAAATATTGAAGTTTTACCCTCCTAATAGGAACAAGTGTTCCAAACTGATAGCCACACTCTTAGACTTGAGTTATCCTAAAATAAAGATTATCTATGCTAAGATGCATGATACAACCTGTGCTTCTACTAAGTGCTTTCTGGTTTTGTCTTATCATTATAGCTCTCCCAGCTGTGAAAACAGTTGAATGCTTTCAGAAATTATTTTCCCGTAGCTATTTATTTTTTTCAGATTGTCTCCATGGTAGCATGAGGGCCAGATATAGAGTTGCTACTAAGCATACATTTATTTGCTAGAACAAAACTTTATAATATTGAATGTTCTTTTTCATGTACTTGCTTTCTCTTAAAACTTGTTACTAGATCAAGCTAAGGACCTTAAACCAGTCATTCCCCTATGCAAGAATGAGGAAAAAGTACATCCATTTTTATTTTGTCTTGCTCTTTTGACCAGACTTTTCTTACATTGCAGTGCCTACATTTCTTAAAACTGAACAAGGAGAAAGGGAGAGGAAGGGAGAAAGAAAAGAAAAGAAAACAGGAGTAGCTGTTTACATTAGTATCCCCATTACAGTTATGAAAAGAAAATAATGCAGTATAAAAATATTACTATTAAGAAGAAAAATTGTTTTACTTACAGTTAACTTTCTCCCTTCTCTCCCCCTCTCCTAAGTTTTTTTTCCAACATTAATGACATGAAATAGGGCATATACTTTAGAGTCCCCTACGAGTTTAACAAAGTCCAAAAATGTCCAATATTTCCAGATGTTCTTGTTCTGTCTTGTTTCACAAATATAATTATTGATTTGTAGTTCCACATTTGTCAATTTCCAAGTCACTACTTTTATTTCTGTTTATATCCATCTTTCAAATCCTGTCTCTACATCATTTCCAATGTAGTCTTGATCTTTCCAGTCATATCTTGTGATTTTTTTTTCCTTCTCTCAAGCATTTTCCAATGAAACATTGAAAAAGGTTTCACTGCCACAGTCCCTCTGTGGTCTTTATTACCAGATGAACAAGAAGCAGAATCTCCTTCTGTTTCAGAGCTCACTTTTTGTCGGACAAACTTTTGTATTTCATCCTTAGCATGTACTTCATCAAAAAATATATAGTAGTGTTAACTGAAACCTGGCTAAAGCCTCGTATTAAGGATACAGAAATTCTAACACCAGGCTGCAACATTATACGAATGGATAGGCTCAACAAACATGGCGGGGGTGTTGCAGTAATGTTTAAAAATACCCTCAAAATAACCCAACTGAACCGCTCACCTCCCACTATTCCTAACTCAGAATTATTACTCACCCATCTTGAAATCAACCCCAATAAAGGAATAGTTATTATAGCCACCTACCTCGCTCCTGGCAACAACCTCCCCAGTATCGAACATCTACTCTCCTGGGCATCCCCTGAATTCACCCAAGAAACCTTTATTCTGGGTGACTTCAACTTAGATTGGCTCTCCTGTATTACTAACAACCCATCCAACTTTATTAATCTCTTCTCCTTCACCCAGACCATAAATTGCCCAACACGTATCGATAAACACTACAACAAGCACTCTACTTTACTTTAGACTGAATCCTAAACAACAGACCCAAGCAAGGTCACTTAGCCGGATGCCTAACAGACACCCTCAGTGACCACTACCCAACATTTCTTTATAAAAAATGTGTTTACCTAGAAAGTAACATTACTTACAAACACATTACAACCAAAAAACATTTCTCCCTCACTACTTTCCACCTACTACTACAGCAATGTAACCGGGTCCCTCTTAAATACCTACCATTAGATGATGCAGTTCAGTATTTCAATGAAACCTTCCCTACTACTCTCAATAAGCTGGCCCCACCATAAAAATTTGTATTAGGACCAAGCCTCTTCCATGGTTGTCTAAAAGTACCAAATTACTAATGCGATGCAGAGACAATACCTGGTCAAAATATCATTCCTCTAGGGAAAAATCAGACCTAAACCAACTGTAAACAGCTAAGAAACTTAACAAAAAAACAAATAAAAAGTGACAAACAAGCATACTTTCTATCCTGATTCTGGCATTATATCAACCAACTCTTAAACCCAGGTCAAATCTCACTCCCCTCCATTCTCCTTTAATAACACTGCCCCCATAGCTACCCAGTTTAACACACAATTCATCAGTGCAGTAACCTTCCTTCTGGACAACCAACCAGCTCAGCCACTTACCATCCCTAGCACCACTATAGTCAGGCACAATCTCCTCTTCTTCACAACTATACAAACTAACTACATAAAAACTCTTTTATCCAAACTTAAACCAAGCCACACAGCTGCTGACAAACTCCCAAATGAATTCCTGAAACTGGCAGCCCCTGTAATTGCATATCCCATCTCAGTACTCATCAACCACTCTATCAATGAATAGTATGTCCCTTGCATTTGAAAAATATCTCATATTATTCCACTCCATAAAGGTGGCCCATCCAAAGAAATAACAAACTTCCACCCCATAGCAATCCTCTCCCCCTCGCAAAAATCCTAGAGAAATGCATCCACAACCAACTCTTAAACTACTTCCTTATCAGCAACCTACTTGCCAACTCTCAGCATGGTTTCTGGCCAAAGCACAGTACTAGTACAGCTCTCCTTGCTTTTACTGACTCCATCCACCAGCACTTGAACAAAGGACAACAGGTCGCTTCTATATTTCTAGACATGTCTAAAGCCTTCGACACTGTGTCCTACCAGCTCCTTCTTAACAAACTCTCCACCTACAGCTTTAACTCACCCACATTAACCTGGTTCCATAGTTATCTTTCTAACCATCAGCAGGCCACAGTATGGGACACCTCACTCTCCCCTCTCCTCCCCACCTCTGTGGGAGTCCCCGAAGGTTCCATTCTCGGTCCACTCCTCTTTATCATATTCACCAATAACCTCTGCACAGCAACCCAGCATGCCTCCATAGTTCAGTAAGCTGACGATTCTACCCTTATCTGTTCTGCTTCCTCCACCCTAGATCTCCAAATTAGAATGCAATCTGCTTTTCAGGACATCGAATCCTACCTTTCACAACAACTCATTTTAAATCCCAACAAAGTTATAGTATTTAGCAATAAAAAATCTAAAACTTCACAAATCCCCCTGTCCGTGATATCACCTCTTCTAATGGTACCATAATTACCCCTACTAACCACACAAAACTCTTGGGTATTACCATAGATGAATACCTCAAATTTGGCGTACATGTTGCCCAAACCATCAAAAAAGACCACATCAAATTAGGTAGCCTGTATAGAGCCAAGCCATTCCTAACACACAATGCCAGGCTTGCCAATGTACGCACACACCTCCTAAGTACCCTTCTCTATGGTTCCATTGTCTTCATCAACCTCCAGAAATTAGACCTCAATAAAGTGGAATCATGTTACCATAAAATCTCTAAATTTGCCACCAACCTCCCACTCACATCCCATCACTGCTCATCACTTTCAGCATTAAACTGGCTAGAGCTACCAAACTTTCTGTCTCTCAGTCATCTAGCCTTAACCCACAAAATAATCTACAATCCCAATAACTGCCCTGCCTTATCCTCCTTAGTTCAACCACACTCCAACCATTGAACTCTCAGATCCTCCAACAAACTCTTACTTAAGGTGTCCAACTCCCACAACCAATGCGGCAACTCCCTCTATTCCCACAATATAGCCAAACTCTGGAACTCCCTCCCAGAAATCCCAAGGAACATACCCTCACATGATCAATTCAAAACACTACTAAAACACCACCTTAGCAACCATTGGCTATCCTCCTGCCACTCCCCTGCTTAAACCCCCTCTCCTCTCTTGTTAGCTACTCTCCAAACAGTCTCTCCTCCTGCTTTTTTTGTAACTTAGTTCTGCTCCCTCTACCACCTTTGCCATTAGCTCTCTCAACTTGTGAATAATGCTTTACTTCAGCTTCTTGTTTATTCACTACAGAGCTGCTCTATTAGCAGGTTTTCAGTTCCCACCATCCTGTTGTGTTTGTTCATCAAAGTAGATCTTCCCCCAGGATCTACACCAGTAAACACACAACACTTGTGTAATGTTTCTTCGTGATATGTGATGTTTTTTGATTTTGTAAAAATGCATACTATTTTTGTGATGTTTGTTTTGATATTGTAAAAGTGCATTCTAATTTGTGATGATCTGTGCATCTAAAATCTACTTGTATTGTATTTTCTGTGGAGGTTTTCTCTCCGGGCCTCCGCTGAAAATCGGCCTCTGTTCCAGTCGGACATTCCCGGTCAACAAAATGTAATAAAAATAAAAAAATAATAAAATAAATCATTTTGTCCCTCCTGAGAAAAAATATTTTGAGGATAGCTGGGTACAGCAGTTTGAATCTCATACCTGCTTCTCGATAATGGAATAATGCAATAAATTTGCTTCTCTTCTGCCTGGTGAATGAGTAATCATTCTTCACAAACATTCCACTGTCCCCACTTTTAGTACTTTGTCCATCTACCACAGATTTGTCAGAAACAACCCCTACTGCTGGTAGGCTTCTGTCTTTACTATTAAAGGTCTAGGTTGCTTTCTCGCAGCAAGGTTTGGAGCATACACATAATGTCCTCTTTCATTTAACAACTCCTGCTTTGGAATACCAGACCAGTTGCGTATTTGTGCTTTCATACAATCTGTTCCTTCCAGCTTTTCTGGTACAGCAGAAAATCTCAGGTGGTCCGATGTAGTGTGTCGTTGGCGTTTGAGATTTTTTTCCGTTTTTGTAGACCGAAGTTCAAAG